>NC_141362.1:24355458-24770458 GCF_057382095.1 Aulonocara sp. 'chitande type north' Nkhata Bay | reverse complement strand
ACTCTACTGTACTCTATATATTCTCATCTTTGAGCTTAGATTACAGGAAAACTGTAAGAGGTGACGCAGATATCTCACTGGATTATGACTCTGGGTGACCCCCACTCTTCACCCTGTGATCCACAGCCAAAATTACTGTACGGATTTTGAGAAAATTGATAGTAAACTTTGCACAATTTACTCTACTGTACTCTATATATTCTCATCTTTGAGCTTAGATTACAGGAAAACTGTAAGAGGTGACGCAGATATCTCACTGGATTATGACTCTGGGTGACCCCCACTCTGCACCCTGTGATCCACAGCCAAAATTACTGTACGGATTTTGAGAAAATTGATAGTAAACTTTGCACAATTTACTCTACTGTACTCTATATATTCTCATCTTTGAGCTTAGATTACAGGAAAACTGTATTACTACTACACAGTTTAGATACACTCAACAAAAATATAAACGCAACACCTTTGTTACTGCTCCCATTCCCCATGGGATGGACGTAGAGACCGAAAATTCATTCCAGATACACAATATAACCATCCCTCCCAAACAGTGGTCACAAATCAGTCCAAATGTGTGGTAGTGGGCACATCTGCCATATTGAGATAATCCATCCCACCTCACAGGTGTGCCACATCAGGATGCTGATCTGACATCATGAGTAGTGCACAGGTGTACCTCAGACTGCCCACAATAAAAGGCCACCCTGGAATGTGCAGTTTTGTCTCACAGCAAAATGCCACAGATGCCACAAGCAATGAGGGAGCGTGCAATTGGCATGCTGACAGCAGGAATGTCAACCAGATCTGTCGCCCGTGCATTGAATGTTCATTTCTCAACCATAAGCCGTCTCCACAGGCGTTTCAGAGAATATGGCAGCATATCCAACCGGCCTCACAACCGCAGACCTCGTGTAACCACACCAGCCCAGGACCTCCACATCCAGCAGGTTCACCTCCAAGATCGTCTGAGACCAGCCACCCAGACAGCTGCTGGAACAATTGGTTTGCACAACCAAACAATTTCTGCACAAACTGTCAGAAACCGTCTCAGGGACGCTCAACTGCATGCCCGTCGTCCTCATCGGGGTCTTGACCTGACTCCAGCTCGTCGCCGTAACAGACTTGTGTGGGAAAATGCTCACATTCGATGGCGTCTGGCACGTTGGAGAGGTGTGCGCTTCACGGATGAATCATGGTTCACATTGTTCAGGGCAGATGGCAGCTGAGAATGTCCCAGTTCTTGCATGGCCAGCATACTCACCGGACATGTCACCCATTGAGCATGTTCGGGATGTGCTTGACCGGCGTATACGACAGCGTGTACCAGTTCCCACGAATATCCAACAACCTCGCACAGCCATTGAAGTGGAGTGGACCAACATTCCACAGGCCACAATTGACAATCTGATAGACTCCATGCGACGATGTGTTGCACTGCATGAGGCAAATGGTGGTCACACCAGATACTGACCGGTTCTGGGTCCCCAGACCCCCAATAGCGCAAAAAACTGCACATTCCAGGGTGGCCTTTTATTGTGGGCAGTCTGAGGTACACCTGTGCACTACTCATGATGTCAGATCAGCATCCTGATGTGGCACACCTGTGAGGTGGGATGGATTATCTCAATATGGCAGATGTGCCCACTACCACACCTTTGGACTGATTTGTGACCACTGTTTGGGAGGGATGGTTATATTGTGTATCTGGAATGAATTTTCGGTCTCTACGTCCATCCCATGGGGAATGGGAGCAGTAACAAAGGTGTTGCGTTTATATTTTTGTTGAGTGTATCTAAACTGTGTAGTAGTAATACAGTTTTCCTGTAATCTAAGCTCAAAGATGAGAATATATAGAGTACAGTAGAGTAAATTGTGCAAAGTTTACTTTCTCAAAATCCGTACAGTAATTTTGGCTGTGGATCACAGGGTGAAGAGTGGCGACAGCCTAGATTCAGAAACCAGTGAAATATCTGCGTCACCTCTTATAGTTTTCCTGTAATCTGAGCTCAAAGATGTCAATATGTAGAGTACAGTAAAGCAAAATGGGAAGATTTTACTATCAATTTTCTCAAAAACTGTACAGTAATTTTTGCTGTGGATCACAGGGTGCAGAGTGGGGGTCACCCAGAGTCATAATCCAGTGAGATATCTGCGTCACCTCTTACAGTTTTCCTGTAATCTAAGCTCAAAGATGAGAATATATAGAGTACAGTAGAGTAAATTGTGCAAAGTTTACTATCAATTTTCTCAAAATCCGTACAGTAATTTTGGCTGTGGATCACAGGGTGAAGAGTGGCGACAGCCTAGATTCATAATCCAGTGAAATATCTGCGTCACCTCTTACAGTTTTCCTGTAATCGGAGATCAAAGATGTCAATATGTAGAGTACAGTAAAGCAAAATGGGAAGATTTTACTATCAATTTTCTCAAAAACTGTACAGTAATTTTGGCTGTGGATCACAGCATGCAGAGTGGGGGTCACCCAGAGTCAGAATCCAGTGAGATATCTGCGTCACCTCTTTCAGTTTTCCTGTAATCTGAGCTCAAAGATGAGGACATTAAAAGTATAGTTGAGTAAATTGGGTAAATTTTATTGTTAATTTTCTCTGAATCATACAGTAATTTGGGCTGTGGATCACAGGGGTGAAAGTGGAGATTAACCAAAACTGGGAGTGGATTGTGAAGTAAAATAGTGTCAGGACAGAAAACACTGCGTTTCTAAGCCAGTCGGCACCTATACCGTAATATGCGTAAGAGTAGTGCAACAACATTTTAGGTGCGGCTGGCGGGGCGGCTAGCTTGACTGCGACTTCGTAAGTGAGGGCTCACTTGACCGCAGTAACGTTAGCTGGATAACCAGGGGTTATCTGACCGGAGAGGTTCACTGCATTTGGTCTTCCACGACGAAAAAGTGAATAAATTTCTTCATCAGTAGTACGATGCGGTACACTAGTACAAATATTAGGTTGCCCAGAACATGCATTTGCCAGGGTGTTAATTAGCTCCTCATTACTTAGAATTTGAGCCACAAAATTCCGTGCGGACTGGCTCATAGTGCCATTCCTCGCAGGTACAAACAAGGAAAACACTTGATGGCGCAAACGCCTCCGTGACGTCAAGTTTCATTCTATATATTCAGAAGATCATTTTATATATTCAAGCTTCATTCTATATATTCAAAAGATCATTCTATATATATTCAAGTTTCATCCTATATATTCAAGTTTCATTCTATATATTCAAGTTTCATCCTATATATTCAAGTTTCATTCTATATATTCAAGCTTCATTCTATATATTCAAAAGATCATTCTATATAATTCAAGTTTCATTCTATATATTCAAGTTTCATTCTATATATTCAAAAGATCATTTTATATATTCAAGCTTCATTCTATATATTCAAAAGATCATTCTATATATTCAAGTTTCATTCTATATATTCAAGTTTCATCCTATATATTCAAGTTTCATTCTATATATTCAAGCTTCATTCTATATATTCAAAAGATCATTCTATATATTCAAGTTTCATCCTATATATTCAAGTTTCATCCTATATATTCAAGTTTCATTCTATATATTCAAGCTTCATTCTATATATTCAAGTTTCATCCTATATATTCAAGTTTCATTCTATATATTCAAAAGATCATTCTATATATTCAAGTTTCATTCTATATATTCAAGCTTCATTCTATATATTCAAAAGATCATTCTATATATTCAAGTTTCATCCTATATATTCAAGTTTCATTCTATATATTCAAGCTTCATTCTATATATTCAAGTTTCATCCTATATATTCAAGTTTCATTCTATATATTCAAAAGATCATTCTATATATTCAAGTTTCATCCTATATATTCAAGTTTCATTCTATATATTCAAGCTTCATTCTATATATTCAAGTTTCATTCTATATATTCAAGCTTCATTCTATATATTCAAGTTTCATTCTATATATTCAGACTTTGGTTGGAATATATATATAATATTTTCCTAAAGGGCATGCCATAATATATATATATATATATATATATATATATATATATATATATATATATGTAGCTCTGAGCACAAGATCCATAGAGGCTGGGGTCTATCACACCAGGCAAGACCCCAGGTGCAGGCTGTGTAAAGATGCCCCAGAGACAATCCAGCACATAACAGCAGGGTGCAAGATGCTAGCAGGCAAGGCATACATGGAACGCCATAACCAAGTGGCCGGCATAGTGTACAGGAACATCTGTGCCGAGTATAACCTGGAAGTCACGAGGTCAAAATGGGAGATGCCCCCAAGGGTGGTGGAGAATGACCGAGCTAAGATCCTGTGGGACTTCCAGATACAGACGGACAAAATGGTGGTGGCTAACCAACCGGACATAGTGGTGGTAGACAAACAGAAGAAGACGGCCGTAGTGATCGATGTAGCGGTTCCGAATGACAGCAATATCAGGAAGAAGGAACACGAGAAGCTGGAGAAATACCAAGGGCTCAGAGAAGAGCTCGAGAGGATGTGGAGGGTGAAGGTAACGGTGGTCCCCGTGGTAATCGGAGCACTAGGTGCGGTGACTCCCAAGATAGGCGAGTGGCTCCAGCAGATCCCGGGAACAACATCGGAGATCTCTGTCCAGAAGAGCGCAGTCCTGGGAACAGCTAAGATACTGCGCAGGACCCTCAAGCTCCCAGGCCTCTGGTAGAGGACCCGAGCTTGAAGGATAAACCGCCCGCAGGGGCGTGCTGGGTGTGTTTTATGTATATATACATATATATATACACACATATATACATATATATATATACACATATATACATATATATATATACACATATATACATATATATATATACACATATATACATATATATATACATATATATATATATACACATATATATATACATATATACATATATATATATACATATATACATATACATATATATATATACATATATATATGTATATATATATATATGTATATATATATATACATATATATACACATACACATACATATATATACACATACACATATATATATATATACACACACACATATATATATATATATACATATATATATATTTATATTTAGGTATCAAAGGCATTAGAAAATACACTCAGCCACTTCATTAGGCACACCGCTTCCACTGCTTATTAATGCAAATATCTAATTAGCCAGTCACATGGTGGCAACTCAATCCATCTAGGCATGTGGGTTATGCTCAAGATGACCTGATAAAGTTCAAACTAAGCATCAAAATAGGAAAGAAAGGTGATTTTAGTGACTCTGTATATGGCATGATTATTGTCTCAGAAAGGCTGGCCTAAATATTTCAGAAACTGATGATCTACTGGGATTTTCACACACAACCACTTCTAGGATTTGCAGAGAATGGTCCAAAGAAGAGAAAATATCCAGCGAGTAGCAGTTCTCTGGGTGAAATGCCAGAGAGCATCATGGCCAGGCTGCTTCAAGCTGATCAGAAGGAGACACTAACTCAAATATCCACTTGTTACAGCCAAAATATGCAGAACAGCATCTCTGAAAGCACAACACATCAACCGTTCAAGCAGATGAGCTACAATAGCAGAAGACCGCACCAGGTCCAACTACTTAACCAAGGCTACAATTTGCATGGGCTCACCAAAATTGAAGGAGGTTGCCTGGTGTGATGAATCTTGATTTCTGCGGTGACATCCAGATAGTAGGGTCAGAATTGGGCATAAAAAACACAAAAACAAGGATCTATACTGTCTTTTATCAATGGCTCAGAGTACTGGCGGTTGTAATGTGTGAAACATATTTTCATGACACATTTTAGGTCCCTCAGTATCAACTGAGCATCATTTAAACCCCACATCCTAGAGCACAGGTGTCGAACTCCAGGCCTTGAGGGCCGGCATCCTGCAGGTTTTAGATGTGTCCTTGATCCAACACAGCTGATTTAAATAGCTAAATTGCCTCCTCAACATGTCTTGAAGTTCTCCAGAGGCCTGGTAATGAACTAATCATTTGATTCAGGTGTGTTGACCCAGGGTGAGATCTAAAACCTGCAGGACACAGGCACGCAAGGCCTGGAGTTCGACATCCCTGTGACCTAGAGTATTGTTGCAGACCACGTTTATCCCTTTATGACTATAGTGTCCCCATCCTCTGATGGCTGTCTCCAGTTAGACAATGCTACATGTCAGAAAACTCAAAGTATGACAGTAAGTTCACTGTACTCAAACAGCCTTCACAGTCAAATTCAATAGATAACCTTGGGTGGAACAGCAGATTTGTACCATAGAAGTTTAGGCCACAAATTCTCTGCAACTGTGTGGTGCTATCATATCAACATGGACCAAAATCTCCGAGGAATGTCTCTAGCACTTTGTTGAATCTATGCCATAAAAGATTAAGGCAGTTCTGAAGGAACTGAACTAAAGGAGTCCAACTCTGTATTAGCAAGGTGTAGCTAATAAAGTGTAAAGTGTCCGGTATATATATTCACTGCAAACATCACAGTAAGTTCAATGAAAAAGTCAGCTCAAAGGTCCATCTGAAGCACCTTACCTTCTTTTATCTTGTAATATACATACTTTTTGATGCTGGTGGTGAGATGAACAGCACCACATGAAACGGAATTAGTTCAAGTTCAAGTTCAAGTTCAACTTTATTGTCACTTCAACCATATACAGTTTAAAAATACACAGTGAGGCGAAACAACGTTCCTCCAGGAACCAAGGTGCTACAAGACAAGTTAGTGCAAAAAAATAATAATATATAATATATCTAGTAATAATATTGTGCAAAAGAGCATTTACAGGTTGGTGTGTGCGATGGTTTGGTGGTGTAGGTCCGTGTGTTTGCGCTTTGTGTTGGTTAGTCAGTCCAGTCTCAATGTTTTGAGGTATTTGAGTTAAGCTGAGTGATAATGTTAGTGTATGTGTGTGTGTGCGTGTTTATCAGTCAGTCCCTTTTTGCTGAGGAGACGGATGGCTTGTGGAAAAAAGCTGTTGCACAGTCTGGATGTGTGTGCCCGAATGCTTCGGTACCTTTTTCCAGATGGCAGGAGTGTAAAGAGTGTGTGAGAGGGGTGTGTCCGATCAGCCACAATGCTGGTGGCTTTGCGAATGCAGCGTGTGGTGTAGATGTCCTCAATAGAGGGTAGAGAGACCCCGATGATCTTCTCTGCTGTTCCCACTATCCGCTGTAGGGTCTTGCGGTCTGATATGGCACAGCTCCCAAACCAGACAGTGATTCAGCCGCTCAGGATGCTCTCAATAGTTCCTCTATAGAAGGTGGTCAGGATCGGTGGTGGAAGCCGGGCCTTTCTCAGTCTTCTCAGAAAGAAGAGACGCTGTTGGGCTTTCTTGTGCAGGGAGCTGGTGTTGAGGGACCAGCCGAGGTCCTTCTCCAGGTGTACGCCCAGGAATTTGGTGCTGTCAACGATCTCCACAGAGGAGCCGTTGATGCTCAGCGGTGAGTGGTCGCCTCGTGTCCTCCTAAAGTCAACAACCATCTCTTTTGTCTTGTCAACATTCAGAGACAGGTTGTTGTCCTTACACCAGTCCGTTAGTCTCTGCACTTCCTCTCTGTACGCTGACTCGTCGTTCTTGCTAATGAGACAGCTCAAAAGAAATCCCAAAGGGGCAGATGGGGTCATGAAATAGCAGTGCATAACTGAACTATTTATTGGAGGGAAAATGCGCTGTACTTTCATGCGGGAAAATGCGCTGTACTTTCATGCGGCATAGTTTCCTTTGGAGTGTGGAGCAGATTTACCTCCATAACAGCATCTCTGAAACCAGTAGGGTGCATGACGCAACACAAGCAGCGTGTTAGAATTGCAAATATGTATATGCTGTGGAGGCTAACTAAAACAGCTGAAATGTGTGCGAGGCAAAAAGCAAAAGCCTGTTTAGCTGTGCGTCCTCGGGTGCGCTGGTTCTTTGCTTAAAAAGTCAGAAGCTTCCCTATCAGTTTTGACTGGCATCATGTGTTCTCAGCCACCACCAAAATAGCTCAGGATTCAACACTTAGGAGCGCCTCTAAATACTTACCAAAATACTCTTGCCGAGCAGCCTACCTACAAATCCGTGTAGCTGTCATTGTTGAAGCTTATTCAAATTTGATTCATAAATTATTCATGTTCAAACTAAACTGCTTCTTATCCCCATTTTCTAGCCCTCACTATTGACTGAAACTGTGACAAAACTTCAATCATTCTTTCAAATGCCGGCTATAATCTGACACAGATTTCTTTAATAAACGAAGTAGCCAATGCCCAAATGCATATTGCAATATTTATGTGGGTGCAATATGAGACCTAGTTACATTGCTTTTTGTCTGCCCAATTCTGCTCCCAAATATCCAGAGGAGAAAAGTCACTTGCGAAAAGCCAGATTTTAATTCAACTTTGTCTGCTTTTCACTCCAGAAATCTTGGCAGAGGATACAGAAGGCAATGGGCCTTGATGTTGATTGAGAGAGAGAGAGAGAGAGAGAGAGAGAGAGAGAGAGAGCGAGAGGGAGAAAGAGAGAGAGGAGCTAGTAAATTTTTTATTGGGGTCTGAGACTGGCTATGGAAAAAGTCTGTTCCTGTTGGCTTCAGGGAAACCTGGGAGGCAAAAAGAGGGAAGATGAGTATACACTTTCCCCATTCAATTGGCCACATACTGCTCTGTAATTTCTCCCCCAAACACAGGCGTGCGCATGCACACAAAAACACACGGTGATGTGGATGCTAGCTATATAAGTAAATATCAGTTTGCCATTCGTCTGGACACCAGGAGGGAGAACTTCTCCTGGTCTCAGAATCTTTGCAAAGTTTTTTGTTGTTGTAGTTGTTCTTTGTATCTTGTCTACAAAATGCCCTTCAATAGAAACAACAAGTGGGAATTCTACCTTTAATGGGAATCACCAAATGGGAATTTGGGGTTTTATTTTTCCCATAGCTGGTTACATTAAACAGTCACTAAATTCTGCATCAAAAAAATGAATATATATAATACCATAAGCATGTTTGGACCCATTATTTTGTGCAATCTAGTATATGAAAATGCTACACTCAGTATGCTCAAATAATTTAAATCAGGAAATAGATGATCACAGACTAAGTAAACAAGTATAAATATTTCACCACGGATGTCTTTAAGTCAACATCCCCCAAAGTAAAGAGGTTTGACCCAGTTTTACTGTGCTGCATTAAGACCTTAATTATGGAAATATGATTAATTAGTTAACAGTGTAACTACATTACAAAAAATCTTATAAGTAGATTCATGCAAAGTTTTGTTTTGCAAAGATTTACACAATTATAGACTAAAATTAGTCTATTAATTGTGTTTTTCATTATTCAATTGAATGAATCATAAACAATTTTAACAAAAAAGATATTGTTTAAGTGATTTATTGGGAAAAACATGTTTAGACTGCAAAATATGAATTTCTTGTTGGCGTTTTTTGTGAATTGTATATTAGTTAATTTGAATAGTAAAAGTTAGTTATAGAAAACAAACAAATGCACTAAGAATTGTGATATTGTTTAGATTACTCAATTAAAAATGTAACATTTTCCGTGTGTGTGTGTAGGCAGATGTGATAGACCTAAACTTGGACTTTCTTCGCCAAAATCAGCACTTATTTTCTCTTCAGAGTAGCTTCATGAGCTTATTATGTAACAGATGTTCATAAAGTCTAAAAACTGGAAACTGTGCACTTTAGGAAAGTGCAGCTTACTGTCCAAGTATCAGTGATAATGAATGAGCAAATGCTTGCAGTGTAACTTCAGGCATAGTGACAGTGATCCAAACCGTGCGCTCCTTTGCGGTACCCAGCAGAAGACTTTAACTTAAGCCAACAACATGTCACTCAGTATTCAGTGCACGGGCCAGAAAGAGGACACCCAGTTTTCACTGAGCAATATGCTTCATGTCTTCTTTTGGCTGTGACCTTTCAGTGGCTTCTGGTGCTCAAGAAAGATGAATGTTGGAATGGCCAAAGCATTTCCAGACAGTTTATATCAAGCGAGCTTCTGATGAACCGATTAAATGCTTCAGTCCTGGGACATTTCAACAGCCCTTCACTTTTCCCACCTAGGTACAACACCTTGCCTCTATCAGGTGAATGACTTCCATCCAGGCTGGGTTCATTAAAAAGACTTGCGCTTTATTAATGATGAATTCCCCATAGAAAATCAATATACTTTTTTGTTCTGGACAGTTTTTGTCCTTATTAGCTCATCTCCACTGCTGAGTAATGATGATGATCTCCGGAGGGGTTGTGAGCGGGACAAGAACGATCATGCCACAATGATTTAATCTCAGTAACTGCTAAAGTGAAAGTCACACTACAGGATTATTGGAGCAGCCTCCAAGTGTCTCTGTGTATTTTTCAGGCACTGGTGTGAGCCTTTCACACCCGTGGAAAACAGGCTAGGAAAACAGACATAAAAATTATTTTATGGTTACACAATATATATCCTAAGAACGAACCCTGGCAGTGACAGAACCTGCAGAGAACAGCGGCTAACACTGAAATGTCATTTTCAAACTATAATATTTTGGAACACGGGCAAAGATGTCCACCTTAAGCTACAGTTACAGTGCTGGTCTACCTAGATGGACTTAACTTAGCTATGGTCAAAAACATATTAGGAATATATTTAAATGCTGGGGCAAAGGGATGCTTAAAGCAGACCACTGCCTACCAATTATTACATAACACCAAAACAAAGAGTCACACAGTGAAGGGTTATGGCTTGGGGTCGGGTGACAGCAGCATATGATTCATGGCTTGCTGTGCCCTTTTGTCTTGTCCTCCTTGTGGTGGGACCATCCACTGCTCTTAGCCAATGTTATTTTCCAGCCTTCAGAACTTGGGCTCTGTCTGTTTCAAGTATACTGGCAATGTCATTTCTTATGTCTTGTTCTTTCCTCAGTGCAGGAATAAAGAAAGAATATGGCACATGTCACAACAGAAGATTTCCCCTTTTCTTTATTGTTTTGATGTCGGAAACAGCAAATAGTATCAGCGTTACATCTGACTTATCTGCAAAGGTTTCCTACAAGGAAGAGTGAATTATCTCTGGCTGTTCTTACATCACAAGGTAATTATTAGAACAGTATTTGGTGTTTGAGGTAATACTATCTGTTCAGACAGAGAGAAAGAAACAAGTAGAAGTGCCTTCAGCATACCACAATGACCTTTGACATTATACTATGACCAAGTAATTGCCTCTATTTTTGACTGTGGGTTCATGCATGTATTTTATGCTCAATACACTCAATGCAAACACAACAGAAGGGGCTCAATCATGAACTAGAGTATATTCCAAAGGCAAACAAGCAGCATGCACTATGGCCACAACATTATTATTTTACAGAGAGACCATTACAATCATGGAAACTTAGATTTTATGGAAATATTTGAATGCATCTGTGAACATCTCTTTTCCTTTGCCTCGTGGCAAGTCGAGGATGTTAAACATATACATAGTCGCTGCACCAGAATGAGACTATTTCTTCAGGAAGATGCTTTGTTTAACACAAAACCAACACGAGAGGTTTGAAGCTTCTAAAAAGTCAAAGAGCTGCTCACACCAGGTTTGTGGCACAAGTGGTCTCTACACTTGGCACAGGCTGTGTCCTTTAAATCTACAAGCAAATATATTACAATAGCAAAAATGAAAAAAGAAAAAAAAAGCTGTGCATATATTGACCAATATTACACCTTTCAGTACTTATATGGACAGAATTGTGTAAACAATGATTATACAGGAAAGTGTAACCCATGTTTAAATGTAGGAATTTACTTAGTTTGGCTGGGTTCAAACAATTCTGTAAGATAGAAATGTGTGACTAGATTAGAACTTTTCCAGACACGGCGATGTTTCTAAATAATCCTACAGTGATTTATCGAGAGGGATCAAAAGAAAGCCTCTCATTGTCTCTTTGTCCGCATCCCTGTCGTCCATAAATGGGGAGCAGGCACAAATGGGGATATCCCTCTACTTGTCATGCCTTTCATGGAGAAGCTGTTGTCAATGGGGCAGTGGGCTACCAAATATGGAGAAGGGGTCGCACTGGTTGGCCCCTTCTCGTGGACACTGTCAGAGTATAAACTGGCGGGGCATGACATTTCAGCACCCCTGGTTTACACACTCAAGAGTCGGCCTCTGGTGCTGATCTGGTGAGTACTCACAGCTGATCAAACGGGAGTGAAAAAATGACAAACACTGGATTTATTACACTAGGATCGATCCAGGACTTTAATGCAAACGGCAATGACCTCCATCTTTTACTTACAAGAATCATTATCTAAATTAAACCGATCATTTCATCAAAAGCGACATGTGGATCATCAACTTCTTTTGTGGATTACAACTGATGCAAAGTCCTAACAACGCTTTTACGCTACACAGCGCTAGTGTTAGTGACTTAAATATCTGAATAAACAACTCTCAAATTCGTGAAATATGTAGTTTGTTATGTGATATATTACATAAAACTAATTTAGTATTATCCATAACCAGTTTCTGGCTTCAGGATCCACCAAAAACGATCTTATGTGTGCTGTTTGCGCTGAACCTATAAAGAGAAGGGAACCTCTTTAATCCCCCAATCAAAAAACAAACAAACAAACAAACAAACAAACAAACAAACAAAACAACAACAACAAAAAACCCCACAACAAAACAAAAAGAACAGGACAACTGTTATCGGAACTAATTGTGCTCGTGCGCGCACCCGCCTGTCTGTTGCAGACCTGCCGCCATGTGTGACGACGAGGAGACTACAGCCCTGGTGTGTGATAACGGTTCTGGACTGGTGAAGGCGGGTTTCGCCGGAGATGACGCACCACGCGCGGTGTTCCCTTCCATTGTTGGTCGCCCACGTCACCAGGTAATTTAAACTGTTCATAAACACAACAGTGGCACTGTAGAGACGTGTATGCATGATTTATACTTAATCAAAAATAATCTCAGGCTTTGCAAGGATAAGCAGAGTTGTGCGTAATTACGCACGCATCTATTGTTTACACTGGAGGAAACCCACCAGCCATGTTTTGTTCTAATCATCAGTAAATCCTTCACTACATCACTTCACCGATTCCTGATGTTTTCAGGGCGTCATGGTTGGTATGGGCCAGAAGGACTCCTACGTCGGGGACGAGGCCCAGAGCAAAAGAGGAATCCTGACACTAAAGTATCCCATCGAACACGGCATCATCACCAACTGGGACGACATGGAGAAAATCTGGCACCACAGCTTTTACAACGAGCTGCGCGTGGCCCCAGAGGAGCACCCCACTCTATTGACAGAAGCCCCCCTAAACCCAAAGGCCAACAGAGAAAAGATGACACAGATCATGTTTGAGACTTTCAATGTCCCCGCAATGTATGTGGCCATCCAGGCAGTGCTGTCCTTGTACGCTTCTGGGCGTACCACAGGTATGACACAGACCTCCGACAGGTGCTGTGCAGCATTTGAGTAGATTAAAAAAAGGTACATTAAATGTTTACATATTCTCTGTTGGCTCTAGGTATTGTCCTTGACTCCGGTGATGGTGTGACCCACAATGTCCCCATCTATGAAGGGTACGCTCTTCCCCACGCCATCATGCGCTTAGACTTGGCCGGCCGTGACCTCACAGATTACCTCATGAAGATCCTGACGGAGCGTGGTTATTCTTTTGTCACAACCGGTGAGTGTAAAGCGTTAGTCACAAATTTCAAACACGGGCGACCTGTAAAGCACTAAAACATCACTCAAACATCATTTACTTTTACTTTACTTTTATTTTGTTTTATTTCAACAATCAACACGGGTATAAAGATACAAAGAATTATTATAACACGGTATCAGAGGAGATATTTATCTTGTGTCCAAAGTACATTTTTTCTGACTACAACGCGCCTGTCTATCTCCGTCAGCTGAACGCGAGATTGTTCGTGACATCAAGGAGAAGCTGTGCTACGTCGCTCTGGACTTTGAAAACGAGATGGCCACCGCCGCCTCATCCTCTTCTCTAGAAAAGAGCTACGAGTTGCCCGACGGCCAGGTCATCACCATCGGCAATGAGCGTTTCCGCTGCCCGGAAACCCTCTTCCAACCCTCATTCATTGGTGCGTAAAAGCGAACACAACATCTAAGCACTAATTTAATTGCAGTGACACTGTTGAAATGTCGCGCTGAATTAACTGTAAGTCCCTGCAATAGTCATTCACGTATAGTCTGACCTTCACTGCAATGTACAGACTGTTAAACTCACTTTCTTCTGGTGTAAGGAACGTTTCGATCAGCTCAATTCCTTCCATTGCTGGAACTTGTTACAATATTAATGTGAACCAATCGTGAAGCAGGAGGGGTAGCTGTCAGTCAAAGAATCAGTCTAATATCTGGGTTTTAATATGGCTCTCAATATTTAATGCTTGCTTATAACTGTTAATTATTCCTTAGGCCTATTCATAGAATACTACCCCACATTTGTACATGAATTGTTTTCTAAGCATATACACGTCTATTTCTCACATTTTTGACTAACTATGGCAACCAAGTGGAGCTTCAGATATATCCATCACCGATTTACCACCTTATTACCGTTAAATGCATATCAATTGTCTAAAGCAGTGCCTTCCACTTCACATTGACCTTAGCTCCGCAAACATCAGCTGTTGGCGGAGCTGTCCCTTTCAGCACCTGTTGTGGCAGCTGACCGCGCTGTCAGATGTGTACTTTGCTGCACGAGGTAAAAACCCACTCACTTGTTCTGTGTGTTTGCCAAGGAATGGAATCCGCTGGCATTCACGAAACCACATACAACAGCATCATGAAGTGCGACATTGACATCCGTAAAGACCTGTACGCTAACAACGTTATGTCCGGCGGCACCACCATGTATCCGGGTATCGCTGACCGCATGCAGAAGGAAATCACAGCTCTCGCCCCCAGCACCATGAAGATTAAGGTAACTTAACACACTGTTGAATAACACATTTATTTGTAATTTTCCCAAGTTGACAAACGTGCTTGTGTTTAGATCATCGCCCCCCCTGAGAGGAAATACTCTGTGTGGATCGGCGGCTCCATCCTCGCCTCGCTGTCCACCTTCCAGCAGATGTGGATCAGCAAGCAGGAGTACGACGAGGCTGGACCCTCCATTGTCCACAGGAAGTGCTTCTAAGAGTCCACCTGCCCACCTCCGCATTGCACTCACCCTTTATTACCTCACCCTTTATTACAGCCGAAGTTACGACTAAAAGCAGCAATTCGCGCGTTGCTGTTAATGTTTTTTGTTTACACAAGTGCAATTTTATGTGAAGATGTACAAGTTTATTAATAAACAAACAGCCTGCCCAGCCCCTTTCTTTCCTTCTCTCTTAAGCGCCAAAGCTTTGCCCTTTCATCACGTGACGGATGAGTAAAGGTTATTAAAGATTTGAATTAGAAAAGATTACAGTGAGCGGAGAGGATAAGCCACCTCATGAGAAATTAACCTAGCAAAGTTTCATTTAGTGAAAACGCCACCGTCACGTGACCAGAAAACCACGTCTCCGAGGTTAAGAAATGCAGATATATGGGGACACAAAGTGTTTGAAACCAGCTATAATTTTAATATAAAGAGGTCTGTGTAATAAAGCTCCTATATATGTATATGTATATATACATATACATTTTTTTTGGGGGGGGGGGGGGGGGGCGCTTTGACTTAACATGTTCTATAAACCACACAATAGTCTAATATTAGCATGAGTACACAGTGCTGTGCCATAGGTTGAAGCCTCGGAGCGTTATACAGGGCGGGGTCACATATTTTGCTTCTATTTTTAAACTTCCACACAAACAGAGAGAGGCAGGCAGACAGGCAGGCTGCCTTGTAAAGCGATTAGCAGCTCGGATGGTACTTTCACTCTGTCACTGTATCCAGAGCATCATCTTTGCCCGAGGTGGAAACAACAGCTACCAACCGGGCAAAGATGACGGCGACATGGGGAGGAATCCTCCGGGTATGTAAAGCTGTCTGCTCCAAGAAAGAAATACTGCCTCCACTTAGCCCATAAAGCTGCATTCGCTTTGTGTTTCAGATATAACCTAGAACCGCAGATAAAACAATAGATTTTGTTAAAACTGATGCAATGTGAAACACTAGGTAGACGCAGCCTGCCTGTAAGTGTGTTTATCTATAAACTAAAACAAAAAAACAAAAAACAAAAACAAAAAAATCCCAGAAAAGTCCCCTTGACCTTGTTCTCAGAACACGGTGCCCCCACAAGCACTGTCCAGAAAATATAGATGTTGCTGTATGTGGCTGCACGTGCAGTTTTGTACCTCAATTTGTTAAGTAACAATACAGTGTACCGGTTTGATTCAAGCAAGCTATGCAAAAATGTATAAACCTTTGATTCTAGCACTCTGGACACCCTAGTCTACAGCAGAGTCCACTGGACGGTGCACGTTATGTCCCAAACTAAGTACCTGGAAATCAGAAACCCTGATACTTCTGGCTGCTCTCCACCGACCTGTCTGCACGTACGTGACGCGTGGGAGGGAGGGGGAAGACTACTTAAAGGCGGATTAACGCTGGCAAGACATTAAATCCAACCTCCCTCCATCCAGACGCAGCGCGCAGCCCATCAAACTGATCTGAAGATCGAAAATAGGAGGGCTTATAGTAATCAGCCCTTCAGACTCTCATGACAAGGAAAAGTGTGGCAACGTTGTGGGAGCGCTCGGCACACACAGCAGGACTGGCGCTGCGCGCTCAGCGCATAACCAACCAGATAGCGCGCAGAGAGAAAGAGAGAGACGAGGACGGTAGCAGCATCCCGTGACGGATGCATTTTTTTTTAGCTAAAATTGAGCCTTGTGGAGACTGACAACAGCAATAGACAGAAAGAAGCCGGACGGGAAATAAAACCCTTTCTTTTTGGAGGGATTTGAACACAGTGCCGTTGCGCTCTCGTCTCCTCCGGATGCTCAGAAATGGGGGAATGGACTATACTAGAGAGGCTCCTGGAGGCTGCTGTCCAGCAGCACTCTACTATGATCGGAAGGTAAGATGACCAACAAAAACCAAGATCAACCGAAGAAACGCAGCAGCCTCCAGGATCGTCTTTAGCATGGTTCCCAGTCCCCCGTTTTTGTCTTTTACCTCCAGGATCTTCTGTAGCATGGTGCCCAGTCTTCGTGTCTGTGTTGTGGATTTTTCTGTCTTGTTCCACAGATATCCTTTTTTTGTCGTCGTCGTCCTCCTCCTAAGCGAGACAGCTGAGTAGATCAGTTAACAGCTGTCTCTTCAGAACCTGGGATGGTGCTGCGAAGTTGAAAGCCTTAACTAAAATCCATGTGTCGTTTCATGTGTTCATTCATCCATTTATCCATTTGATGTTTGGTGGTGAGTTTGAGTGGTGGTTGTGCACTCATGGGTGGCAGACAAAGATTGAACGAGAGTCGGCGTTATCACCTCCTTCCATTAACAAAGCACACACAGGTACAGTAACGGCAACACCGATTCCTACATGTCATTCCCATTAAATCATAAAACACACGCTCTATATACAGACGTGACATTATCCATGAGAGAATAACGCTGTTAGAAGCACATAACACGTCAAAGAGCGTCCTGTTCCATCACTGGACAGCTCCTTACACCAACACGCCAGATTTGGACTCCAAGCGCATCAGCCACCGAGGCAGCGCACAACTGAACCACGCTTACAGTAACCGTACATATTTACACGTATTTTCACATTGTTGTTTGCTTGCTTTTTAGGATCCTACTAACAGTGGTGGTCATCTTCCGGATTCTAATCGTAGCGATAGTTGGAGAGACTGTCTATGATGACGAGCAGACCATGTTTGTTTGTAACACCTTGCAACCGGGTTGCAACCAGGCATGCTACGACAAGGCATTCCCCATTTCACACATTAGATATTGGGTTTTTCAAATCATCATGGTGTGCACTCCGAGCCTTTGCTTTATCACATACTCGGTGCATCAGTCGGCCAAGCAGAAGGAGCGGCGCTACTCAACAGTCTATCTGACACTAGATAAGGATCAAGATTCGCTGAAACGAGACGAGAGCAAAAAGATAAAGAACACCATTGTTAATGGAGTACTTCAGAACACAGAGAACTCCACCAAAGAAGCCGAGCCAGACTGTTTAGAAGTCAAAGAGATCCCCAATTCGGCCATGAGAACTACAAAGTCCAAAATGAGGAGGCAAGAGGGCATCTCCAGGTTTTACATCATCCAGGTGGTTTTCAGAAACGCGCTGGAAATAGGCTTTTTGGTGGGTCAGTATTTCTTGTATGGATTCAACGTCCCCTCGGTGTATGAATGTGATCGCTACCCCTGCATAAAAGATGTCGAGTGCTACGTCTCCAGACCCACGGAGAAGACGGTGTTCCTGGTCTTCATGTTCGCTGTCAGTGGGTTTTGTGTGGTGTTGAACCTGGCAGAACTCAATCACTTGGGCTGGCGGAAAATCAAAACGGCCGTGCGAGGCGTGCAGGCTCGGCGAAAGTCCATTTATGAAATCAGAAATAAGGACTTGCCAAGGATGAGTGTGCCTAATTTTGGCCGCACTCAATCCAGTGACTCAGCTTATGTGTAACACACGTGGAAAAAAACATGTAAAAAACAAAAAACAAAAACCATGATGGACATGATGGACAGCTGTGCACGCCGAATTCGTGTCATGACTTAAAGAGTGGGCAATTTTTTTTTTAATTTGTTGGTCTTTGACAGACTTCATGGCAAGCGTGGATTACACGTTTGTTTACTTATTTATTCTTGCACTGATGCAACTTTTTAGTAACGTTTATACTCTGTAGGATGGTAAACGGAGACCATGTTAACGTGTTCACATATTTACTCTGGGGCTGTTCTGCTGTACTTGAAGAGAGTAAATGCAAAAATAATTGCACTAAGAGGTGAACACTTGAGAGCCTGACCTTATCCAAATGTGCTACTGACCTGACGGTGTTTTTAAGACATTTTCTTTCAACCTGTTTTGTTTTTGGCACCAACCTAATTAAATGGCACCATACAAAGGAAAAAAAATCAACCACCCAGATTTATATATAAATATAGATATATAAATCCTTACTGACTATGGTTCAGCGTAGATAAAACACATAAAGCTTACTTCATGTTTTTTTGTTGCCTGTGTTGCACCACTGACCTTAACACATGTATCCATTCCACTGCTTAATAGCTAACTTGCAAAACAGTATCTGGTGAATTTGCTGCAAAACGCTAACGTCTGTGATTTCCTTAATTTATGACACACCAAAGCGCCCACTGCTTTTATTTGTGAAGTGTTTTCTTGCTTTTGTGTAATCAAGTGCCATACTTGTATATAGACATAATATATATATATATAGATATGTATACATATGAATATATAAATATATAATAATCATCATGAAAGCCGATTCCCTGCTTGGATTATGCTAAATACCGCCTAATTTCTTATTTGCTTTAAATGTATTTGTTGTGATTTAAACGAAAAAGAAAAGAGATATAAAATTTTATCTGTTTTATTTTGCAAATGACTGGAAGAAGAAATGAAGTGCTACTCTTTTTTTATATACAAGAAATGTCTCTCCCCAAACCGAGCTGATAAAAACTGAAAAATAGCACAAAATTGAAATTTTTATCAAAGAACGGGCAATAGAAATCTGCTCTGGTGCTACAGTTTTTCATAGAATGGTTTTAAAATGTAACCGAAACAGATCAGAAAAAAACTAACATCTTTTTTTTTCTGTGGAAAATAAAAGTGGGATTAATGTACACCAGAAATGTGTGAGGTGCAGTACTTTGTGTCCGCTGCTGGAGCTTGTTTGGAGCTGACCTATCACACAGATATCCAGTGGAAGTTTTGCCTTGGTGCAGTGAAGAATTAAGCCACACCCACTTAGTTAAAAAAAAAAAAGGAGGAAAAAAAGGAAAAGAAAAACCTACCGCAGGACACACCTTGTGCAGGATCTCACCAATCTGCAATGTGTTGCAACACTGATGCTGCTTCCACGAGGCGCATCAATACTTATGCTACATAAAGAAGTGGCCTGGGGGAACTTTTAGTCTATATGACATGCATCAAATCAGACACTGGCCTCAGCTCTGACAGAGTGTTTGGGTGATATATTACTGAGCAAACTGTTGTGAGAATTTACTTGTAATATTCAGGGATGAGAAAAGCTGATCATTATTCTGAATGCTGAAAGAGCTGCCCTTTCTCTGCTCATCCCTTCTCCTCTTATTTAAGGAAAGCAAGCAGCCTGAGCTGAGGGGAGCCTTTGTGTGCATCTTCTGAAGGTCAGAGTGAAAACAAAGATGGGAAAGGGGGTGGGGGGTGGGCACATACAGTTACAGACGAATTTTTGCAGCTCACCGTTGCAGGTGATCTGGGAAAAGGCTGGTCCCTTCTCATCTAGGATGACTCTGCAAAGCTGGGTGTAATCAAAGAGGAAGGGCAGCCACACATCCATCTCCATCTCAGCAGGGACTAAAGATTTCTTTCTAAATCCTGAAGTTAAAAAAATGAAAAAAGAGAAGAAATGAAAAGAAAGAAGAGCTGTTTGCCACTTTAACTCAGCAAAGTGCAGTTTACAGCTGTGCGCATTTGTATCGCTCTCTTTTTTTGCATTTAATTTTGCCACAAAAAAAATCAAATCAAATGAAAAGTTAAAGTATAAAAAAATATAAGTTAAAGTATCTCCAGAAACAAACAAAGGAATGGGATGCTATTGTTTTATTTAATTTCTTGCAATACTTTACCTGGTTTCAAAATCTAGCCATAGAGCAAAATTATTGGGGTATGTTGGAATGCAATTACGCATGCTGTTTTGCATTTACATCATATGACTGTTGCAGGTCTCAGCGGAGATTACGTTGCGCATGTGTTGTCTGCATTTTTGTGGTCATGGCAGCCAGGCTACCAGTCACATAGAGAGTGTTTGCCCGGTGATCTGACAAATGCACATGACATATATCTTGTGGGAGATTAAACATCTGAGACAATATAGGTGCACTGCATATGGAGACCAAGTAATCTCAACGATATATGCATTTATCTGCTGGCCTCAGCCACCCCGACAACTGCAGTAGAACAAAATAAGGGCATATGCGAGCTATTTTTAAAACTCTAAGTCAAAACACTGTGGGAACACCTCTAATTTCATGTGATTGCAGATGCACAGGTTGAAGGCAGGGGTTTTTAGAGTCCCATTTCCCTCTTTAATGTGAGTCACAGACAAAGAATCACCCTTATATTAAAGGGAAGGTCTTCTCCCTAGGCTGTATACTGTGGGAGAGGAAGGATCTCATCTCATAAACAAAGGGATTTATTATGAGCATTGTGGGCCTCTTCATCATAACTCTGCCACCTTGCTTCTTGATAAAAATAAACCATGTGCTGCACATGCACAGATATCAGAGATGTAAGATATTCTTTAATAACCTGCAGATTTTGATAAATGTGGTGAAAACATAAAAAAAAAATCAATAAAGACTATAAGAATCTCCACTTCAGAAACATCTGCTTTTTAATGTAGCTGGGAGAATTATTTTTGCATTTATATTTTACATTAATGTATCATACCACAGAAAAAAGAAAAAAATCATTCTTATAGTAAATGTTTATTTTTTTTAATATAAGGACTCTAAGATTTAAATCTTGGGACTCATATTGTGATTTGTTCAGAAAAGCAATATAACTAATTAATTCAAATGTTAATAATTATGTTGCACAAGGACAATATGAATCTTACCACAACACAACTCTCATGAGACACAATTCACACAAAATATAATTATCTACTGTTTAAATAAAACCACACGCACAAAGAAAAAACTAAGCATAATGTAACAAACACCACACAGGGCATACATATTACAGTGATACTAAGAAATACATGCAGGTAATAAAAATACTAATGAGGTTTTATTTAATTATGAAGTTATTTTAATGTTAACAGGAGTTCTGCTCCAGTTAACAGACACGCATGCTTTTATTGTTATTCAGTGTACAACAAGTGCACAAGACATGAAATTTGGCACACTTGGCTCAACAGAAGATGAAATATACACACATAAAACTATTTTAAATGTATCAAAATACAAAGCAGCAAAAATACTGTAACAATGGTAAAAAGCGACCTGTGGAATTACAGAAAGAAAAATAGTATGAATGTAATATTTTAGAGTACAGCAGTCTGATGTGATTCTGTTGCTACTATACTGTACGTATGGCATCATAATAATGTATGTGTTTGTAATTCAGAAATATTTTATATTATACACAGCAACAGGTTTGCAGAAGCAAGTATAGTACTTATATTTTAGCGACAGTGTGGCTCCAAGCCTAGGTCTGAAATTAGTTTGTGGTTCAGTGAGCTGATCTACTGATCTATGTTGTCCTGGTTTCGCTTTCTCTTGAGAAGAACCAAAATAGTAATTTTCCTGGTTAGGAATTGGGAATGTGTTATATTCTGACCAGAGTGTGTTTGCAAGCCCAGGCTTGCAGGCACAAGTGATGAAGCCAAAGCTAAAGCCGAGGCTTGATATATAAGAGCTTCATCTAAGATGCAATTAATAACAAATGCTGTTTATTTGAAATAACAAAAGACAACACTATGTTGCTCTGGAACCTAAACACAGATTGTCCATACATAGAGAATATAAAATGCTAACATTTTCTGTGCTGGAAGAAGCATGTGAAATCTTTAGCTATGAAATAAAAAAGTCACTGAGGTTAGAGACACAATAACTGAAAAAACCCCTCAAATAACTGAATTTGAAGTTCATAATACACATCTTCTAATGTCAAGAACCGTTGTTCTGAATAAAGCTGGAAACAGTAAAAAAGTCATTTTCATCAGCCCACATCTACACATAAAAGACGACATAGTTTCCTTTATATAGTATTTCTATTAGTACTAATTATATATTAGTACTTTAATACCTAGCATTAAATGCCAATAAATAAATAAAACAAGGCACAGCTACAGAAGGAACCATTTGTTTAGTTAACACTTGTTCATGAGTCTACTGTATTCAATTCAATTCAACTCAACTCAATTTATACAGCTCGAAATCATAACAACAGTCACCTCAAGGCTCTTTATGTTGTAAGATAGACCCTGCATTGATGCATAGAAAGAAAAACACAAAAATCATAAGATTGTTCCCACTGTTGCTCTTTGTCGACAACCGGTTGGGTTGAGTAAGTTACTGTCAGTAAGTTATTGAGAAGGAATGTAGCCAAATGAAAGACACCACAGTGGAAGGATTGCAAACAGCACCGTTACACTGCCATTACCTGCTGTGGAGTGATGAAAGTAAAGGAAATACCACTGCATGGGCTTGAATGGCTGTTATCAAGAGGGAATAGAATGACCAAATATATCAGGAGTAATGCAGGATATTTTCTGCAATAAACTGTCTAAAATTCACCCCGTGCTCTTTGTGTATAGCTGTTGGTTTGATGAAAATTGGTTCACATTTTATTGCCAAAAACAAAAACTTTAGAAACACTATATGGTGTCTATTTGTTTGTGGGTTTGTCTTTTGTAAAACTTAAAATTATCTTTTTTAAGATCCTAGAAATACATTTCTGAGAAGAGGAAGAACCCGCTCGTCTGTGTTTTTCCTGCAACGCGACTTAATCCGCGTGGCCTTTGAAATCCAGAACTTTCACCTGAGAGTAAATCCTGCAATCCTTTTGCCCCAAAACAAGCACATCCTCCCAATTTCCCCTCTTTTACCAATCTGAAAAGAGAAGGCTGGCTCCAGGGAAGTGCTGCTTTAATTCTGCCTTTTGCACAGATTACAGCATGAAAGGTGGAGAGCAAACAGAAGAAAAACAGTGAATGTGGGCCTTTTTGATCCACTCAGCCAGAAGCAATAAAATTAGCCCGGTTACGGTAGCACATATGCATGGTATAGCATGGTATGGGCAGATATGGCAGACGCTGACACAAAACACACTGGATGTTCACGTTCATGTGGAGGAGGACACCGGAAAGCATTTGCAGAGTGTGACCAACTTAACTTTCTGTCTGCCGGAGGAGGGAAGGCATCCACTTTGTTCTGGCTGTAAAGTAGGTTTCTCTGTCTCTTCATCCTCACCAATTTATTTTAAAGCTGCTAAAAGAAGCAGAAAAACAAACTTTTCATTCACTAAGCCTATGGTCGCTTTATCTTTAAAAATCACCAATATAATGAAATCTTCACGGTACAAGGACTAAAGGACAGAGAACATCTGACAGAGTCTGGTTTGAGGGATTTGGCTGGCTGGTTTGGTTGTAGGTTAGGTCGTATTGACCCATACAGAAGGATTTGGTTGAAAACAAGCACTGGCACTGAAAAAATATACCTGACAGACCTGAGAACAGATTAATTTCTCATCCATTTTTTAATGTGACCCGAGGATTAGGAACATTAGCGGATTATACTCACATTTGTCAACCAGAGGTTCACAGTGGGGATAGCCAGCAACTGGGTAAGGACACAATGCACCTGAACCCAAAATCTGATGGATTCCTATTGTTCAGGTAGGCCAGGGGAAGATGGAGTCAGCCAGGATAAGACTATTAGAACTTAAAAAAAAGACCAGGTAACTTTACTCATTACATTTTAATTCTTTTTTTTATATCGTAACAATTTGCTGTGGTGAAGATCTAACAGGTCTAAGCCCTAATCTTTGTAATACCACCTTTTTTTTTGCCATACTGCACCAAGTTCCCCTAGTAAAGTATATGTTATTAATGCAAATCAGATGGGACCAGGCCGCACTGCAACAATAAACAAAAGCTAAATAATTTCTTGCCTGTGACATTTCAAATTTCCCTCCTGAGGTGACAATTCATTCTCGCATCTACAGCCTGTTCCAACTTTCTACACCCACTTGCCTCCTCTGCATTCCCTAATAGCTTGTACTACACACAGCCCATCGACCCTGAGAAATGTTTAGGTTCTGCACCATTACACAGCCAATAAAAATCAGTGGCTGGCAAGCCTTAATCGGACACAGAGCTGTTCACCGGCCAATTGAACTTGTACTGATATAGGAGGTACAGAATAGCAGTGTGCAAGAGGGAGGAGACAGAGGCAAAGGTGTAGAGATATTAATTTACTACTACCCACACTGAAATGCAGTCACATAAAGAGAAGGCTATGAATCACTACAGAGGCACACAGGGACAGAAGATAACATCCATCTGGTAAGATTTGTGGGCGCAGAATAAAAGGACTACCTTCTAACTTGTCTGCTTAGGAGCCAGATGAGTGGGAAGCTGCTATCAAAAATAAATAACTTTTTTTTAAAAGAGCATTTGTGTTGTGAGATGCAAATGCAGAATAAGAAAAACAAAGAAATTATACAAATGTACATTCATGATGAATTCAGTTGTTTATGGGTTCTAGAGGAAGTGTAAGATTACAAAGAGGCAATGGGTTGGGCTGACTGATGCTTGCCACTGCTATTTGATTCATAGGCTATGATGTAGCTCACTGTGGTTTACCTTTGGACTCTGTATGAACCACATACACTGCCATCTACTGTAAATATCCTATTTCTCCCTCAATTCTACCTTTTCTTTCCTATTCCCTTTCACTCTTGCTAAAGGATCTACTCCGCCTTTCTCCCACTTGCCTCTCTCTGCAATGCTCAACCTTTCACTACCTATAATCTCTTTCTCCCTCCCTCCCTCCCTCCCTCCCTCCTTAGTGTGTTCTTCCACATTGCTCATCCATTCTCTCACTCCTGTTCAGATGTGATGCCACTCTGCTGTGAATCACACGGCAGTCGTTTTAGAGGGCCTTAAAAAATAGTATGAGATCACACTTTTTTACTGTGTAGCTATCACAGTCATTTTTGGATGCAGCGCTGCTCAGAGAACACTTTGTTTAACTTAAAAATGGCACAGAGGGATACAACAGTTAAATGAGTCAAGAGAGAATAATAAAGACTACAATGTATCCAGTGGAGTATTGCACAGTGTTACAATATATGTATGACATATTACAGAATAATATATCAAATGGGCAAATATCCTCACTGGACTATATTCGGTACACCTTGCTAGTACAGCAAGGCGCTGCTGTTCTTGGCATTTACCGGTATGCAAGAATGTGCTAGAAATATTCCTCAGCTATACTGCTCCATATTGACATGAGAGTATCACACTGTTGCTGCAGTTTTGTTTGCTGTACACCCATGGTACAGTTTATGAAATACTCAGAGAAGTCCATCTGACACCAACAACCTTACCATATTCAGAGTCACTTAAATCACCTTTAAATCCCCCATGTATTTCTATTCTTTTTATTAACTAGGCATGAAAATAAAGCTGATTATAGGTAGCTAAATTACATTGTTTTCTCCTGTTATACATTTTCATGCTGTGTTTTGAGTCGTTGCTGGAATGATTCAATTAAACAAAAAGGGTTTCATTATCATACATCATATCTGTTTCATATCTGTCTGTCTTTAAACATTTTGAAATCTTCTGATCTATGACATGGGCAGCACGGTGGTGATGGTAACACACAAGTTGGCTGTTGCCTTTGAACTACAAATACTCTATATAATTGCCAAAAATGAAACGTGAAATGACTATTCTACACCTTTAAGCACACATGCTGTGATGCTCCATTGACAATTCTCCAAACAAAATAAGGGCTGCTGGGAAATTTGTGTGGAAACGTATGCTGCTGTTGTGACTGAGGCGTTAATTAGACTGAGAAATTGTGCCTTCGACTCTCCTTCCAAGCAGTCCGGTTTCACAGAACACCTTCCCCCACACATGAGAAATCCGTGCCACGCCGTGCGCCAGCCTGCCAAAAGATGTCTTAGCTGTACGGCACTTGAAATGTGTCCATAAAATTCCTTATCATGAGAGATCAGCCCGTAATCTGAGTTATTCATTTCGCTGACAAATCTAGTGCAAATTTGTTAGCAGGATCATCGCAGCCAGGCTATGCCATGCTGCATGTGTTGATTGTGTTAATGATTCTCTGCCTTCTCTTGCCAACTTATCGTTACAGCCAAAGGCAACACTGCCATGATTTCATAACATAATTAACAACCTGTATTTGGATACTGTAACAGCAAGAAACTGGACTGAAGAGCTTCAAACTAGAAAAAAATAAGAATATTATGTAAGAAATGTAAAATTATTAGTCAATTACACATGACTTGACTAAAGAAAGTCTCAAACCAACAATCTATAACGAGACTGGAGAACTAATGAGAACCTGCACAAGGACAGTGGGGGCAGAGTTCAGTACTGTACCTTCAGGCTGCTGATGCAGTGGAATACTTAAAGAAATGGCTTAATGGTATTCTAGGATCAATACACAGTCAACAAACAGAAGGGCTCTAGTTGCTGAGGGTCTGTTTTTTCTGACTTCAGCTGATTTATTCTATCACAATCCAAAAATGTGTACCTTTATAATGTTGAAATGTAATTTTTTTCTTGGCAGTTTTCTGTCCACTACAGTTTTAGTTGCTATGGAGAATGCTTACATTTTGAAAAATGGCAGCTTTACACAGGTTAGCTCAATATCGCAAAGAATCATGAATCCTTGAGACAGTTTTATCGTGCTGACTAGCACTGAATATGGCAGTGCTTCCCACCTTCATTGGGGAAAAACATCATTGTTCTGCCTTACATCTTCCAAAACACAAGTTAAAAAGGTATTCCCAGTGCTGGCCAACAAGCCTATAGACATTTGGCAAATATCCATCTGTGATAGTTGACTTGACAACAACAAAACATCTGCTGTAGCAATTACATTTTATTGATCAGTTGCTGTTGGTTTGATGCATTAGACCGCTGTCGTACATCAATTTTTTGAATGTGGGTTGTTTGTGGATTTTTCTACTTAGGTTGAGGTAGTCTTGTGCTGAAGAGCTCAGTTTGTGTCTTTCCATTAAAGCAAGTGTTTGAGTGTTCAAAAGGTTGCCTTGAGCAAACTAACGTGTAACTTCTTTTGCCAAAAAACACACAAAGACACACAAGATGTAAGACCCTGAACACATATGCCCACGCAAGTGCCTCTTTCTGGATGATGGTGATTTTTCACATTGCCTTGACATTCTTTTTCTTTTAAGTATTCACTTAGTCATTTTGTACTTCACTTTTTTAACCAAAAATTATTCTGTTATACTTAAGATTTTTTTGTCTTCCTATAACTGCCTTGTTTTTGTCCACAGACATGTAAAAGGCACTTGGTACAATGCCTCTCTAGTTAGAGCTGGTCAGGCTCAGGCTGGTCTGGGAGCTCTCCCATGGCCTTAGGAGGCACAACTGGAGACAAGCTGGTCTCTCTCCAAACAGAGATTTGGGTTCACATGACCTGATCAAGCAGCTGCCCCCCTCCCCCCACACAGTCCTTCCCTGCAGCATCACACACTGCTGACTGGGAATGTCCTCTGTGCTGAAGCTCACGTCATTTTGTAGCATTATATTTATATAGTATAGCATAACATGATGTTTCTATGCACTTACATACTGATGTATGCATAATGTGTATAGGCCATGGTATGAAAAAAGCAAAGTGCAGAGTTACTCTCATTGTTTCATATAGGCAATAAATCTGTGCTTAGATAACATAACCAGGATGCTGTATGCACCCCATGTTGACATACAGGACTACAGAATATCCTCATGAATACTGAGGAAGTGGTGGTTTGTAGCTTGCCAAGTCTTTACAAATGTTGCAGTGGAAGGTTGAACACCCAGAAGGCATACAAGACCAAAACCATCCATATAAAACAATATTTTGTAGAGTCATTACGGATACAAAATGACTCTACAGAGCTTGGAAACAACAAGTTCAAATATACACACCTTACAAAATGTTATGACTAATGGAATTTTTTCACTGTTGCTTTAACTCTTTATCGCTTGAAAGCCTAGTGGGAGTAACACCTGAAGTTATTTTTTGAATTCAGTGGTTTCTGTCATGTTTTTTGACCTTCTAATAGAATAAGCAGCTACAGTCTTCTAACGATCATCAAACCACATCTTCATTGATGTACTGTATACTGAAGTGTCAAAACTGGTCATCAAGGATACAGAGGAGGCTGTCAAATGACTGAAACAGTGTAAAAATGGGAGTGGAGCAACTGAGAATCTTAAAAAACATGCTATGAGTGCAGCCAACTTGAAATATGCGAGGTGAGTGTCCTTCATCACTCCTATAGGCGACTGGCTGGTGGCTGCATTTTGCTTTAGCTTTACAAATAATTTATTTTTAGTGACAGAGTAGCTTTTTCCCTGTTTTTTCTAAACAATTTTTTCCAGACAAATTTTGTTTTTATGAAAACAAAATTTTAAATTGATTAACTAATCAGGCGAAAATAGAAAAAATTCTGCTGCAAACCAATTAAAATTAGCTGGTGCAATTAGCGTGAAAAATACCTATTATTCATTCACATAGAAGTAATCAAATGGATGGAAACGAATCGTTTTCTGTTGTAAAAAACAAAGCAAAACACTGACGATATATAAGATATATAAGAAGGATGAGGTTACTGTAATGCCACTTATTGCTTTGGTTTCATGCTCGTTGTCTGATAATTACATTTATGTCACTCAGACTCAAGAGGAACCTATCAGGCTTGTAAGTAGAAACTGTAACATTAGCCTTTTATTAATCATAAAGTAACCATTCTTTGTCATCTTTTTTGCTCCGAATGCCGACTTTTATTTACAAAATAAACACATGTTGCATTAAAAATAAACTTGAAACCAATGACTGAGACCATAAAGTCAATGAAAACATGATTAATGAGCTCTTAGATCAAGTGAGCAGTAAGGCTCTTCTCTCATACAAGTTTACAGAGTCAAATCAGACAGGTTGCCGCTTGCTGGCCAGAAGAAATAATGCTTTATGACTAAATCTCGGAAACCACTGATGTGGTATAAGGTTCATATTTTCTTTGTAACAGTATACAAATATGTTTTTGCATAAATAATTTAATTTGTGAATTATTTTTGTACATTGATTTGTAAACGCTCTACATGCATGAATGCATGAATTTTAAGTTGTCCATTCTTCTTCATGTGTGCTGTTGCTCCACAAAGTCACTGTCAGCTCTTTTGGGTTAATTGATTTATATGGATACCTTTAAACAAAATAATATCAAATGAGTCAGACATAGAGTTCAGATAATTTGGTTACTTGGAATTATTTTCCTGAACAATTAAAACAATACATAAAAAGCATAAAGGGAATTTTTATTAATATAAGACCTGCAAAGGAATGTGTTTGGACGGCTTAGAATAAAAGAGCCTATTTAAGATTTTCTATGAATACAGGAAGACATTTTTGGTTCATTATCAAGAGCTGATAGTGAAGGTGCTCAACAATTAAAACATAGTCAAATTTGTAAAGATATATTAGAATGATTTTATATCATATAAAAACTCTGTTGATGGAGATCAAGCCACAACACAAAAAATGCAAAAGACCTGCAGTTTATCTACATACCAACATTCTTTTGATGCCATGCAGACAAAATCATTACCACTGCATTCCTGATTCATGTGGTAATCAAAACTCCAACTGCCAGCCCATCTCATGGCCGGTATAATGTCACACAGGAAAAATTGATGCTGTTTGTGTTTGAGAGACAGAAGTTATCATTTCAGCTCGCTGTGCTTATGTACAGTATGTCATCTAAATGCAAAATGCATGTTGTGTTGTGTATTTGTGTGTGTATGTGGCTGGGGATGCAATTGGTTAGCATCAAAGCTGTCTCTCTACTCTCTCTCTCTCCCTTTCTCTATCTATTTGATTGCCTGGGCATGAGGGAAGGTTTTAATTATATTTTCTTTTATTCAAATGAATAATCCTGAAGCACTGTGCACCAGGGTTCCCTCCTGGGAGACGTCACACATCTGGCAAAGACTGCGCTGTTTTCGTAACTCTGTTTCTCTCTGGGTTACTGGAGCTCCCTTCTTTGTCTCTTTCAACATCCAGAGAGCTCCATAAACACATTTATTAATGAAATCAGATGCAAACGGTACAAATTTTATGTTGACTGTTTTAATTCAGTGCTTACATCAATTTACCAAAGATTCATTGTTCTTCCAACACAAATCATTAAGAAAACGCAAGATAATACCTTTCCCCACAATTGGGAAACTCTTAATAACTACTCATCACTGACCAGAATGATTGTTTATGTAAAAAAATAAATCAATAAAAACTGTAATTTCAGAGTACAAAGTGATACGTTTGAATACATGGTTTGGTTTAATATATTTCCTAGACCACTCCTGTAGTGCAGTTCTCTGCCAAGGCCAATTCCCTATCTTGCAAAGAAGAGAAGCAGATCTGGATGAGCACCAAAATTTAAAAGGTCCTTGTTCTGCCCAAACACTACCCCTTCACTAACTTTACAGAAAACCATTGCAGAAAACACATAAACCAGCAAGCAAACACCAGTGAAAATACACCGTAACTATGCCAAGCTGTTTTAAAAAGAAACCAATAGATCCACACATTTTAAAAATAAATGTTTGGAAGTTTTGTTGCTTTAACTTTAATAATGTTTGAAGTTCTAAGAGATTCACTGAATAACCACTTCAGCTCTGGAAATATAATCATAGTCAATTCATGCAAACTTATGTTAATGTATGCACAGCGGAGAACATGCATACTTAAACGAAACCCTTGATTCACAGTAAGCTCCATATGTTTAATAGCTTCTAAATACTGTAAATATAGAGGAGATATAAACAGTGAAAAATATAGCGAGCCTTTATATACCTGATTGTTGGGATTTCTCAGATGTACGGAATGTTTTTAAGGTTTTTTTCTTTCTTTCTCATTGTTACCAGATGGGAAGGACTGGAAAGAACCACTCACTTTATGAAAGTGCTCAGTCAATCTCCCGTTTTGGATTGGCTTCTCACATGACTGAAATAGAGTGTGAAATTTCTGCTCAAACATTCATGAGCGCAGACCTGCATTAGATCACCTATGTACATCCATCGTCATGGGTGCTATGAATCAGAACAAGGCCAGGACAAAATAAGTGTGAGGAAGGGTAAGTGGAAAAGAAAGAGACATAAAGGCTACAGGACGAGAAAAAGAACCAGGGAATGGAATCCAGGGAGCAGCGTGTGAGGCCAGTGTCTCTTCCAGGCAGCCAGACGTGACTTCACCGCAGCTTCCTTGTTTGTGGATATGATCTCACTCATGCAGACAGAGACTATGCCATCCAGCATTAGCAAGGAGCTGCCAAATACTTTTATGCAAGTTGCTAGCCTCTGTGGAAACCTGCAGCAGTCTACAAGCTGTTTCCAGCCTTTGATAAATCATGCAGTGTTTACTACTACACTGGGTACAGAGGAGAAACCCAAATCCCAAAAACATAATCTCAACTCACCTGCATAATTCATCAGAGCTGAGGTGTAACTGTGTTCTAACATAAAGATGTCTGGCTGAAGATATCTACCTTTGCACTGTCAGAACTGAGCCCTATATTCATTTACATTCTAATAGTGCAGACATTGTTTTACATAATTGATAAATGCTTTGTAAGCAAAATCTTTAACAATGCCATGACACACCCTTCTACAGTGGTAACCTAGTTTTTGAGATTTTTGGTTTTTTCACCTTCAAATTAGAAAGATAATTCCTATTTAATCAACAGTTTATCTGGAGGTGTTAAAACTCCTAATCCTCTAGACATTTTTTGCAGTGAACCTTTGTAAATCCACTGCACATCAAACCATTCATAAACTGGACCAATGACTTCCATGCAAGAGCTACGATATTTTATTTTCTCACTATTTCAAATCGTTCACATACTTTTTAAATGAACTAAACACTTATGTGTATCTAAAGTTAAGGTTCAAAAGTGCAACAATAAACTCAAAAGTCTTTTTGCCCCTTCGTAGTTTTGATGGTGACACAGTTTGGATGACCTTGTTTGTTGTCCCCATTCTGGCACGTCTTTTGCCATTCTGGCCCTCTCTCCTCACCCACCTCTGGGTGCTCATGTCTGCCAGCAATATAAACACTCACTGTCAGTCATTTTTTTCTCTGGAAGGGCTGAGAGCCTTCCCTCAGGACTCACCTCTCCAGTCAGCCAACCAGTTTTCCCCTCTCTCTCCTGCCGGATGTCCCAGTGTTCATGTTCCACTTTGGCCTCTCAAGTGGCAGGAGGCAACGAAAGGGAAGTTTGTGATAAAAAGTGAAGTTGCTGACAGACTTCTGGTGACGTAGGTTGTCCTGAGGTCCATCTCCAGAGAGACAGTTTCAGGTAGGACTGAATGATAAGAATAATATAATAGAAAAAAAATGCATGGTACAAAAACACAGACTTTAACTTGGCCCCCTAAGTAATGATTCATGGATGCTTTTGTGCTCATGGGAGCCACTTTTGATCCATTTCATTGCTCACTTGAGAGTCTGCACCTACACACTCAACTAGTGACATACTTTCTGTTCGTTTCTTTCCTGTTTTAAATTTGGGCCCCAGGCAAAGTGATTTAGAAAAAAAGGAAGTTTCAGTATTGGCAGTGCACAGGGGCATCGGTTTTAAAATTTAATTTGAGTGCTGCGAGATGGGTCAGGTCTTAATGCAGCAGCCTTAGATAAGGGCGACTTCCTGAGTCTGGTTCACAGGCTAAAGGCTATTGCAGGGATTAAAACTGTGACTTTCCACTTACAGAAAATGAGATAGATACGTTTTTCAATATACAAAAAGGTAATGCTACCTGTGCCGCACTGTCTTGGTGAATTCTCCTAGTCACCTTCTGATTGTGCATTCACTCTACATAACCAGCACTTCACCTGATATATTTTTAACCATGCTACTATACCACAAATCATGCTTTAAAACATGTAGTTGACCGAAATGGCAACAATTCTTTTACTTGTCAGTCTAAAATACACCCTGAGCTCTAAACGGGCTATACCTAACAGCTGCAAGACCATAAAGGTATGAGCAGCTTCTTAACAATCCAAAGACTTTTAACGTTCTGTTCTTAACAATGTGAGTTAGAGTGAGTAACACATGTTATGCCACCATGATGGGCTCCAAATTGCAGCTCCTTCAGGTTGTTGCTGCTTGTGTTGGGAAGCTAAGGTACACTGTAAGACCAGGCTGCTGATTAGATGAGGGAAATACAAAATGCCGGTTGCCTTTCTTACAGTCCGTTAGCTAACATGAAATGAAGCACCTGAGATCTTCTTTGATCCATTTTGCCACACCGGTAACATAAGAAGCATAACAACATAGTCACGTCAAGCTTGACAGTTGTGTTGTAAGATATTGTGCCTGTCACCCACTACAGTCGACATCAAAAGTGGAACAGATCAGCTAATGCGAAAACTCTACAGAATACACTCTTTTCGCCGTCCTTCGTTAGTTCCTTCCTATCACAAATCTGGAGCATCTCTCCTTCTTCACGTCTCTTTGATTACTTGTTTGCTCATCAGTGCCAGAGCTCAGCTGGGGCTAGTGTGCCTTCCTCATCTCTGATCCTGCACTCTGTTTCTGAGAGCTGCCAGAGGCTATTCAGACAGCAAACACACACAACACAGCATACACAACTACACAAACAAGCGAGAAAGCATTCAGCATGCACACACAGCCATATAAATATTGTTATGGCAACTTACAGGCGACATATAGTGTCTGTAAATTAATTAGTAATTAGTAGAGCAGTGCCTGCTGTCAGATGCATGCCAACATTGGGAAATGTAGCTGTCAAAGAAAGTGGAAGTGTATTTATAAAACAAAGTGTTCATATTATAAGGCTGCAGAGGAGTGTGATATCAAAAATTAATGTGATGTGATGTGATGCGTGTTCAATACTTGCTTGTAGAGGTTTGTTAAACTGAACTGGTCATTGTGAAGTCAAAACAAAGATTTTAGTTGTGAGGTTACAACCTATGAAAGATCTGCCTGGGAGAATCTGTGAGGTTATAAAGGAAAATATCCAAAAGCTGAATGATTTTAAACTTGGCATTGCACTTACCCAGATGATGAGCCACCAAACTGATCAGATGAATAGTTGTTCAGAAAGGCAAAGAGCAGACAGACTCACATATTGATTCATACATTTATTAAATAGTTTGCTGCTCTTGCATGCAGCAGATAAAAAAAAGTAACATTAACTTTTATGTTCTTTCTGACCAAAGTTTTTGGGCTCTGAAAATTTTAAATGCCAAAATTGTTGGATCGTCCCGTTCGGAAATCATTATAACTGTTAAAATGACACCGACACCTTTGTGTTCAAACAAAGCTGCAAGGGTGAAGTGTTTTCATAGCACTTCACTTATAAGAAATAATGAAAAAGCCACAATGACTAATGAAAATAAAGAGCGCTGTTCAATTACACAAAGCTGAATTGTTGCTCATTATTGGGACTGCGTATGACTGAGTGGACGCCAATTTAGCTGTATTATGTAATAGGCAGTCACTTTATACCTGCAGCAAGTTGCTATGGTTTCCATTTTGTACAGCGTTCTTTCCACTTAACCTTTGTTTCCCCTTTCCTCATGTCTGTTTTCTATGTAAGCCTGTGTTTGTGCACCTGCTAAAGATTAAAGCGTGGTCGATGGTCCGGGGCTCTTTTCAAAGTGGCAGGGCTGAGAAGCAGCCTGTTTCCATTAGCAGACCTGGATATGTGTGCTTAGGACTCCGTGTTCTCTGCCTTTTTCAGTTTTTATTCCCCTTTTAGCTTTCACCTTCTCTGCTGCGCTATAGGGCCACGAGCGAGCAACATGTGTATGCGCACAGAGAAAAAAGAATATTGTCCTGTGTACAAATCACATTAAATTGTTGAAGTAATTTTCCTGACTGAAATTTCAATGAGAAACATCTCTTTTTGCTCTCTGTTCTGATCCATTCTGCAGTGTCCTGCTTTGTCCTTTTCAGCCCTCACATCCTAATACAGTAGTTGGTATTCTGCACAGCAAGGCTTATATTCAAAGTAATACAGAAATGTCATTCAGCACCATGCCTCTTTCCCAAACATTACCATACAAATAAAGGCAGCAGAACAAAAAGGATCAGTATTTATGTTAAGCTTAAATCTGAATTACAGCTTTAGAGAACTACATGGATCACAACCCAGTCATAATAATAACAAGAGTAATAAAAAGCTGTCCATTACTGATATGCAAGGTATGGATTGGACTAAATTGATCTAGTATATAATTCAAACTACGTTCAAAAGTTAAGTTTAACTGTGTTCAAATGTGCAAAATGAGCTTTGATCATTCAGTACTATGTATGTATTAAAATATCCATCGGTCCACTGAGATTGATTAAGATTGATCCAAGTTTAGTTACCAGAAGGTCAGCAATAGACAGTGAGTAAAATAAGTTAAACCAGCAAAATGAAAGCATGAAAAACAATAACCAGGTTAATTTGAGGGGGTAAAAATGATGGCTGTATGCCATGGTGTCAAACAAGGTCCCTGTTATAGAATTGCTACCATCACCTCACCCATAACATTTTTTAGCATCTTTGCAAAACCAGTTACTCAACAATTATATCAGGTTTTTGCAGGAATTAGCCAGGTGTGAGTTGTTATGGCCAAACATAGACAAAGAAGAGCACTGGGTGAAAATATGCAGTCCCCTCATTCATTTTAATGAGGCCGCTCTTTTCAGTGCAGTGTGGATTCAGATTCAGACTAGGACAAAAAACAGAGTCACAGAGTGTGATATCTTGTGCCAAGGTGCTGCAGTGGGCAGTCATGCATGCAATTATTCTTTGTAGAAAACTCTCTTTGTAGTGGGAATGGCATATTTTCACTGTTCACCTATGAACCCTGGAAAGAAAAGATTTGTAAATTCCTCTTGCATGATGTCATAAAATGGGGTGACAGTGTTACGTGATAGTAGCTGACTCTGATCATCAGGCTTAAGCGTCTGACATTCATTAGAGCTGCTTATCTCCTTCTATCAATTTCTCGACATCATGAATGTATTCTCTATATGTCCTTATTCTTGCTATAAATAATTATGCTATATACTTATTTAATGTAATCTATAATCATGTGCATCATATTATATTTTTATTTGTTTAATTTTGATTGATTTGATTTGATTTTATTGATTAGCATTCAAATTCAAATCTCAGTGAAAACAGTGAAAAAACAAACAAACAAACAGTGAAAACAGAACAAAAATCTACCATAAAGAAAGAAAGCATGAGACAAGGCTAATCAAAAGGTATTGGCTGAAGCATTTGCTTATTACGCCAACCCTTTTCACAAAATATCTTTTTGTATGCAGCTCCTGTACACAGGGCTTGAAGAAAATAATAAAACAAAGCAAAAACCAAACAAACAAACAAACAAACAAAAAAAAAACAAAGAAAAAAAAAACTTTCCACCTTAGATAAGTAACTACATCAAAGCAAAAGAATCAAGAGGTTGTTTTTTTTTTTTTTTTTTCTCCTTTTTGCTCTTTTCATTCTTGATTTATATATTTTTCTAATACTCTATTTTTAAACATATTTTTAAACAAGGAAAATGAACTACACCTTTTTAAATCACTGTCATAACTATTCCACAGGTTAACTCCTCTAACAGAAACACATCTCTGCTTTATATTTGTCCTTATCTTGTTTTTTTTAAAGAAATCTGTTCCCCTTAAGTCATATTGACTCTCTCTGACTTTGAACAGCTTCTGAGTACTGGGGCAAAGCAAGTTATTTTGTGCTTTATACATTATCTGTGCCATTTTATATTCAACTAAATCATAAAATTTCAGGGTATTCAGATTAATAAATAAAATGTTAGTTGGTTCTATATAGTTTGATTGGTTTATAATTCTTATAGCTCTTTTTTGTAACTTGAAAATAGGAAGAGTGTTCGTTTTATATGCATTACCCCATATCTCCAGACAGTAAGTCATATATGGAAGCAACAGAGTACAATAAAGTGTGTATAATGTTTTTTTGTTCAGGACATGCTTTGTTTTATAGAGAATAGCAATGGTTTTTGACATTTTTGTTTTCACGTGGTTTATATGAGACTTCCAACTCAGCTTATCATCAATTATCACTCCAAGAAATTTATTTTCGTACACTCTTTCAATTTCAATTCCATTAACCCTTATTTTAGATACATTTTTCATTGGTCTAGTGCCAAAAATAATCAATTTTGTTTTCTTTATATTTAATGATAACTTATTTACATCAAACCAGTTTTTTAATATATTTAACTCCTTTTCCGCTGTAGTCAGAAGCTGTTCTAAGTTTTTACCTGAGCAGTACAGAGTGGTATCATCAGCAAACAATACACATTTTAACAGTTTGGAAACACTACATATATCATTTATATATAATATAAATAATTTAGGGCCCAGCACAGAGCCCTGAGGAACACCACAAGTTACCTTCAACTGCTTAGATTTTACATTATTGAATTCGACATATTGATATCTTTCATCCAGGTAACTTTTCATCCACTTGTATGCTATCCCTCTTATGCCATATCTCTCTAGTTTATTCATTAATATAGAATGATCAATTGTATCAAACGCCTTTTTTAAGTCTATAAAAACACCAACAGTATATTCCTTATTATCTATAGCATTAGATATCCCTTCAACAAGTTCCATCACTGCCATTGAAGTGGACCTTTTCACTCTAAAGCCATATTGGTTATCACTTAGGAGATTATGCTTCTCAATATATTTATCAAGTCTATTAACAAATAACTTTTCTAAAATTTTTGAGAACTGTGGGAGTAGTGATATTGGCCTATAATTGGTAAACTGACATCTCTCTCCGTTTTTATGGATTGGAATAACTTTTGCTATTTTCATTTGTGAGGGAAACACACCAGTTTGAAAGGACAGATTACAAATGTATGCGAAAGGTTGCACTATATATTCTATAATACTTTTAACTAATATCATGTCAATACCAAAACAGTCAGTGGACTTTTTATTTTTAAATGTCTTCACAATGTTAATTATTTCTCTATGAGTTACAGCACCAATAAACATGGAGGACACATTCTGAGTAATATGTTTATTTAGGTCGTTATTATTTCTTGACTCTGGAATTTCTTTTGCTAAATTAAAGCCAACATTTACAAAGAAATCATTAAATTCATTTGCAATGTCTTTAGCTTTATCAAGCACAATATCTTTATCTTTTTTAAAATAATCTGGATAATTCTTATTTTTTGAGCCCTTTTTGATTATACTGTTTAATATCCTCCATGTTTCTTGTGTGTTACTTCTACTTTGCTCCAATAATTTGTGGTAATATTCTTTCTTACTTGTTCTTATAATATTTACTAATCTATTTTTATATAACTTGTACTTTATTTCAGCATCTTTTGTCCTCTGTTTTATGAATCTCTTATATAGGTTATTTTTCTTTTTACATGCATCTTCTATCCCCTTTGTGATCCATGGCTTATTTGATCTGTGATGCTTTCTAGTGATTTTCATTAAAGGACAATGTTTTTCATATAGTGAAATTACAGTTGATAAGAATGCATCATACGCACTATTTGAATCTTCATTTGCAAAAACCTCATTCCAATTGTGTTCCTTTAAGTCCACCTGGAGGGCAGCAATGGCTCTTGTTGTTCTATGTCGTATCATATCAAATGTTTGATTCTTTTGTTTAGTTTTAATCCCAAAATAATTTTGAAAAATTGCAAAAACAGGAAGATGATCGCTTATATCAGTTATAAGAAGTCCACCTACTATTTCATGGTCAATTTTATTTGTGAATATATTATCTATCAATGTAGCTGTATCAATTGTTATTCTACTTGGTTTTATAATTACAGGGAAAAGGGAGTTACTATACATTGTATCTATGAAATCTGTTGTTTTCTGATGTCCATTTGGGTTTAGCAAATCTATATTAAAATCACCACAAATTATTTGCACTTTTTTATCATTTAGGTTGCTAAACATAGCAGCAAGTTTTTCATTGAATATCTCAAGGCATGAACCTGGTGTCCTATAGATGCAACTTATAATTATATTGTTAGCTTTTTCAACATGAATTTCAATAGTGACACATTCCAATATGTTATCCAAGGTGCTTGACATGCATTCAATCAGACTACATTTCAAAACTTTATCTACATATAAAGCAACACCGCCTCCTTTTTTATTCACCCTGTTCATTGTAAATAATTCGTATCCTTCCAGTCCCATTTCACTAACTTTCTCATTATTGAGCCATGTTTCTGATATTGCAATTATGTTAAACTTTTTTAACTTACTTAAGCATTCTGTAATTTTAGAAAAATTTTTATACAGGCTTCTACTATTGAAATGTATGACCGACAATGCATTTGCCATTTTAATATTCACATTGAATTGGTCATCTGTATAGTACTCACAAGTATTATTGGTGTTATTGTAGAAGTGGGTATCTGGGTCAATGTTACTTTCAGGGTCATTCATGTTGTGCTCTGCATAGTTAAACATTTTGAAGTTCGTTTTCTCAGCGTGTGTGGCATTTAAAAATGCTGATACCTTTAATGCCTTTAAATGAGGAGAAATCGAATCAGTGCCTGAATTTCTTTTAATTAAATAAAATCCTTTGGTACTGACACTAATTACACATGTTCATGAAAAGAGAAATCTTGTAATGTTTATGGCTATGGATGAACTGAGATAATGGCACATGAAGTCACTACACTCTTGCTGTGGAGTCACCTTTTGTTCTTTGTACTTGCTATGTTTTTTGTATTTCTTACTACAGGCTACTTATATGCAGATAGTACTGCACAATACAAGTACACAGCTGTGTGTTTTTTTTTAAAGAATGAGTTCTTTTCTTATTAATTTTTGTATTGAGTTCTTTATTAGGTTTTTTCACCGCCTCCCAAATGCTAAATTCTATCATCTCCAAAATAAATAAGCAGAGCAGAGGGAGAATTTGCAGCTGTTGAGACTTTAAAGAGCTGTAAAATTTTAGGAATCAACACACAAAAAAATGTTTGATCCACACTATCTCCCTCTCCTCATTTGGAGCGTGGCTTAACTGAGCTGAATGAAAAGCAACACTATCTCATTGTTTCAAAAGCAGATTATCTGTGACTTCAAAACCCCCACTTTAGGCAATGGAACACATTGCCTTGCTGTATCCGAGCCACTACTCTGTTTCACACCATGAAAGATTCTATAAGAAGAGCAGTGTTAATCTCTTTCCCGATGCGAATCCACTGGAGGAAGGTGGATTCCGCCTGTTTTGTTTTGGAGAATGATCTGCAGTAATACACATTCTGTTCTCTATATCCGTCACTGTATACATTAAATAGTATCAGCAAGTGAGTAATGCGTATGAGCATGAGTACAAGTGAATCTGCCAAAGGATTCACAGTTACTGACAGCTACCTTGTCGTTCACTGACTGTCAGTGGATCAGCTTCCTGCCACAAGTATGAATATGTGTTTCCATGTGGGTGTGGATAGAAGAGCTGTTGTACAAGACACAAGATGCCCAGAGGTACCTTGGACCGTACCTTTGTTGCTTTTTTGTACTAGTGATAAGTCTCACTCTCCTTATTCTTGTCGCTTCAGTCACTATTCTAAATTATTTGCAGTAATTTTTCCAGTAGTTTTTAATCTTCATCTGATGATCTGATGTATTCTATTGTTCCTTGATTTGTAACCATTTGTTTTTCTGTTTATGCAATTACTTAGATATTGCACAACTGTGACCCTGAGTGCAGAAGACTTTTTTCTCATGGAAGACTCGTGATACTTCACGAGTAGCTGGTTTTTACTAAGCTTTTGCAAATCATGCCACTTGAATGCACACAAATGATCTTGAAGGCTCCATTGCAGTGACTGTGGCCTGAACCCAGGCTCTGGATCTATAAACAACATGTGTATGGTAGAGTTTTCTTTCTTTAGACAAGCCCCATTCAATGACATCAGCACAGCCCATTGATAATTTCCATTAATTGTACTGTGGCTGTTCTGGAATGCACCATTCTTTAAGGTTTGAATTCTGTTTTGACATTATATCTTTCAATAGCTGCAAAAGAAAGTTTCACCCCCACGTTTCAAACTCCACTGTTGAACTGTTCCTTTACCTTGGGTGTACTATAGTCAACATTATCAGCATGTAAATCCTTCCAATGACAAAATGTTTTATTTCCATGAATTCCATTGTATATTATCTGATAAAATACTACCAAGTTTTGCTGTGTCACTCTGCCTCACGTGCTCAGGGCCACAGCCTCCTCCCTGCATTAGAAACAGATATATCTTTATGCAGAACTGGCCCCGTCCAGGGACAGGACATCAATCCGCTTTGTGTCTGCAGCCTCTGCCTCACTGTGCCTCCTGCTCTGCTGCTTGCCTCTCTGGGTGGGGCCTAGTTATTGAATTGTATGTTGCTTTGTTTTGGCCTGGCAATCTTTCCTCTTTTTTTCCTCTCTCTGCTCCAAAATCATGGCCCATTTATTCTAACCTATTATTGAAGCCTGGCTGAGCAGAGTGCTAGATGGTACTTTATTGCACAGCCATTGCTGACACACATACTGCTCCTACTGGTTAAGCGCACTAGATGCACTGATTAGACGCGCACACACACACACACACACACACACACACACACACACACACACACACACACACACACAGAGTCCAGCAATTATCCTAATTTATGAGGGATGACAATTTTATTAATTAACATGACTGCATGAGGCAGTAAAAAAAAGATGTGAACATGAACAGTATTACTAATTGGGGAGTGAGTGTGAGGGAGGGTTTGTGTTCTATTGTGTGTGCTTTGTTTTGACGTGGCTCATAAGTCACAACACAAAACGGATTAAAAGACAGTTTATGTGCAAAAGTATAAAATGCAGGAAGCCCCAAGTGGCCATAAACAACTTGAAATACTAAAAGGTACCTTAAATCAGTTGATTCCTCTGAACTACTCATGGTCACCCTGCACATGTTTACGAGATTGCTTGGCTGTACTAATCCCACATGATCCTGTCTGCTTGTTAGACTCAAGTAGACTCGAATCACAGCCCAGTGACCTTCCCTTTACCTGCAACACTACGCTGTACCTCCTAATGAGGACATTGGCTACTTGCATGTTTGCAACTGTGGGTGTTTTTTGTGGCTATGTGCTGTCAGTTCAAACTTGAATCTACATGAAATGTTTTAACAGAAAAAAAACTCTGCATGCACTACATGCAATGCAGATGAAAAAGCTTGTGTTATTTCATGTTTGTGACAAATCCTACACATAGACCAAAATAAATGATACATTTCTCTCACAACACCTGCCAGCTTACCCAACCGCTAATACAGTATGCTGTAGCTTACATCTGCACCCACAGAATAATGTCTAATTCAATCTAAAATTGCAAATCCGTTCAGTTTACTTCACGTAACCCATATTTATTTACCTGTTCATGAATTTAATAGTAAATATTAAATGATAATTATGTGTAAAACACCCGATTCTCTTTCATAATCACTGTGCAGCTAAACTGATAGCCTGGTTATATGAATGACTGCATGATTACATGGAAGACACCTAGCTAAGGAGCTAACTGTCTGTGTGATTTTACATGATGTTCAGTCTTATAGTTACTGATTATAGAAGCAAACATATTGTGTCCTCTGCATAACAACAAATGTCCAGCAAGATTAAGAAAAAACCCCCTGCATATTGTTGAAATCTCCCAATTCTTTGAATCTCCCATGTGTCAATATTTATAGCTCCTTAGCAGTCCATCCTTAGCCCACATACTTGCTCAACTACTACAAGTTCTGTTACATTAGATTCTGTTGTGTTAATTGTAAGCCTGAGATTAACCTCTCCAGAGGGAGGTGATAGGATGTAAGGGTGTAATGAAGACATGGCTGTCATAGATTGTGAGCTAACTACCTCCCAGCTCTCTATAGGGTGAGGCTTGCTCTCCTGGACTGGAAGAGAAGCGCTGCCTGCATGTCAATGAGCCCGATTCCCTGTTAACTGTCTGAGCGCACAGGGTCTCTTGTCTCAGATACATTGGCTGCCATCTGCACCCTGAATGGACTGCTCTGAGGGTGCGTGTGCATGTGTATAAGGGTGGAGGTGGGGGTGGGTGAGAAAGAGAAAGCTCTTCAGAGCATGGGCTGTAGTTAACCCCATGCACATGCCCGCCTGCTTTGAGAAGCAGAGAGATCATTGAGAAAAAGATCTATTTTTAGACATGAAATGGGGAGGGGATAAGTACAAGCAATGTGCATGTGGCTGTGTGTGAGTGCGTGTGTGTGTGTACACACGCAAATAAGGAGGTTTGATTCTATGGGTGAGAATGATGCATGGTGATAGTCTTTTCCAAGACAACATCGCAAAGAAGCACAAGCTTTCTTGCACTTCACACACAATCACATAAGCCACACATGAGTCGAAGAGAAAGCACACACACACATACGCACACACACACACACACACAAAAACACAAATAAATCTGGATATTATCCCATTGTGCCTGCGGCTAGGCCTGACAGACCTAAGTCACACACACTCAGAAACACACACATACAACCTCCCTAGCAACGGAACACGTGATGCTAGTATTGTGTGGCCAACCTTTTTCACGTTCTCTCTCTATGTCTCTAATCCATGTCTTTCATCCTGACAGGTGCCAGCGGCTGGTGAACCAGGCTGCGGATTGATGATTAGAGTGGGCAGAATGGACACATGGTCTGGTACCAATCTGAGGTCATGTGAAAGTCTGATGAGGACTTAGAGTTCTGTAAATGCTGATTGGGTTAGGTTCTCCTTGTACCCAGAACCAGATCGGTAATCACTGCAGAACACATGGCCTATATATAACCAACAGTTGCTAGTTCAGCTTAAAAAAAGTAGGACCTGGTGTTTAAAAAATACATTTTTATGCTATATTTAGAGGGGTCAGCCACTCTAATGGTTCTATCTGTTCCCATCTCATCAAAATCAGACATGGGAAAGAATTGCTTAGTTTTGGTATGTTGACCCTACCATTAGTAACAGTAGGAACTAGGGACAATAGGTCACAAGAAGTTATTGCTTTGTTCTTAAGGGGTCACAAGCCAAAGCAGTTGGGAACCACAGGACTAAGCCATCACAGTAATTGAGTTGAGGCTCTGGTTTCCTTAATAAAGACAGCTGGCAGCTAGCTAATATGTAGTGTAGAGGCAACATTACAGGTACACACATACATAAATGCAAACATATGTATCTCTTTTGGAAAAAAACAACAACAGAATTTTAGAATAAGCTGATTGTAATTGATCTACTTTTCCACATCGGAACCTGTAAGTCACTATAAAGAACGAGCACTATTTTCTTTTTTCTACTTGAAGGGCTTAATATCGAATATCAAAGTTCATTCAGTTTAATAAGACACATCGGTCACTGCTTAGTAGTCAATACTTTTATAACAAATTATAGATGTACATACAGACCCTCACTCACATTAGCATATTTTAATTTCCATACATGCACAACATGCTCATCTGCACAGATCTTTAGTATTCGTGTAAAGAGGCATGTAAACATTAGCGTATTCAAATGGAGAAATGTTGCTCTGCAACCGTAATCTAGTAAAAAGTCTGACACAGAGCATGTCATCTACAATACGTAATAAAGACAGGCATGGTGGTAATGCTTCAGCAGAAATGGTCTTATCAGCCAGTCTCACAGATGTGATCAATTTCTCAGTTCAATCATCCAAACCAAGATATCAATCCCTCTTTGTAATAACTCCAAAGAGGCATCCGCCCTCTCTGAATCTATTTCATCTCATTTTCAAACCCCGTCTAATATCCCATGCCCTACCCTCCTGCCACCCAATCTCAACACCACACCTCTCTTTCATCTGTGTGCCGCAGCACAGGCTTGTTTTCATTCCCTCCCCCTTCAAAACAGAGTCCACAGATTCGACCTTTCCAACTGATTGTGCGCTGACCCTGCAAAAAACCAAAGGCATTATTTCGATTTTAATTATTCATGTGTGATGAGAGGCTCTGGCTTTTCTCAACTGCAAGCCAAGAAACTTGCTTCTTTCGGAAAATGCACGGGCGTGTTTGTGTGCGCGCACACGCTGTGCATTTTTGTGCCAGTGTGGCTGTTTGGATTTAAAGGTTAAAGATATTAAACAAATTTCAGGTTGTCAAAATGTAATTAGGAGAATGAATGCTGTGGGCATACATCACACTACAGAGACTTCCACTGCCATCTTTACAATTTCTGTGTTTCAAGGGAATAATGACTATGCTGTCGGGTTCACTTTTGGTAATAAATAATTTTGTCTTGTTAACAACCCATCTCATTCATTTTACTTTTGGAGTGTGTTCAGTTTGGAAAAAAACAACACAGTTTTACTAGCTTTCAGCCACATTATTTCCTTAGATCTGTTATGTATTACTCCAGCTGAGCTCAGCTCTGATGAACACAGTGCAATCACATCCAAGAGAAATAACCAAGCGGCAATTTAAAGGATTAGCCAAAATGTGCCGTTTAATACATGCATCCACAACATTTATGCTATAATAACTGCAACTGTACGCAACTGAGTCTCACTGAGTGTCGTACCTCTGCGAGGACACTCTAACTCACTCTAACTTTAAAGTGATTACTTTTCAAACCAAGCAGCAAGCACGTTTCTTTCCCCGCTGACACCACTGTCAATGACACATGACACCTCCAAGAGAAGCAAGAATTTAAACTCCTTACAAATTTCACCATTAGGCTGACAAATGAAATGCAGGCTTTAAGTCGGCAGAGCGAGCCTCAACAGCTGGTATGGAGTGGATGGAAGGAGATTATAGGGGGGCTCATCTCTCCAATAAAGGGCAGAAATTGCTGACAGTCAAGGCGATGCAGAGCGTCATTTTTCTGATGCATAAAGTCTGGATGTTCATTACCCCGCATATCATCACTGAGCACAGTGGGGACCCTGAAGCTCTCCGCATTCCTCTCACTCCGTACTCCATCTCCCTCTCTCTCCCTCTCTCTCACACTTTTGCTGTCTTTTTCTCATTCTCTCTCTCTTGCTGAAGATGATGAAAGACTGGGATGCACACAGGCATCATTATACACCTCAAACTTCTAAATATGTCATGGTTTGGACTGTCAGGCACAATAATGGGCACTTATAAGCTAAAGGCATGTTGGGTTGAAATACCATGGATAGACGCACAAAAAAACCCCAGGCAGTGCTGGAAATATGAAAATCTAGTGTGGTAATAAATGTATTTTAAGCACAATTGTTTATTCTTAAGATGTTTTCTCACACCAGTGGCTCATCATGTAACTTTCCATACTTGTAAGAATACTAAAATGACATTAAGGTGTTTAATCTTGCTTCAAAAACACCTGCATGACACCATGACTAAGACCCTTCGCCCCCGCATCTCCATGGCGACACCACTCCTCTCGCCAGGCACCAGGGTCACCCACTCAGGCGAGCTCATTAGGGCTGTTGTCACGTCGGCCATGCCGCCCCTGGGTGCCTTTGAAAATGACACTGTGCGCGTGTTGCTGTGTGTACATTGCACGTGTGCCTGTGCGCCCTTGTGAATGCAAGCTTATCTGCGTTGGAGAGGGGGTGTGTGAGGATGATCAGATATAGTTGGACAGCATTATGTTTTAGTAGTATTTCCTTGATCTTCAATCCCACATCTTTTATAAACAAGCATAGGTACTGAATTGTAGAGGGTGTACTTATCTAAATACCACCCTCTGCACTGTCTTTCTCTCTGCCATAGACAAACACATGCATACAACATAGCACCCTTTCCTCCCAAAGGGCAGACAAAGAGAAGCTTCTGAGGAAAGTTAAGTGAGATTGATCGTTTCAGATAATTTCAGGGCAGCTTCTCCCAAAGGGTAGCAGTGATAAGACTCCTGAAATGCTGAACAAGATGAAAACAACAAATGAGACAAATGAAAGGCAGAACTCAGAAAAGGGAAAGTTAGTTTAGATTGTAAGATTTAGTTCTGTTTGTAATGAATTCATTTCTTTGTCAATTGCTCTGGGCTTGCCTCAACCTCTGGGGCCTTGTCTTTATTAATTAGTTATTAATCAGCTGCAACTTTGTCAGATTCTGGCAGAGCATTTCATTATAGATTACGAAAGATGTCATGTGACTCGCTCATATACATATACAAGCACAACAAATAGAAAATGTACATGCAATCCTGGCAGCTGTTCAGAATAGAAAAGATTAAAAGGAATAGAAACAAGCACTCAGATTTGATTCTTACTAACATGGGATGAAATTACATAAAGGCTCCCTGGGGAGCTACTCTTATTCTAACTGGTCCCATGACTGAGTCAACTGAGGTAATCTGCAGAGTGATATTAAGAGACCCATACGCTTCGCCTATCAGTTGTCCTTCTGTTTCTTTCAGCATTTGTCTTTGATATCTATATCTGATAGTTAGTTACTATCACACCTAGGTTAGCAAGTGCTTTGAAATTGAACAAAAGAGATTGATATCAACCTGACAGATCCAAAGAAAAGCAGACATTAAATTTCTCACCAAAACCTTCTGCTAGCTGATTTTATCTCTTGTAGCTAACTAGCAAATTAGTCTAATGCTAGCTCATTGATTCTTCCAAAGGGGGTTAATATTCAAAAAGGATGATTCTGAGGACCCATGCTTCAGACTTAAAAAGGATTATAGAGTCATGCCCTGCCCTAAAAGACAAAATACAGGAAATGAAAAGGGAAAAATAAAACACTTTTACCAGTTAAATTATTTTTCACGATGCTAAACGATAACCCTAGCCTACTTTAACCTATGAGGCCAACAACAGGTAGCTTGAAGCTCGTTCCAAAAGCGAGACATTTCATAACTAAGCTGTTCATATTGTATTAAGGCTTAAAGTTATGTATTGTTAGAGGAATGGCAGCTCTGAGTGACAGGTGAGTTTCACAACCGATTGGATTCACTAACCCCACATTTGTTGTCGTTCAAATAATTATCTGACAGTGGTATTAAGAGACAACTCTGTGCTTCAAGTTTGGTACATAAAATTATAGTATTTTATGTTTTAATCTGACAATGAAACTAATGACACACTACCGTTTGAATGAACCATCTTTAGACAATATCTATTTTCCAAACCATATTGACCATATTTGGATAATCATCCTTCCTGGCTTACTCTAATAATGATCATATTATACAAAATTAACTTCAAGTTTTATTCAGTGTAAGTCCACAGCCTCATTAGAACAGTACATCCATTCAAAGCAAGGTAGCTAAGGCCACTTTCCCATACACTCTTATACATCTTCCTGCAACCAACTAAGTCACACCTTGTTGGTTATAAGAAATGCAGGTTTAAAACACTTCTACAATAACTTTATGCTGCAGACCCAGAGGTTACATCCAAATCTGATGTTTTACTGTCCGTGTTAGTGTTGGCTAATATGTAGTTGGATAATTGGAAAATGTGTTAAAAGGCTAGAATTAAACTTTAGAAATTTTATATCTACTCAAATTATCACATTAAATGAATCTTAACCTTGCCCTTTGTTTTTCAGTTATGCAACATAACTGCATTAGCTGTAATTTTTTTATACACATTACAGATGCACAAACTAGAACTCCTATGTTTTGTTTCTAGTGTGTTCTCTGAACAAGCCTGACTAGGCTGGGCAGCATCCAGAGTGGATTTGCTGTGACACTGTCTCTTCTAGCCTCATGAAGGGAAGCTCGGCTCCCCTCACAATGGCCTGGGAGCTTGTCAGTGGGCTGCCTGTCAGCATACAGCCAGCCTGGGAACGTTTGATGTACCACATGAGGATGAGAGGACAGATGGGAGGAAGGAAGAGATGGATGGAGGAGAGAGAAAAGGAGAAAGGAACAGGTGAAAATAACACATGCGCCAAGGGAGAGAGTAAATATGGGTATAAACCTTATATGGTGTATTTGCTCCTTTACACCCAGCATTGTTTATGTGTGACAGATGTTGCATTCCAGCAACAACATTGCTAAATTGTTAGAGAATTATCGGGAACCAGTGGACCATGACTTGTCTTTACAGTCAAGGCAAGCAGTCACAAGCTGAGTTGCTAATTAGATAAGTATTGACTTGAATCATTTACTGCACAGCCTTGAGAATAGAAAGCTGGAATTGGAAAAGATTTCCCACATTCAGTGCTTGCAAATTCACTAAGTTAAGACAAAAGTGTTATAAACAATCTTGCAAAGTTTGCTAACGTCTTCTTCCAAGTCAGGCTTTGTGATAAAAATGCACAATAACCAGATCCAACTGAGTGCCAGAGAATTGTAAAACTTATTATATTTCACCATAATGACTGGACCCAAAGGAATGATAAAGGAAGTTGTAATTATGCAGTGCTATTCAATGAAACTACAACAAGCTCTTACTTATTAATAATCACCAAGATTTTAAAATGAATTTTTGGAAATGGAGAAAAGCTGTTTTGCTTTACTGCTCTCGTCCTGACCCTTCCCAGAAAGCAAGACAAAATAATTGTCTCTTGGCACTTTAAAAATGCCTGCTGTCTTACTGTCCTCATTAAATGTGCATAAACAGTCAAGCTCACACAGTTGTATTCCCATTATCACTTTATCACTTAAGGCACATAGAATATCACATCCACTCCACGCTCAGAGACTCTTTATAATAGGTTTTGCTCGCTCCTCTCATTTATTCAGCATGCCTTCCATCTTAAAACATTAGTAAGCTGGTCTTTGCAATAAGAGCAAATTTTAAAGCTGCAATTTGCTGAGACTGTATGTAAAAGCTGCTCTCACCAAGTTAAACGATAACCTATTTTTGCCGCAGTCCAACACATAATCACATACAGCATGCAGTGTAGGTGACTGGCCTCCGATCTCTGGTGCTTTGGGAGTACTCCAGCCACACTGGAAGCACTGCACCATTTGTTGCCCTAATTAAGAATTCATTTGCCACTAACAATGAGTTCTGACCTCCATTTCCTGCACCTTGGTCTCCCCCACGGTGTAGTAAATCAGCCTAGAGTGATAGGCTTGAAACACACACACACAGAGACAGAAAGACTGTTACACCCTGGCATGGGGCAGAAAGAGGACAAGCTAAAAACAAGGGGTGAAAGATAAAAGGCAGGAGGAGGAAGGATAGGGTAAAAGATAAAAAGGAGAAGAAAAGACACAAGGGGTAGGAAGTAGGAGATGAAGTAGCATGAAGAAAAAAGAAGAAATGAACTGGCCACTCTCCAAAACCATGAACATAAAGATGCAGAGTAAGGCGGCCATTAATATGGAGCCTTGGGGAATGCCTCTGGTACTGGTAAACACATCCCACTGTCTGTCTGAGCTCTCTCATCTGTGGCACTGCATTGTATACACCATTGTTATCCTTGTGGAAGACAGGAAAACTGTGAATATTCCCCTGACATGACACTTGCACCTCAACATTACCAAGATGTTGGAATGCTGATCCCTGCTATTACTATTCTTATTGGTTTGTGCATCAGTACATTTATTTTCCGACCATGGTAATATATTTCATGTAACGATTAGACATTCTGGACAGCTAAGTCAGTGAGGGGGTGGAGGTGAGAGGTTAAGGGAATAAATCAATAGCTGACATGTTAGAAAATACACTTTGCTGTTTGATGCTTTCTTGTTAAGAGCAACTGCAGGGAAATGACTAATACTCCGAAGCTACACTTAGGTCAGTAGGTTTTGGGGCAATTTTTGTAATTGGGCTTTTTTTTTTTTTTTTTGTAATTTTGCTTCTGTACACCACCACAGAGAATTTGAAATCAAGCAATGAAGATATGACTTTCATCTTAATTCCAGAGGTTTAAGAAAGAAGTTGCATTAACTCTTTAAGAATTGTGTTGGAATGCACTGGACAGCTCAACAACATCAAAAGGCCTGAAAGACCACAGAAGACAAAGTGGATGATCACATAATTCCTTCCTTGTTTATGGAAAACCATTGACAACATCTAGCCACTTTAAGAAAACAGTTGAAGAACATAGGCATGTCTTAGTGAAGCACTGAAGAGACAAAGAGACACTTTCATAAATGTAAAGATATTTTATAAAAAGGTATAAAACCTCTAGTTACACTCAAGAAGATTAATTTGTATGGGAAGAGAAAAGTCCACAAAGGACAAATGCAGGATTATGATGAAAAGCTTACCACGGTCACCTGTCTGCAGTGACAGAAGCAATCTTATTCATGGCAATGGGTAACACTACAGGGAGTGCAGAATTATTAGGCAAATGAGTATTTTGTCCACATCATCCTCTTCATGCATGTTGTCTTACTCCAAGCTGTATAGGCTCGAAAGCCTACTACCAATTAAGCATATTAGGTGATGTGCATCTCTGTAATGAGAAGGGGTGTGGTCTAATGACATCAACACCCTATATCAGGTGTGCATAATTATTAGGCAACGTCCTTTCCTTTGGCAAAATGGGTCAAAAGAAGGACTTGACAGGCTCAGAAAAGTCAAAAATAGTGAGATATCTTGCAGAGGGATGCAGCAGTCTCAAAATTGCAAAGCTTCTGAAGCGTGATCATCGAACAATCAAGCGTTTCATTCAAAATAGTCAACAGGGTCGCAAGAAGCGTGTGGAAAAACCAAGGCGCAAAATAACTGCCCATGAACTGAGAAAAGTCAAGCGTGCAGCTGCCAAGATGCCACTTGCCACCAGTTTGGCCATATTTCAGAGCTGCAACATCACTGGAGTGCCCAAAAGCACAAGGTGTGCAATACTCAGAGACATGGCCAAGGTAAGAAAGGCTGAAAGACGACCACCACTGAACAAGACGCACAAGCTGAAACGTCAAGACTGGGCCAAGAAATATCTCAAGACTGATTTTTCTAAGGTTTTATGGACTGATGACATGAGAGTGAGTCTTGATGGGCCAGATGGCTGGATTGGTAAAGGGCAGAGAGCTCCAGCCCGACTCAGACGCCAGCAAGGGGGAGGTGGAGTACTGGTTTGGGCTGGTATCATCAAAGATGAGCTTGTGGGGCCTTTTCAGGTTGAGGATGGAGTCAAGCTCAACTCCCAGTCCTACTGCCAGTTTCTGGAAGACACCTTCTTCAAGCAGTGGTACAGGAAGAAGTCTGCATCCTTCAAGAAAAACATGATTTTCATGCAGGACAATGCTCCATCACACGCGTCCAAGTACTCCACAGCGTGGCTGGCAAGAAAGGGTATAAAAGAAGAAAAACTAATGACATGGCCACCTTGTTCACCTGATCTGAACCCCATTGAGAACCTGTGGTCCATCATCAAATGTGAGATTTACAAGGAGGGAAAACAGTACACCTCTCTGAACAGTGTCTGGGAGGCTGTGGCTGCTGCTGCACGCAATGTTGATGGTGAACAGATCAAAACACTGACAGAATCCATGGATGGCAGGCTTTTGAGTGTCCTTGCAAAGAAAGGTGGCTATATTGGTCGCTGATTTGTTTTTGTTTTGTTTTTGAATGTCAGAAATGTATATTTGTGAATGTGGAGATGTTATATTGGTTTCACTGGTAAAAATAAATAATTGAAATGGGTATATATTTGTTTTTTGTTAAGTTGCCTAATAATTATGCACAGTAATAGTCACCTGCACACACAGATATCCCCCTAAAATAGCTAAAACTAAAAACAAACTAAAAACTACTTCCAAAAACATTCAGCTTTGATATTAATGAGTTTTTTGGGTTCATTGAGAACATGGTTGTTCAATAATAAAATTATTCCTCAAAAATACAACTTGCCTAATAATTCTGCACTCCCTGTAGTGTTTATTGGTGATGTGACTGCTGATAGAAGCAGCAGGAGGAATTCTGAAATGTACATGTTATACTCTCTGCTGAGATTCAGCAATCTGCAAAACAGATTGGACGTAGCTTCATGATGCAAATAGATAAAGACTGCAAAAGCGCCCCAAGAGTTTCTCAAGGCAAAGAAATGGGATATACGTCAATGGCCAAGTCGGTCAATTGATCTCAACCAAATAGAGTGTGCTTATCAGTTAATGAAGACAAAGCTGAGGGCAGAGAGACGCAAAAATAAGCAGATACTGATGGTGGCTGTTATAAAGGCCTGGCAGAGATCTTAAAGGGAAGAAATGTTCTTAGACTTTGGGTAGGCATTGACTGAAAAAGATTTTCAATGTATCAAAAACATTCTCACCTTTACACTTATGTTAGTTTTTCTAGATCATTTTGGGCCTCTTAAAAAAGGAGAGTATGGAAAAAATGTCTTTAATTCCTAAATAACACAATTTTTGTTAATTTTGTGAATTAAAGCTAAACATTTCCTCTTCAATCAAATATTAATGGTTTGATTTAAAATTCTCTGTGGTGCTATAAAGAGGAAAAAATCCAAAATAATGTGGGCTTGTCATAGCTGGACTGGCCATCGGGCATACCGGGCATTTGCCCGGTGGGCCGCTGGCGATTTTGTGTTGTTATGGGCCGATGGATTTTTTTTTTTTTTTTTTTTTAGGAAGGGTATATATAATGAAAGGTGTTGGATTGGCCAATTGGTCATGATCGACTCTGGGCTGGACCAATTACAGCCGAGGAGGCCGGATGGACCCTCCCCCTTGTTTAGCAATCACGTGATTTTTGCGCATTGCATGCCGGGAACTCGTGGCAAAACAATCCAAGTACCGCATCAAATGCAAGCATTTGCAGCACCGCAAAACGTTCATTCTCCGGTTCCAATGCCTTCTTGTTTTTTCTTTGACGCACAAAAAAGGAATGTACAAAACAAAAGGAGAACAATGTCGGTCCGTACAAAGACAGACTCGACAAAAAGACAAAGAAAAGATACGAGGAAAAAATCAAAGGAGTGAAAGGGTCAGACCCTTACGAGCACACAGAGTGGACAAAAGACGTTAGCGTGTTGCCCAACTTTCACCACGCTCAGATTTATAATTATACGGTTCTTGGAGTGAGTGCATACACTCATGAAGTTTAGTAACTTCAGGTCACTGCAACAAGCCCAGGTACAGTTTACCGCCGGATGGGTGCAGGACCTTGAAATGCACCGTGTAGAACGAAAGACCATCGTACGAACAAAGGTAAGTTTACCAGTCTCACAAATCGTCGTCATAAATACACATTCGTTAACCGTTTATTAATATAACCTTTGAGCTCAACGGTAATTAATTAGTAGTGGAAATAATTTCTGGTAGCATTACAGAAATGTAGCAGTGACAATAATATTGTATGTTGTAATCGCACTGGACAATTAGTGATACAAAACAACTGTTTTATCCTGTGAATAAAAGTATATGTTTTTGTCACTGTACCATAATAACAGAAGCGAAACGCAATATTGTGTCAGGACAATTCACTATTTATGCACAATAAACAAAGGAGCATAGCGCGACAATTTCTGTTCAGCGCCAGACTTGCTTGTAACCTATATCACCAATTATGTTAAGAAAAATGACGTATTAACTACTACAAAACTCTGACCTTTGTGGGAATGCTTGGAGCAGACTAACATGTGAGCTGGAGTGTTCTGAGACGTTATATTTGGTATATCCAGACCATCCGTGGCTGTTACTTCGGAAACATGGCTTAAAAAATTTCTCTTCAACGACATAATCCGATAAAAAAAACCCATCTCTTTACCCGTCGGCTTCCCGTGGCTGTCATGCGACCGGCTATTGCAGTTAATAATACAACAGCTTCTTGACATTTTTTGGGTTTCTTTTTATCGCTGTGTAACTGAGTTCAATTGAAAGCCTGCGTGCGCTAGTACCTCTTGCCACAAGTTCCCAGAACCCTTTGCGGTTTTACCCCTGAATGACGTCACATTTTCAATCTTTATCCTGGTGGGCCGGTCTCCAGTCAAAATGCCCGGGCCGATTTTTTGTCCCAGTCCAGCCTTGGGGCTTGTCCAAAGACATATGGACTATCTGTGTTTTCAGACATCAAATATAGAAAATGTTGGGACATTTTCCCGAGTAGTTCTCACTACTGGAAATACTATTTGATTTACACATGGGTGCAGTCATTAGTGGTGTGCGATACTACTTATTTTGGTATCGATCCGATACCAAGTAAATATGGGCCAGTATTGCCGATACCGATACTTTTCAATAATAAGGTGGATGCATCATTGAATTGCTAAATCTCAATAAATTTTCATGACCTTAAGTGTTTTTTATGATGTTTCCTTTTTTATTACTAAATAGTTAAAACCCAGGACATAATTAGGACAAAGTTTATAATTAAATAGAAAATGCTTATAGAAAATTATATTATCCTTTTACTTTTTAGAAAAATCTTAAATAAAAAGTGCACACAAATCAGTAAACAAATGAAAACAAACAAGTACTGTTGAGAAACTATAATACAAAAATTACAATTAAAATTCTTAACATCATTGCAAACAAGAGCAGAACTTAATGTAAAGAATTGATCTCAACAGGCGAGTATCGATCCGATACCAACTTGGTATCGATATAATCAATATTTGGATCGATCCGCCCACCACTAGCAGTCATAGTAGAGCATGCAAGAGGGAAGACAAATGATGCCTACTTGCCAGCTTTGAATCCATCTAACTATTTGAATTTTGCATTTACCTATGCTTCTCTGACATCTACACAAATAGATTCAGTTAAACAGACAGATTTTGGGAGCTGACAGATAAAGGTTTAGTGCCCAACTGAGACGAATGAATGCACCTTTGCTGGGGAAAGTCCTGAAGTTCAGGGCTTGAATTTTAAGCATATCGGCTAGAGGGCTCTATAATTTATAATAGATATGTCTGAGAATATTATCAATCTTCTAACTTTTAACAAGAAAGTGAAAATGTGATTTACTTGTAAAGCCATTATTTTGAGTCATTTCAAAGACTTAAAAAAGTATTTTTTTTAAATAAAGAATAGAGTTAAATTATCTTTTATTCTATTTCTATAGTAAAAATGCAGTTCTGATCTACAGCATTGTTTTCCTCTACTCTTTAATTCTGCACCCTGATTGGCATCTATCAATGACTCTGCTACTCTTATTGTTGCAGATCACCAAAAACAAACAGATTTATCTTCACCATAAGTACTTCCCACTGCCAGAACAATGTCAACTGATTTAAACTGCCACGGCTTTCCTGTCACCACAGGCAGGGCTAGGGCCACAACTGGATATGCTTGGCTGAATATGAGCAGGACAGATTGCTCATTCACGCAACACAACGACAAAGACAAATCCTTCAATGTCCCTCACTTGCACATGCACATCCAAATGCACCAACCGGCACGCAAACAAGCACCCTTCACCACTAACGCACACACATAGTCTGCTCGGCATGATAGATGGGAAAAGACACAAAGGTCAGCAGTCAGCAGGGCTTCACTTAGACAGGACTCGGATTCTTTTACATCACCTTGACTTAGGAGATGGAGCTGACCCAAACTGATCTTTTCCACAGTCGTTGCACTGTAATATACAGTACAGGTCAGCAACTGTATTAAAGGGATAGAGCTCTATGGCTTCCTGTATATTGCCAGCTCTTGTTTAAGTTGCATTGTGCAGTCTACTGTCAAAGCGCAAATGTCTCTAATTTCCCCCCCCCCTTGCATTTGGAGAGGGAATCCCATGTGGCTGTGAATAGCACGTGTATTTAGGCAAGGCAAGGCAAGTTTATTTGTATAGCACAATTCAACAACAAGGTGATTCAAAGTGCTTTACAGAGACATTAGAAACAAAAACAAATAAAAAGCACGATTTAAAATTGATTAAAACAAGCAAACAAACAAACTAATTAACAAACAAACAAAACAGTATATAAAATCAAAACAGATAAAATCAGAACAGTAGATAAAATAAGTAGTTAAATGTAAGTTTTGAAATTTAAGCTTAAAAGTGTGGATTTGGTGCTTTATTCAAATGCAGCTGAGAATAGGTGAGTCTTCAACCTGGATTTAAATAAACTGAGTGTTTCAGCTGATCTGAGGCTTTCTGGGAGTTTGTTCCAGATATAAGGAGCATAAAAGCTGAATGCAGCTTCTCCGTGTCTGGTTCTGACTCTGGGAACTGATAAAAGACCGGATCCAGATGACCTGAGGGATCTGGAAGGTTCATACTGGGTCAGGAGGTCACTGATGTATTTTGGTCCTAAACCATTCAGAGCTTTATAGGCCAGCATCAGAACTTTAAAGTCTATCCTCTGACGGACAGGCAGCCAATGTAAAGACCTCAGAGCTGAACTGATGTGGTCCACTTTTTTTTTTACCTCATCCCTGTTTGCTGATCAGCACTCCGGTCACTGTGAAGGTATATGTCCCTGAAAGGTTATCCTGCAGGGGAAGTAATATACTGAACTGCACACACACACACACACACACACACGCACGCACACACACGCACGCACGCACGCACGCACGCACGCACACACACACACACACACACGCAAGACCTTACAAGGACAGTGAGGTGACAGGTTGTCAAACCCAGTGACCCTCAGTCTTTGTGTGCTGTAACATGACTAGAAGAAAATTATTTAAATAAATCAGCAGATATTTGAAAGCTACAGCTTACTAGAAATGTTTGGGGATTGCAAATGCTACTTGGATAACTTTCATATATATATATATATATAGATAGATAGATATATATCACTATTGACTCACATAAAGTATAAATAGAACCTGTTGCAATGTCTTCAAGCTGCTATTCATTACCTTTGTTCCCTCAGACAACAATCGCATATGCAGTACACTGCTAGAGTCTCATTAAAGCTCATTTAATTGGCCTGACCTCGTTGTGTGGTATCAGGAGATGGGGTTTGGGAAAAGTAAACATGACAATGAGAAAACACTGATGTCCTTAGTGTTGCAACTAAATAGGCTTAGCAGATAAAATAAGAATGGCCTGTTGTGGACACATTCCTTCAAGCTTTGAGGATTTGCCTGAAACTGTCCTGTCAGAGGATTCCAGCTATGCTATGCATCAAAAACACATTTAACAATCAAAGTATTTTGTAACGCTACCTACAGCACTTAGCAAGGGAAGTCATAGACATCATCATCAGTAATATAAGCCCACCCCCATGTATTTACCACAGTTTTTGGAGGAGGGCTAAAAAGAAGAGGAAGTGTCGAAAACTGCTGTGTCGCACATGTCGCATAATTACTAATTTTGGGTAAGTAGGCAGCATCTTATCAACTTATCACCACTGTTGATGCTGCAAAAATACCAGTGATGCAAAAAAATAAAGCCGTAATCAAAGCTCAAATTTTAGAGACATTGTTCCAGTAAACATAAATTCCTTTTTTGATTAAATGGGTCAAGGCAGAATTTGTTCAAGTCAGTGTGGGCTGGAATCTCTATTGTCTTTTGTCTCTCATGCAACTCTCTACTGAACAAAAACAAACATGACTGTCTTTTGAAAAGACGACTGCACTGGCGAGCACACTAACTGCAACATTGCTTCGGCTTGTTTTTGTTAGCTTATCCTTTATCCTGCTTATGGCAAGAGATGAGGTAGCATGACCAAGCGCACGATCAACATGATTAGCCACAACCACACAGGTGCCTCTCTCGAGATATCATTCGTTTTGGGACACATAGTGGGCACTGCAATAGGCTTGGCAGCCTGCAGCCTCAGGTTTGAAAGAAGGCTTAAAGTAACAGGATTAGGGGAGTTTACCATCTAAACATGGGATGGTAAAGTGTATTACAATGTAAATGATCCAAGATCTTTTTTTGTCTGCAGTGGTGCCACCCCATGTCTCCTCAGACATCCTCAACTTGACATGCAACATGTTATGCAACATGGAAAATCAAGCATTTGAATGGACTGCATGACCACTGATTTCAGCATCACATCATTCACATTAACCATACCACACAAGACACTACATCAAATCTAATTATCTATGGTATATGCAGTACATACACATGATAATTAGCATGTCATAATTCCTCTGAAGCCATTTCATTTGCTGGAGTGATGCCAACGGACAACGGATGCTTTCTTGTGGTGCAAGAATTCCCATCATTTTTGTATGCTGCTAAATGTCAACTTAAACACATCAGTTGGGAGCAAGTGCTCATGGAAGTGTTCTTTCCCCAGCTGTGGATTAGCAAAAAAGGGAGCAGAGATCTTCGTGGCCATGACTGTCACTGTGGTGAGATAGACAGCGTAATTAGCGCTTAGTGCCAACATCCAGGCCATATCCACTTACTGGTGGTAGCCCAGTGGGGAAAGAGGAGGATGGTGGCTAAAGGGCCAGAGGCTGATGGAAGAAAGGATGGGAGAGGCAGGAAAAATGGAGGGAGAAAGAAAGAGAGTCCAACAATAATAAGAAGCAGCTCTGGGCTTCTGAGTTTTTCCTTCTTTTTCTTTCTTTTTCCTCCCTTCTTCTTTCTTAGCATTGCATCAAGGCAATGGGCCTCCAGTATTGTGATGTCCCTTTTACTGGATGTAAGTGTCCGTTTTGTCTCCGTGAGGGTACTGCCACTGAAAAACACGCATTGCAAAAGCATGCATTTTCTCATGTATTATGCATGTCCAGTCAGCATATTCATTCCAGTTAATGGGAATGCAGCAAAAGCCTTCTCACAAGGAAGCAATGATTTGCATGTGTAGTCAGTGCAGTTTAAGAGATTATGTTCTGCACAGACAGACACAAGCTAACTATGAATGATTCTAATTCAGCCAAAGAATAACAGATTTTAAAATATTTTTCAGACATGTCAGTGACTAAGTAGAGAAGCATTTTCTGCATCATCAGAAGGATGCATTTGGGAAAATATGTGAAAAAGCAAGGATAAGTTCATTTAATATACTGAAAGTATTTTACAACTTTGAAATGAATTAGAAAGTCTTTACCGGAACATAAAGGTGCAGTGTTTAATGATCCTCTTGGTAGTTACTCCAGGACTGACATGATAATTCAGTATAATTGAAAGGTCAGTGAGACCCTCCCCGTTTTCTGGGAAAACCATGAGAAGCAGTGAATATAGTGCATGCTGTATGGCTGTGAGATACAGTGACAAACAATGCAGACAGAAGTGCATAAGAGATGCAGCTGATGTTTGCACAAATACATGTGCTTGCACCAAGCGTGCATGGTGTGGTCTGGTATGTGCAACATAATGTATAGCTGTTCTTAGGTGTATTGCTGTTGATGCAAAACTCACATTGTTATTAACCTGCAGATGTGCCCAGGGGTAGCCTTCAGCCCCCACATATCCATCACAAGCCTTGGATCTGGATTTACAACGTTAACCTCAGTCTGAGAGTTGGGCTTCCACTGGGCAAGTAGCTCCTGATTTTGGCTATAACTTATGGCTTGTGCTGCTATTTGGTATAAGATTCATGACCGTCCTCGCAGCAGTAGTTCAATACTTAAGACTGATGACAATCTGTGATCAATAAGCAAATAAGAACTGAAAGGGCAGTCAGGATTGTAATTCACTGGTTTGCAAGCCTAGGATGATCCGTGGCATGATGGGATCTGGGTGTCTCATCAATCCTGGCTTATCGCAACCCAACCTGCTTCTATCTGAACTGAAAAGCAGAGCGTGGAGAACAGTTAACACCCAATGAAAGTTGATTGCATCTCACGCAGAACCTATTTTACCATGCATCACAGTTAGTGCTAAACAAAAACACATAAACACTAAAGACCTGCAAAGTTTTGAAATGATTAAGTATATAGATAAAAACAACAACAACAACAACAAAAAAAAACCCCATGGATCAATTGTTTCAGCTTTCAAACTATAAAGTGTTAAACATTTAAACCATTAACCAATAAGAATAAAAAAAGTATGATGTATTAGATCCTGGGGGTTAATACAAGTTTAAAATACAGAAAAAGTTATATTTTCAATAGGATGTTTAGAAAATTACTTTATTAAGAGGAAATTTAAAGTACTCTGAGACTAAAACAACCAAACCATATCAAGGAGCGACTCTTCCCAAAGCCGAGTATTCTAATTGATCACTGTGCTGCTCATCTTGGAAGGGGAAGATCGATTGAATCAACAAATCAAAGCTGATGGAGGACTGCAGGAGTCACAGGTACTAAATCAGCACTGTTGAGGATAATTTAACTATAACTAGACTATAATTTAATTCCTATGGCCCAGAAGTCTGTCAGAGGTCTTGGGAAAAGTCCTCAAAATAAGAAATAATATAATAATAATAATAATAATAATAATAATAAAAGAATTACAATAAGGAGAAGAGAAAACTAATTCAAATTAAAGGTTGATACCATTCAATTCAGTTTTAATGACTGCATAATTATGTTTTTAAAATCTGCAGGATTCACTCTTAAGAAAAATAATTTCACTAAAGATTAAAAAAAGATATATTTACAACTTGTTTAGTTTGTAGATTGTATATATTCCTCTACAAAGCAGATGAAATACATTAGCAGCATATCTATCTAATAAATGTATCCTGATTACATTAGCATAACTTTGTTAGATAGCTTTTCTTTATCAAAAAGTTCACTGTCTACTTTCACTGACAGATTTGACATTGAGTTTTAAATTATACAGGAGATTTGTTTTTCTTATTATGCTATTAAATATTAAATTCGGAGCTTTGATGAAAACTACATTAGCAAAATTTGTGTAAGATGGGACATTTATTCCAAAAAATCTGACATTTGTGTAGTAATAGTATATTTTTATATAGTTCTTTTAAGAACAAAAGTCACAAAAGTACAAGGACAATATAATATAGGACAAAAAAACTTAAATAGATTAATTGAAATAAAAGAAAGATTTTAATCTGCTTTTTAAAGGTATCAACAAGAGGTCTGATACTGATACTGACTGATACTGTAGATGTTAAGTCCCATGAAAGTCCTGCAATCTTAGAGCCACAGCCTAAAAAGTACAGTCTCATTTTGTCCTCAACTTGAACTGAGGTATCACTGACTAACACTGATCAGTTGAACTAGTTGTTAATATGGGGAGGAATCTAAGAGGGGCCTTCTTTCCAAATCCCAGTGTCAGACTTTTTGAAACACATTAACTATCTCAACCATCAGACCTACATGGATACAAAGCTATTTGCAGTAGTTGAATAATAACCTGATGTAAAGCATATCATATCATTGTTTTTGTTTTTTCAAATTCTGCTCTGACAGCCACACTGTGCTTCATAACTTTGAAATGCATTAGTTTCTGAAACATTTAGCTTACAATGTCAAGATAAAGGCATGCTGATTAAAACATTTTCTCTGCTACTTATCTTTATGCAATTCCATCCTGAGGATCAAAGTACATAAACAGAGTGAAATAGTCAGTGACAAAAATTATATTTATGTTGCCATACACCAGAGACCTGAGCCGGTCTGGTTACATAGTTCCAAAGCTGTAGTTCTTTTATCCACGTGTGTGAAATTACAAATTAGCAAAGGTAAGGAAGTTCTACATTTTAGACAAATTTGGACAGGTGCAAAAATATGTGCTTCTTACGATACATATAAATAAAAACAATGCTTTCATTAAAATGCCTAAAAAACAGAAGTTCTAGTTAGTCTAATTTACACATGGTGGGAAACTAACGGCAGCTAAAACAAACAGTACAAGATCAAATCCACCACCATGTGGCCATTGGTTAGAGGGGGAATTTGCGCTCGCTCTCTTGGCTCGTTATGGCTATAATTAATTAGTCGCTTCTGGAGATACTACGAAATACACTGAAATTAATCTTTCCTTCACCCCTTCTCTCTTTCCTCAAGGATAAAGCACATTTCTCTCAGGTGATGTCCCACACTTGACCACAAAATATTAATAGGAATGAGCTCAAGTTCACTTTAGTAGCCACAGGACAATTGTTGCCTTAGTTCTCAGTGACAACTCTGCTATTATCACAGCTATCTGAAAGCTCAGGAAACTCTTTTTTTAATACAAAGAGAAAGCCCTGAGAATGACATTAAGTTCTTTACATCAAAGAAAGAGAGTAAATGGTTTCTGAGAGATTTTCTCTGCGGAAAGGGAGGAGAAGAGGCTGATAAAGTATGAACTGAACTGCATCGCCGACACTCAGATTGCAATATCGACCTAATAAAGTACAAAGAGCCTCCTCATGCTCACTGTGCTTCTCTTTTCTGTCTTTCCTTTCACTTCTGACTGCTTCATTTGTGTTCCACTCCCTCTGCCTCCTTTAAGACCTGATTTAGCACCTCCTAGGAGGCTTGAAAAAAATCTAAAACTACACTAATTTATCCCAGTGAAGGGTTTTCAAACTTAGCTCATCCATTGTGAACTGACACTTTTCAAAGGACAGAAAGAAAAGATTGAGATAGATGGGTCAAAAGTTTATTTTAAAAGAAATAAACAAATTAATTGGTATAAATAAAAGGGAGCAAAGCCAATAAATGCTGGTGACTCATATAGTTCAGTAGAAGAACAGAGGAAGGACAAGCAGGTGATAAATACAGTAGGATACCACTGCAGTGCCCTGAAAAGCTTTTTTATGCACTTTTACTCATTTCTGCAGAGCTCCAAAGGCCATGAAAACAATAGACTGGCCCAGTGGTGCTATAACAAATGCAAACTCACATCAAAATCAGGCTTTACCTATTGTGCAACTTTCTGCAAAGTCATAAATTAAGAAAAAGGAAAGCATTTTGTTTGCTGTGATATATTTGAATAGACCTAAGGGACTAATATTTCATATATTTCTGATGCCGGATGTTGTACATTAAGGTTATCTTGTTAGTTACAGCTTGCTGGTAGGGTGCGACCTTCTTCGGCCTTTGGGACCGGCTTAATTCTTTGTGCATTATATTCAGTAAAGTGCTGGAAACATTGCTCTGAGATCTTGGTCCGTATTGACACATGATAGCATCACACAGTGCTGCAAATTGGTCAGCTGCATATCCAAAATACAAATTTCCTATTCCTCCATATTCCAAAGGTGCTCTATTGGATTGGGAGTTGTTGACTGTGGAGGCTATTTGAGTACTAATTGACATGTTTAAGAAAACAGATGATGTTTGGAATGCTCTGGTTTTTGTGACATGATTGTTATTGTGCTCAAAGCAGCCATCAAAAAATGGGTGGTAATAAATGGACACAGTCAGTGACAGTTTAAATGATGGTACTAAAAGATATAAATATTAGAATATCACTCACACATTACACCACCATCAGCAGCCTAAACCACCCGATCAGTGCTTTCATATTGCTCTAGTAAAAATCTGACCTAATGTTGCATCAGAATTTAAAACTCACATGACAAGGAAACAATTTTCCTGTCTTCTTTTTTTTACAGTTTTGGTGAGCCAAATTATAGCCTCAGTTTACTGTTCTTATCTGATGGGTGTGGTCTTCCATCACAACAGCAGTAACAGTAACTCTAATAACCACAGCATGTTTTAGTCGTGGTTATTAGAGTTACTGTTGCCTTCATTTTTTCTCTGACCTCTAGCATGAACAGGGCATTTTCACACAGAGAACTTTTCTGGCTATTTCCTCTTTTTGGACCAGTCTTTGTCTATGATTAGATATTTATCTTAACAAGGAATTGAACAGGTATACCTGTGGGTGGCTGCTCGAGTGTATGCTGGATGTGTTTTATGTCCAACATAAAGTGGTTATTTGGAACAAGCATAAAGAGCAGTTACATTTGTGCCATTTGTAATTGCTGATTGTGGAAAAATCAGTTGGTGGTTTGGTAATCAACAACATATCAAACTATGAATTACATAATTGTCCTAATTTTATGTATAGATTACGAGTATATATGTTTAAAGTGTAGCATTTTTCAGTAAACTCTAGATACTTCATGGATACATGTAACATATTAAATATGTGTCCAATAAACAACAGGATGTAATATCCATGTGCCACTTAATTAGTGATTGGTTAGTCCTGTTGTCTCATACAGAAAGGTGAAAGGTACAGCTAATGAGCTTCCCACTCTCACACCAGGAGGCATCCGTGGAATGATCAAAGCTTCCAAACTCGTGTACACTTCATGAAAGGATTGACACAGGAGGATGTGCAGAGTAGACAAGAAGACGAGTGAGAAAAAAGGAAGCAAATTAGACAGTTGCAGACCACCTTAAAGCACCTGGGGTGAATCAATGCTAGGGATTAATGCCATGTTCACGTCATATCGATTAAGTCATAATTACAAACAGTAGAGTGAAAGAATTATTCACTTCTGCCTCTGACTTGTGACTCTGAGTCAGAGGTTTCAGTCATTTCTGACACCGACGATTACAGAAAAGAACTAAAGACATGGCAACAAACTGTCAGCAGACTGGCTGCAAATTTGCCACAGCTGGCAGTTACAGCAAATAAAAATCTAAATCTACAGCGATGCAATCCATTCAGCAAATGCAATGGGACATGATATGTTTGGGTAGCTGTAGAATACGTTAAGTTTCCCTGCATTTCATAGATTACAGTCTAAGGAGCTGAAAGCAAGTCTGTGCTGATTTATTTAGGTCATGAGACTTTTGCATTGCGGGCTCAAATTTTTACAGCTACAGGCATTACTTCCTGTCACACTATGCTTGTTGTTTTTACCGCCCATGTAACACTTCCAAAAGCAAAATGGGTAAGATTTAATCTCTGTTAGCACTGTTCTGAGGATAATTAATCATACAGGTGTTTTTAAATGTTTCTGTTTTTGCTGTGGCATATCTAAATATGGATTTGGTTTGATGATGTGTGCTGCCCCTAAAAGTACAGGCCACATCATGCCCGGATACAAAGACAGGTTGCTCTGCTGATATCGGCCTTTTTCCGAGGTTAGAGCATGACAGAACCTGGGAGACTCTCTTCATCCTGGCGATGACATGAAATATTTGCCGTGACACTCTCTTGAGAGGGGGTGGAGCATTCCATAAAAAATTCTGCTGACACAAGCAGATGTCAACTTGTATTACGTAGCAGACATCAGCAACTTCATTTTCCATTGGATAGTGTTCCCGTGTCACCTGTTTTGTTGTTCTACTTGGTTCTTCACTTTCCCTTCTTCCTTTGTTTTCCTTTTATCCAAAAGAAAAAAGTGGAACCCTCATCTGAGAGTTTCAGATTTAGTTAAAGATAAAGAATTTCCATACCTGAGCTTGTCATTTCATTCTTTCATTTTTTTTATGACAAAAGTTTTCTCAAGTTTTCTCATTTTTGACACTGAATGAACATAGACACAAATTACAACAACAAAAGGAGTGCCATATCAGGTATCTAAAATTTCTTGTACACTCATATTTAAGTGCATGATTTAACTCTTGAGTTAGCTAATGTGTATTATTAGTTTTCTGTTGTCATTAGCCATTTATATATATGTAGAAAGAGCTTGAAAAAACCTATTAAGAGGTTTTTAAAATTATAATGAAAAGTAATAAAAACACAATGTTGACATAATACTTTTTCACATGATCAGCTTATATTCGTCTTCTTATGGCAACTAATTATGGACTATTGTAGGCTAAATCTTTCTGCCATATATGACATTATTCAGTGCTTTCTCATAATAAAGGCTGGAAAGTGGGAAATAAGCTCCCTGGTGTTATATTTTCTCTTGTCACCGACTATAGCTGCAGAGATGCTCCTAGGACAACATAGTCTTTCTTTTCTGTATGTGCCTTACAGTTTGTATAAAGGGTTAATGGTACTGCAGTAGTTAACTCAAACTCCACTACATTAAAAGCATGATTTTCTATCTGCTTTTGCACAGCAATACTTAAACGCAATATATTCAGTAATCATTCCAGTCAGAATTATGTTATTATTTCAGTTAAATTATTGTATTATACACTTTCTACAGTCTTCACTTGTTGGAGCAGCCTAGAACTTTTAAGGAGTGGTGATGTGGACATTACTTTTATTTTTATTGCACAAAAGGATAAGAGCGTGATGGTAAAGTGCAAAAACTGCATTATTGTGCTAACACAACATCTACTTGTTGCGAAAACTTGCACAGACACCATGCTAACACAAAGCTGGTGAAGAACTCAGAGCGAAACTACTATATGCCGACCTGACCGAGGAGACATAGCCTGATCTTCAACAAGAAATAATGGCAGCAATGTTGTCTGGGTTATAGCACCGTAGCCTCCATTTCTACCTGCACATGTTTGTACTGTAGAATCGGAAACGAGATTGAGTTGAAGGCTCTTTGAGCTTTTCAGCTTCGCTTTGTGTTCATACTTAAACAATAAAAAGTAAGATTACATACATACCCTCATTAAAATGGGAATTTGTGTCAGTGTGTGGGACAGTAGACTGTTTGTATAATTAGGTGATAATGCATTTCAGGACATGTTATGGAGAAATGTGACAGTTATTTAACAAGTAGTATAAAAAGTGCTTTTCTGGGGAGCAAGTAATATAATACATTACTACAAAGTAATGAGTAATGTACTTTACTTTTTCTGAATAATGACTCCAATCTTGCCAGTTCAACTCTTTACCTGAACCCCCACGCTACGATCAAAACCCAGCACTGTTCTTCTGTTTCTAAATGACTTGTTGCACTCGCTAAACTTTCTGCAGGGACAAAAAAGTTGATGTACTTTTACTGCACCACAGGACAGCTTCTACCTTTTGCTTCTGCAAGTGTATACGATGACTGAAAACTGATCATAAATGGAACAGAAAAGCACAATTATAGCATACAGCGTGTTTCCCTGTAGTAATAAAGACTCAATATTTCGTTTATTAAGAGTAGTTTGCTCCTGGATGAAGACAGAAACCCTTTAAAAATGTGAAGCTACCTGCTGTGGATATGAGAGTATTTGAAAACTTAAAACAAAACACTTGACTCATTTAAATATTGCTGGTAAAGATTGCATTCTATTTAATTTTCATAATCTTCCTTTTGTTTTCTGGGTTATTCATATAAAAAAGAATCAAAGAGCAGTGATAAAAACATTTTCGCCCCTTGAGGCAATAAACTGTCAGAATGATTTATTCTTATGCGTAAAAGCCATGAATCAATAATTCAACGATATTCATAACCTTTTCAGACTAACATAACCTTCCTTTAACATCTTATTTACTTCGATAACTAAACTGATCCTCACATCAGTTACTATTAAATGAGTTTACACTTAGATGGTTATGTAAATAAAATATTCATATTAGTATGCTGTCATTGTTTTGGCACTTTGACTACAACCCTACTTCATAAAGCACAGGAAGACATTCTGCTCTACAAGTAGTCTAGTCAGTGTTGACCTTGGATGGTCTCAGTGACTGTTGCTGTCTGAGGAGGTTCCTTTAAACAGAAATTTTAGATTTCTTTTTTGGTTGGGGGGACAGGAAGTGTTACTGCTATCTGTTTTTGTTCCCAAATCCCATTTTGATCATCCCATTTGCATTGCTATCACATAAAGAAGGCTGTGTGGTGAATTATTTGGAATTTCAAAGTGAAAAACAATGTGCATGCACGTGCACAGTTGATCCAGACATGTGTACATACATGCAACAATATGGAAATAGGGCTTTTAAATATAAGGCGACGCTCATACTCCCAGCAGGAGCAGCAAGCTTCCAGCTTTGTCCTCTCTCAGCACACATCATTAATAACCTCAGAAGAGGAGAGAACAGCCATTACCCCTTTTGATTTATTGCATGGTCTCGGTACTTAAGAGCGGATCCAGGGGTTCACAACACAGGCCTGACCAGCAGTGGGTAAACCAAAGTCCCCGTAGTGCAAAGTCAAGGTTTGTTTTCAGAGAGGTCATCTCATTCTGGATCAGGAGATGGACAGGGACACAAACAGAAAGTAGAGAGGGGAGAGTGGAGGGGTGCAGCATGACATAACAGCGGCTGTTTTACTTTAGGCTCCTGAAAGGTGTTTGCCCCTCCCTCCCTCCCTCTTCTGTCTCTCTTGGTTCTATTTCTAGAGCACTATGCCTGTGGCTGGATCAATAGATACCCTAAGCAAAATAAAATTACTGAGCATCTACGCCTCCTACTGCAGTGTAGACGGTGGGTGAAAGGTGTGCAAAGTCCAATCTATAGTGTACTGGGACATATTGTTTCAAACTGTTGATGTTTCCATGTTTGGGACAGTGAATCTGGCAGGTGTTTTAATGGTAAATATACAGACTAAGAATTCTGTTTGTTCTCTTCTTACCTGTAAACTTTATTTTATTTCAGAGGGTAAGGGTGATATGCAAGTGACAGGGCTCCCTGAGGAATAAATAAAGATAATGGAGAGGTTTCTTTTTTGACACAGAGCAGTCACAATGCAATCTGAACAGCCGCACTGCTCAGACTCAGGCTCGACATGCATAGGGAGGCGAGAGTAGAGGATATCTGTCATGTTCTCACTGAGAACCTAGATAGCCTGTCAGCTATCTTCCCCCGTATGGGTTTCTGAAGCTTAGATTCAAAAACAGAGGGAGCAAGTCAGATGGACAGATATATAGAGAGATGGAAACAGAGATACAAAAGCAAAGACCGAGACCGAAGGGTATGAGCAGAACAAAAAAAGGGAACAAAATCATTTTTAAAAAGTTCTGAGTCATGCAAGAATGTGTAGATAAAGCTAGTAAATGTTCAAGCATCAGCACAAGTACAAAGTTACAGTAGAAGTTTTTGTTGAAGCAGCACATTCTCGTTGGGCTTGGGTAGGAAGAAAAGATAACCCCTGATCACATCAGGTTTTGGTGGTTTTGGTAGAATTTAGAGCTGAACAGAAAATCAGATTGAATCCTCTTATCAAACTATATCCTTTATTCGCACATCAATCTGGAAGTTTGAATTAAAAACTGACTTACATTATTATATTCATGACAAGAGACAATCCAATCAGGCTTGGGGAGCCAGTTTTTAATCTTCCACAGTTTTATATTTTCTAGGTCTAGTTTAGGATCAGTAAAAATGTGTTTCATTACCCTGGCTCCTCCAGGGAAAACACCTGCAAACCAGAAACCATTTAATGATTACTAAAACATGATCTACAGACAAGTTTAGCAATTTTGCTGGCATATAATTAGGCTGTAAATAGAAGCTATCCATCTCTCTTAAGCTGCTGACATGAGATTTAGCTGCAAAACAACATAAAAGGCTCATGATTTCAAAGCGTTGCAAAACCCTGCTGTGATATATTAAAAATATTTAATATAATATTTAATAACTTCATTATAAATCTATCTGCAAATCTTTTTTCTTAGATTTTCTTTTGATTAATTTTTTGTTGTACTTTTAAATTGCAGATTAGTTTATGATATAACCTCACAGCATTTTGGGTTTATTGTAGATTTTTCAAAAAGGTAGGTTGATCAAAATATAGCGCTTCCTACAAATAAACAACTCCACATTTATCTCTTTATATGGTCTTTTGTCTTGTAGGAAAAACTGAAGTACTTGTGGGCCATGGGACACGACTTTTAATAAATGGCGTTTTGTGTTTAGATTTCACCGTGTTTGGTAAGCCGTTCACGTTTAAGTGATCCAATTAAAAGTGATATATTATTTTTAAACGAGCCATGAAGCGCCCCCTTGCTCACATATTCCACTTCAGTTATGAATTTTTTATATTGTAGAAGAAAAAGATAAAGACATAAAAACATTTATGTGCCACTGTGAGTTTAACCTTCCTGCCTTCTTGGGACCTTTTTGTGCCACTGCTATGTGTTAAATGGCTGCCATTTCCACTGTGTTTAGTGGAATATAACCAAACTTGCCACAGGATAGTTTTTACCTGTCAATGTTAATATTCCAGTGTGAATTCCTTAAATCAGCCTAAAATGGCTGAGCAGCAGAAATCCCCACACCCATCACCCTGGGGACCATTTCCTGCCCATTGACTTCCATTATAAACGCTATTTTTCAACCCCAAATTATCATTATATGATTTTATTTTTTCTTCTTTTCTTGGATGTCAATGAAGACTCAGGGCCTTGAAGTTTTAATTTTTAAATTGCAAAAAAAATGCAAAAAAATAATGGCAGGTCAAAATGTATGTTGGTGCCAATCTTTGGTCCATCTAAAGGCCTACTTATAATGACAATCACATATTACTTCAACTGGTTTTTTGTGGAAATATTTAGTTTCGTTTTTTGGTTTTTGGGGCTTATAACACAGGGCGCTCATGTAATAACACTGGGATTTGAAGGGTTAAAACAACGAAAATATAATTAAAACTTTACATGAATATTTCAGGGAGAAGTAGTTTTACAAGGTTGGCTAATTTAAAGTGGAATAAAATATGGATATATGGTCTTTTTATGGCGTTTTTGGGCGTGGCTGAGAATGGTCCCTAGGGTAATGGGTGTGAGTTTTTTAAAGGATGGCAGGAGGGTTAAGAAAGGAAAAGAACGTTATATTTAGAGCAGCTATGATACTACACTATATTACAAATTACAAGGGAATACTTTTTTCTATCCTTATTAACAGCAGGCTTTATTTTAAAAAGAGTTTAACTGGATCTAAAGCAAAAATCTCTAAAGTCGTATTTAATCCTTGACATGGTTGCTAAATACTTCCCAATTAACGGAATAACATGCTTCTCATATCACACCAGTGTAAAGTGAAAAATCAATTCTACGTCAGCGTTCTTGTCACGTCATACTTTAAAACAAAGTTAGCAGAAATGTCAGCTTTTCTCATTGCCGTGACATTCACTTTTATAGCCACACTGCAGAAATGGACTTAATTCAGTATTTTATCTACACAGACTCATGAATAGATAGGTATGTGAGATAAATAAAAGGAATTAAGACCTTAGCTTTATATCAATCACAAATCATAATTACTGACTAAAGGCTCAGGGTGGATTGAAATAATTGTATGTTGTGTGTTGTTATTAAGCTAAGCTTTAATTGCATGTCTCCTTTAGCATACCTGCTACTTGAAAGCTACAAAAGATTTTACTGAAAGCTTCAAGAAAAAAAAAGAAAACAGAATTTCCTGTAAAACTGAAGGTTTCCCCTAAATGACAGCGCACTGTTGCAGAAATCCACAATTACCACATAATTGGCAACTGATATATTAGCATGTACGGTGTGGCAGGTTTTAAGCATCATTATCCCTCCTTATAGATCCACAGATTACTTTATAGGTCTTGTTGGCAGAATGCTTTCTATGAGGGTGATTTTTCAAAGGCCTTATCAATATCCAATGACAGCTTAAGCTCTGAGGGCAATGTGGTGAGTGATGAGTGCAGCACTGTCATCATGCAGGGAAAGGCCAATGGAAAAAGAGTCCCGTCGCCTACTCCTGCATTGCATATATGATTACAGATATGCAGTGGGGAAAAGAGGTTATATTAAATGATATTTGATGACAAGAATAGGAATGCTCAGCCTCTAAGGCAGCCTAACAGTAACATAAATACTGCAATTTGTAGCCTGATAGATTTTCATGGATGACGAGTGCATATGAGGTTGAAGGAGTCAAGGATGGGGGTACTGGATAGTAATGTTGAAACGGGCGTAATGAATCTCCAGATGAGTGAGGGGGTGCTGGACAGCCAAGTGTCTATATCATGCTTCTGTATACCAGGGTGTTTCTTGATGGCCCCCAAACCTTCCTCACTCCAGGCCCCTGGGGCCATCCTTCATTCTTATTTATGAGCTTCCACATGGCCACTCAGCTCTGCTCTACCACCTCTGCATCTATCCCTCAAGGTCGACAAGGAGCTAAGCTGCTTCTGGTGAGCTGTATACACAAACAGCTATAAGAGGAGGAATTTGTGCATGTGTGCAGAGACTGGGAGTATTTCTGCTTGTCCTGCTTAGACGCGGGTATACCATTGGGCATCCCAGATGATCTGATGCAGAACCATAGTAGGCCTGGGTTTTCTTATTGGAAACACTGGCAAACCTTGCTAAACCACAAGGAGACGTCTTTGAAGTGTTGTCCAAGAGAGGCAGCACAGTTAATAAACCCAGTAAAACAATGTGCTCCTCTATGGAAAGTGACACAGGGGTAACATCAAAATTAGACGATCCTTTGAAAGTAAATGATGCTGTTGGTAGACTGAATAGCACAAATTCCAGTGCTTTATAGCTCCAGATGCCAGATTTGATATCTAAATCACAGGTAAGATGGGTGCAATTAAGTCAGGTGACATCCTTAAATGAGAGGGTGGTGGAATGTTTATGACGGAAAATTAGTGAGGGAAAAGCCCAACAGCCTTTGCCTATTCTCACTCATGCCTTTCTAAATCTTCCAACTCTATTTTCCAAATGCCAGAACTGCAGCCTCAAGGTTGCTATATCCCTCTGTAGCTGAAATGACTAATATTACGAAACTTGGTGCTTCTGAGCACTTACCACACATGCCCGCCTGGTACATTGTGACTTAGGCAGCAAAGTTTTCAGTTGAGCTGTGAGCAAAAGTCTGCAGAGTCATCGCGCCTCTAATAGAACTTTGTGGCCTTTGTGCATAAGTGAGCTGCTCATGTCAGAGGTTAGCAGGGAGAGCAGCAGGATTCAAACTGGGGGACAATGTCATGATGTATTCAGCTTCAAGCTTCGAGTAAGGGACTTCCTCCGCTCCCCTGAGGGTTGGACAGGCACTGGGTGGGTGAATGACACAGAGCTCATAAACCTCCCTGTAGTCTAAGGCGCTTCATTTCACCATCTTACTCATGTTGCTCTGGAGCATCTCCTATGACTGTCAATCTGTGAGTCAACCTGGCAACGTCTCCAGATTTGACTTTCATAAAGAGACATTATTATCTCTTTATTTCTTATACAGCCTCAATTTGAAATAGCTAAAGGTATAGCTGCAATAACACTGTCTTATAATAAGGATTGTTGTGACTGAAAAGATGACGAAAACAGGGTAAATACTTAATGTGCAAAGAATCTCAGTACTGTATATGCCTGACTTTCCTCACTATACACTTACGTGTTCTTAGTATCCTGTAGGATTCATGTTATTTTACTGTAGCCATTTCCCGTTTTTCCCCATGTTGATTTATGATGCTTCTCAGCTGCTGTTGATATTTCAATAGAAAAGTATAAATTTGGCCATTACTCTTCAAGCTTATTTAAACATGCCTGTGGGAAACTGAATTATATTGTGTTGTATAGACACTGCACAGCGTCTAGTTTATCAGTGCCCTCCAATGCTATTCCCTCCTGGTTTGAGCGGCTGTAAAACATCCTGTTTTGGGTGATTTTTGCTAAATGTTTCCTAGTGTGTGTTTAGACCCAAAAGTACAGACCTTTAGCTAAGACTTCCATCATGGCACTGTATGAAAGAAAAACTCAATAAGATGCATGCCATACCAACAACAGAGTTTAGAAAATGGAAGCTTGTAATTACCATCCACATTTTTGAATTTTCATGATCTACTCTACATTTTCCCTCACATATTCACTGATGCAATAACATGACATGTCATGAAGGCTTTTAAAAATGCTTGTGTTGCTCTAATACTGTTGTCATAGTGAGAATATTTAAATGCAGCTAATTTAAGTCATTTCATATAATTGCCTCTCTGTGCACAATATATGAAGTAGAAAAAAAACAGTAAATAGTACCCGAAAAGAATTACAAACAAACACGTGAGTTAAATCATCCAATCTTTGTGCCTGCCACTACAGTGCTAATGGGGTATTGCTAATGATTCTGCTGTTGCTTTAACTCCATTTGCAATGGGGAAACTATCTATCAGGCACACAAGCACAAATACCATTAGGGTATGACTTATGAGACACAACCTATGCAGAAACGGCATAGAATAGCTCTGGCAAGCAAGGAATGTGAATTAAAAAAAACGCGCATGCCATTTCACATTTTATGTGCTTCATTTTGGGAACTGTATCACTCAACACTGTAAACTCTCCATCTCCAGCTGTAAATGGTGGCATAAAGTACGATATATTTATAAAACAACCTAGATGGAGAGAGGTATACAGGTGGTAAATGTAAAAATCCCCAAAATACTGCTAATGACATTGTGGGTCTTTTTGCCTTCAGTTTTGTCCTATGTAACTGAATTGACACTAATGAAAGGGTGTGTTAATTGTAGACTTTGACAATGATACATCTACCTTCTTGAAAATGTTCTTGATGTGGTTAGTTGCTCTTAATAATTTGGGATCATGCACTTTAGTTTTTTCTGTGGTCTTTCAGACCTTTTGGTGTTGCTGAACTGATATACAGATATCTGCGATCCAGATATTTGAAAATTGCAAAGATTGTGTCACTGTCCAAAAACTTATGGAACCAAGTGTAGCTTCAAACTGGACTTCAAATAGACTTCAGGTGATATGTATCATTTCCCAGAGCTGCCATTGGTTCAGTGCTTTGTCTTAGGCTGACAAATTAAGACCTTCAGGCGACACATTGTGAAAAACATGACTCCATCCTGTCCATTCACATATAATACTGTCCATGCATGCATGTATTCAGTTACCCCGATATCACCTCTCAGCAGTATTTGACCAGATCACAACCAATATTGCCAGCACATTGCATAGTGAAACGGCTAAGCACCAAGCTTGAAAAGAGCTTTGTGAGGGAAATTGAAGAATGCTGAGAATAAATGTTTGCTCTATGGGATGTGTTGCCCACAGTGTGCTGTGTTGGTGAATAAATGATGAAGAGGAAGAAGGCCCTGTCCTGCTGAGCTTGTCAGCTTTGGACAGCTTTGTGTGTATGTGTGTGTATGCAAAACTGACAGGATAGCTGAATCTGGCCCAGTTACATTTGTATACAGGCATGTTTCACTGTCAACATTTTATAAGGATTGAAAAAATTCTTCTTATATTTATAAAGAGCAATAACTTAAACACTAATCAGATTTTACTTTTCTTTAATTTTATTTAGTATTATGTATATCATGTTCACTGCCTCCATTTTTTTATTTGCATATTTTTGCTGTTCCTTTCTATGTTTTTAGTTTCAAAATACCGTATCAATCAAAAGTTTAGCTGTACTTATTTGAGTACAGTTCGTGTGAGAGGGGCATAAACATCCATCCATCCATTTTTTGTAACATATCTAGTGCTTGGTCATCAGGCGGCAGCCTAGCCAGAGAAGCCCAGACTTCCTATTCACCAGCCCCACCTCTTACAGCTCATCTGGGGGAATTTTCAGGTGAGCCAATAGATGTATTCTATCCAGCATGCCCTGGGTCTACCCTGAAGCCTTCTGTTAGCTGCTATCAACACCTCAACCAAGATGTGCCCAGGAGGCATCCTAGTTAGATGCTTGAACCGCCTCAGATTGTTCAATTGTTCAATGTCGAGGAGTAGTGGCTCTCCCATCAGTACCTCTGAAATGAATGAACTCCTCACTGTATCTCTAAGGGAAAGCCCAGCTACCCATTGAAGGGAGCTCATTTCTGCCACTTGTATCCACAGTCTCACTCTTTTGGTCACTACCCAGAGCTCGTGACTATAGGCAAAGGTAGGAACATAGATCTGGATCAGGATCCATATCACTGCAGATGGGTGGGAGATGGACAGCGAGCTCTCCCCTCACTTGTGGCCAAGACCCCACGACACCTACCTCCTTGAAAATGTTCTTGATTTGGTTAGTTGTTGTTCAACTCGTCCCTGACCCCTAATTGATTTGGTTGAGAGTTCTTATTCAGGCTGCTTCACACTTGGTTCTAAATTATTCCAGAACAAGCTGGTGGCCACCACCTGATGAAGCCAAAAGAACTGTATCATCTGCAAAAAAAACTCAGATGAGATCTTGAGGCTACCAAATTGGAAGTTTTCTACCTCTTTGCTCCACCTCAAAATTCATAGTTTTTAATTCATAAAAACTATAAAGAGAATCAGTGACAAAGGGCAGTCCTAACAAAGTACAACACCCACTGGTAATAATGAATCCAACTTACTGCTGGCAATGAGGACCAAGCTCTCACTGCTGCTGTACAGGAATATAAGGGCTCATAGCAACTGACCAGATACCCCATACTCTCGAAGCGCATCCCACAGAATCCCCAGAGACACGTGGTAGAATGCCTTCTCCAATTTCACAGAAAAACATATAGACTGGTGGGGCAAACTATATGGCAACCAACACCCCAGTAGGCAATCCAGAGGCACCAATCCAGAGATCTCAATGTGATATTTCATAAGTGTTTCAACAAGACAGGCTTACAACATCAAGGGTCCCAAGGAACACAGGTCACCCCAGAAGCCCAGCTGCAAGGAGTTGCTTAACTACCCCAGTGATAGTAATGGGTGAGTTGGATCTCTGTATTAGAAATGCTGGGGATTGTGTCTGTTCTTAGATACTAGAAACAGCTGTATTCTTGATAAATGTGAAACAAAAACAACCAAACTCTGTCTGCTCCTTTCTGTCACAAAATATACACGGTGCATCTTTGGTCACTGGAGAGTGGCTTTTGAATTCCAAAAGAGGGTTTCTATTAGTAAATCTGGCCCTCTCTTGTTCCCACTGCAGCACATAAAGCAAAGATACTAGAGGTGAAAAAGCTGCTGTCATTTTTTATGGCACCAGCAAGATGCTATCACAGATTCAAAGGTGACATGCAACAACCAGCAAAAAAGTTCTGAAAACCTTTTGAACAAAAGGGCACAAATCTTTAAAAATATTCGTTGTGAGTTATGTGTCACATGCAGGAGGCGAACTGATTTTTCAAGATGTCTAAGACATGATGCTCCTACAAAGACCTCCACATACACTGACAGCTTGATCCGCTGTATGTGCGTGTGTTTATTCATACTGTGATGAGCCATGGAAGTGTCACCTGCTACTGCATATTGCTGTGTTCCTCTGGTGTTGACAGGCAGAGAGGGGTTATGGGATAGGAGTGGAGACAGCGGTCTTTCAGAATACAGCAGGTGCTGTCAGTCTTTTTTGCTCCATACTTCTCATTTTCTTGGACACTATGCGTGCTGTACTCATAGCTATATCAACAGATGAACAATTTAAAAAAAATCAATCATGAAACCCGGCACAGTTGAAGGCATTGATATTTTCAACAACTGGAAGTGGAACATTTATGAGATCAGAATTTTCACTGCATCCAAACCAAAAGAAAAATAATCAATAAATTAGAAAGAAATAAAACATATGTTAGCCTTTTTTCCCAGTGAGAACCATTTCAGTAAATATGACTATACAAAAGGCATAAAGAACTCTAAATAATATTTATTTAAATACATACTAAATGAAGAGAAAATGTTATTTGTGGTAGAACAATTCTATGAGAAATAATAGCAAACAGTTAAAATTAGGCTGACAGCTGCCAGTCAGTATTTCATGCACCACAAAGGATTAGTTTGCACATTAACAAACACATAATTACCCCCAACTGGATTTTATTCAGATTCTATGAATATTTAATGACACACAGTAATGAAATTGTCCAGAAATAAATGTAGCAGCATGGGGCTAAATAACTATGTTGAGTAAAACTGTAATTATTAAACTACACGGGCCATCGCACAGTGAGACCATTTTAATGTGAATAGTGATTAAAAATTTGAAAAAATAATGTTAGCAATAACAATGCAATGACAGCCATCCACAGTGGCAGTTATATACCTCATAAGGTCAGTGAAGGAGCTTTTGGTGACAAGACAATGGTACATCCTTCCACTAAAAACAGCAAAGCCAATGTGAAACAGCGCTCTTAATCTCAGACACCATCTAAGTATCTTTGGTTTTTTGTGAAACCCTGAGAGCAAAGGCATCAATGGAGTTGTTCCCTGATTTTCAGCTCAGCATTTGCATGCATTGTCCCGGACAGATATTGATCCACTGAGAAACGAAGGGAAAAAATCAATAGCTTTTACATGAATGCCCAACAAGCAGTTTTAACATATGTGACCGCAGTTTAAGCCAAAAAACATGTGCAATTCACATACCCTCAAACATATAATGTATAAATGCATACACTGACAAGACCACAAGCTTGGATAAACACTTGAATAATCACCTATACATGCACATCTATACATGCAACATTTTACACACTGAGGTGGTAAACCTCTAACCTCATCTAACATCCATTACCCCTCTGGGTAAGATGTTGGGACAAGCTAGTCATACTTCTCTGGAGAGATTTAAGAGGTCTCTGGATTAAAGCCAGAGACTTTATTGGAGAATCAGGGCTGACAGAGGCTTAGGTTCCTAGTGACACTCGCATTAAAACCATAAAAATGCATCTCTGTTTCCATCTTTGCCCACCTACTGTCTTCTTTCCTGCTTCCTTCCTGTTAATCTCTCCCTTTCTCCTCCCGGTGAATAGAAAGACATGCAGAGCAGTCATAGTCCTGTGACAGATTGGGCGTAAATGACCTGTCATTAAATTTGACTGATGGCCTATCATAGAAGAACGAGATACAGACAGACAGGCAGACGCCTGAGTGGGCATGCAAGAATTAGTAGCTCTCGATGATGAACTGCAGATTATTTTCTATGCTACAGAACATTAGTAACAATGTCACGGATTACAGGAGGTACATAGATGGTTTAAGATTAATTAAAAGCCGTGATCATTGTGCTACGTTCAGGGTACACAAAACATTCTTCAAGTTTGGTAATGTTGTTGTGAGGGGCAGTCCATCACACCAGCAAATCTTAACAAATCATGTTGTTTTGAAGATGGATCCTATTGATTTCGTTGATCTCCTGACTTACTCATTTTAACCTCTGTGAGGTTAAAATGTTTGGTTTTTACTGTAATGTCTAAACAAGGATTGCACAGACTTTTGTGGACTTACAACAATGAATCCAGATGACTTTGTTCATGTGCTACCAAGAGTCTTCCATTGGTAGATTTAGTGGAATAACTGTAATCCTTTAATTTACCATATAACAGTTTTATGAGATTTAAAAAAAAGAACATTATGTAAGCAATATGTAGATTTGTGAATGCCTACATGGGCAAAATAATGGCTTCCCATTATCCTGAGCTACAGTTAGGCTTGATCAGAAAATCAGAGGATGCTCACAAATTAAACAAAGAAGGCAAAAATGATTTTGCTTAGTTCAAAATGCTTCGAAGTACTGCATAAACACAGCCTTACATAGCTGCACAATCTTAATATCTAATTTAATTTGTCAGACAATCAAGCTGCTGCATTTTTTTAAGTTAAAAATATGAAAATGAAGTTACAAATGACCTAATCGGACAGTTTTTTTGTTTGTTTTTTTAAATCAGATTGTGCCCGGAGCTCGGTGGCAAAGATTTGTGGTGAAGGCGTGCACACAGCGAGCAAAGTGACACATCAAAAGCTCCTCTGAGTTACAGTAATCACAAGAGAGCTTCAAGTCTGCCAGTGTGATTCAGCGAGTAATTAAGCCTTGCTGGCATGGCAAATGGGTGGACAAACGTTTACTTTTTCCCCCCGATTCCCTCTCTCTTCATCAGTGTAAACAGATCAAAGCACATGTTGGGTGTTTGTGTGTGCTGTCTCATGTGTTTTCTCTCTGTGTGTCTTCATACTACCTTTAGCGTTATTTTAGGAGCATAAAAGTTTTATCATGCGTAAGTTTGTGAAACATGTTAGACAGTCCAGTTATGTTGAGCACAGACAAAACCACATACACACAGCTGTCAGTGTTGGTGTCTTGCAGCTGAAACAGAGGCTGTCATTTGGATCCAGCGTCAAAGCAGAGCTGAAGTCAGAGTTGAACCTTAAGGCACAACGAAAATCAAGCAATCCGCTTGGTTTTCTGTGTCTACACTTCCTTCTTCCTTCTTTTCTTTTGTCACCAAAAAAAACCTGAGATTATTTTGATTTTAATTCAGTTTCGTGCCAGTGTCTTGCCACATAACCATATCAAAAATGCATCCATCTGACAAGGGATGTGACACTGAAAACCAGTGGTAACTGTGTCTGGGGGATTGGAGTTTTTCTTTGGATGACACGTGTCCAGAAACCCATGACCCCACAGCTTAGTGCTTACAGGCACATTGGTCACTATAGGCACACAAAGCCCGCCTTTCCCCTGCTTTGTCAGCTTGGGGAGCTGGATTACGTCACATCTGAATCAGATGATTCTTCTCTGACCTTCTTGCTTAACTAAATCTGATGAACAAAAAGGGCTCAAACAGATACCTCTAAGAGGGATCCAGATTCAGAAATGCATCACCATACGACAACCGCATGTATACTATATACATTTTTATACACTATAGTTTTTATGTTGTTTAATTCAAAACAAACAGGTTAAATAGTCTACCTAGAAAATACAGGGCCCAAAAAACAACCTCAGCACTATAGAAATAAGTACATCTGTGTCAACAGAGGTATAACGTTTAAATAGAGCTAACTGAATGAACAAGATGATAAAGTAATCTGTTAACACCACACCGTGATCTCACCTCTCCTGGGTTGTGTCTAAAACACCACAGCTGCACATGGTAAGAAACTGACTGAACAAATGAAAAATAAAATAACATTTTAGGGCTTAAAATAAAAATGAGAGGCTATTGAGAGTATCCAAGGCAACTAAACCAAAACGGTGGGTAGTAGCTATACCTGCCAACAGCAGGTGCAGTAGTCATTCTTTAAAAAATAATGCCATGAACACTAAAAAATGTATCCATCCATCCATTCTCTTAACCACTTATCCAGTGAGGAACATGAGCTTATCCTAGCTCAGGGGTAGGCAATCTCAGTCCACGAGGGCCGGTGTCCCTGCAGGTTTTAGATCTCACCTTGGGTCAACACACCTGAATCACATGATTAGTTTGTTACCAGGCCTCTGGAGAACTTCAGGACATGTTGAGGAGCTAATTTAGCCATTTAAATCAGCTGTGTTGGTTCGAGGACACATCTAAAACCTGCAGGGACACCGGCCCTCGTGGACTGAGATTGCCCACCCCTGTAGCTGTTATAGGGCAAAAGGCAGGGTGTACAGGTTGGACAGATTGTCAGTCCATCACACAGAGAATCAGACAACACATCACACTCACATCTACATCTATGACCAGTTTAGATTCATGAGTTAACCTGACAACATATCTTTGGGAAGATAGTGGGACCTCCTTAGAGAAGCCACGCAGGCACAGGCTGGCCGGCAGGTTCAAACCCAGGACCTATTTGTTATGAAGAGGAGATGCTAAGTGCTCCACTACTGCCAACAAGAGAAAATTATCCTTTAAAAAATACTTCAGAAAGTTAAAAGTGAATGCATTTTTCTTTTAAGTGGGGAAAAGCTGCACTTAAGTTTAAGACACTGGACTCTTAAGTAGTTCATCCACTCATGAGTTACTACACACTAGTCTACTCTTCAGTAAACCGAAGGTTGTTGATAATGTAAAGTAAATCATACTTGATTAAAAACCCATTAAGTCCATTCATTCCAGGTTTGCAGGTAACACCTACATTGGAATGGCTTCCTGTTACTGTTTGCTCTGCTAGCTCTGAGGGCATGTTTAGAAAACAGATAAAGATATTGTTTTTGACACAGGCTTTTAGATAATTACCTCCTTTTATGTTTTATTATGTTTCAATACGTACTACGTACCTTCTCAATGTGAAACTCTTTTGTGACCTTTGTCTGAGAAAAGTGCCGTACTTAAATCTGCTTAAGTGCTTAAGTGTTTCTACAAAGTGCGTGTTGATAAAAGATTCAGATATTAAAAAAGGGAAAACAACTGAGTGGAGGTAATAATCAGTTTTGTTATAAATGCTAGATTGGTGGGTGAAAATGGCAATGGTTTAAAACACTTTAAAATACTAAGTTTTAAAGTGGAAATCTAAAAGTAGAGGGTCAGAGAGTCCTTGAGCAGGTTAACAATCCTGATCTTAATCCAGACATCTAATGAGGGACAATCAGCTTATACACAAGTCTGCATTACCTGGGCTTACGTACAAAGAACACAGTTTTTAATAATGCAACAACAGCAACACTGGCTCAGCAAGAATGTTTAATGTAACTCATAAACTGTAAACTGTTACTACACTAAGCCAAAGAACTGAACTGGGGTAACTATAGAAACACATTTATACTTCTTTCACACTCACAAGTACGCCTTGCTGATGCCAGTTTAGACCTCTATTGCTATCACAACTGTTATAATTTGTTGTGAGGTTTCCACTTTTTTCAGACCTTTCTCTGTAAACACATGGGATGGTTGTGTGGGAAAATTCCAGACAGCTCCTCTGGCACCAACAGCCATGCTCCGTTTGAACTTCAGTAGGTGGTCTTGACCATGTGATTCATCATGCTGATCAGTTGAACAGGTGTACCTAATACAGTGACTGGTGAGGGTATATCTGCACAAAGCAGCAGTGCAATTGATACATTTTCACGTCAAAGGACAAAACTAAGAATTTAATTAGCAGTCATCACAGGGGCAATTATTTTACCCCCCAAAACTAAACAAACATGACAGTATACTTTTTATGTATATGGTACAAATTCTGGCATCGTATCCATTTGCAAGACAAATCTCTTTTGCAGAAATCTAAGCACTAATTCAAGTGTACGCTGGATTTTAATTATTTGAAGTAATTTATTGAATTTACCTTGAGTCTTGAATACTTGAGTCTAAGCTTACTTTGAAGAGGAAACTCTTGCACATGTTTAATTTAGAACACCTAAATGCAATTTGGAAGTTTAGTGAAATAGGTTCAAACAAACAATTTTTTAAAAAGTTCTTACACTACAGCCATGTTAAAATGATCAGTTTCAACCACTAATCTAGACATTTGTTTAATGTGACAAAGTGATGAAAAAAAGCTTATTTCAGTTAAATTTTTTTGTGATTTCCTGTATTTCCTACATTTTAAAAGTAACCTTCCCAGCACGGTTTGTAAGCACATTAGGACTTAGTAGCGTAGCTCAAATAAGTCATAAGATATAGACCAAAAACAAATATCCATGACAGGAGACATAAATGAATAAGCTGAGGTCTCCGCAAGATAGAGACCACACACAAAAAACATTTTTCAGAACTTCGAAATCTTTTTTTTTTCTTTTTTGAAAACTTCTTCCAAGATGAAGTGCTGCTCTTTTTCACAGACAAAGACAAAAACGTATGCCGCAGGTGCAGAGTAAGTCAGCGTCATCACTGTAGCTCGCTTATTATTGGAGGAGCTGAGGGTGTCTCCCCAACAGCTTCTCCCTGTCACACCCACTGAGGCACCTGCTCTGTGGATAGTCCACAGGAGCAAGGATGATGTCCTTGAACGATTATCATAATGATTCACTGGCTGAAGACACTGACCTTATACTACTCCCAGATACATATACTTCACCTGGTGACCTTCCAGGACAAAAGAGTATGTGTTCGTCTTATCTATCCGTGTAAGCACATTAATCTGGACACTCTTACCTACATTATCCTTGTATAACTGTATTCTTTCTCTGCTGGTCCCTCTCCCCCACCTGTACAATCAGTTTGTGTGCTGGGAATCCAACAATCTCTGCTTCTTAGCAGCGTAGTTTTCTCACTTCACTACACCTGCTACTTTGATTAAAGGGACATAGGATGCTCTTCCGTGGCTTATCTATCATGCATGTTTCACACTTTATGTGCCTGGGAGGGTGCCGGATGTGCCAGATGAATGTATGGCAGTATGCATTTGCAATTTAAAACATCCGTAGAGAGCGCAGTAGAATCTCACCATTTGTCTTTTTTTCCCCCCTTTTTTGCATGTTTGTTTAATTTATGCATGCAGTATAGTTTTAATGTTCATGAACGAGTTGGAAAGTGCTATTTTACGTAGCACCTACCTCATTTTTCTTAATTAGAAATAAAACATGGGTGTCGTAGTGTGAGGCTCTGGATGTTTCGTGCATAAATTTCACTGAGGAACTTTATGAATTCTGTCTAATAATCCAGGAGAAATACATTTACAATTCCACCTTACCCTGAAGTTTCCTCCTCAGTCTTCCGCACTGCAGCTACCTGGTTTGAGCCTTCATTTGTATTCTTTGCATATCTTTTGCAAAGATATGCAAAGAATATTTACCACCACCACAACTACCAATATGTCCATCTGTGAATATCTTTGCCTTGTTCACCTTGAGAGGTCTTCCATCCTCCCCAACTCACTTCCTCCTGTTTGAGAGAGTATCTGTTTCAGAGCCAGAAACACATAGAAATGCAGCCAGTGAACAGAACTGAAACATCAACACCACCATCCCCCACCATCACCCCACCTGCCTCTCCCTCCATCCCCTTCATCCTCTTCACGGGGATCTATGCTGTCTAGAAAGATGTGAATGAAGGTCATCTTGCCGCTGACTAAGAGCCAAACGTACTGCTAGTCCTTCTCAGCAATTCAAATACGGGCTCTGTTATCTCTGCTTAAGCTATGTGTACAGCTGTGTGGACAAACAACAACAACGTGACAAGTGCGTGCAGGTGGGCAAATTTGCATGTAGGTGCATATAATGTAAATATTTACAATGTGCATCAGTGGTGTAAGCTGCAGAAACTTGCCGTTGCATTGGGGCAATTATAATTCGCTGCTTAGAGGTTAAAGCCATCAAAAATGTGCTAGTGGCTAAAGCATAGCACTTCAGTTATTGATCAACAGTGGGGCATGCACATTGGTAAGGTGTCTCACATAGTTCCTATGGAAAAAAAAAAAAAGCAAAAACTGAGGAATTAATGAACTAGCACGAAAGTAAAGCTTACCAGCCACAATTTTCCCTTTCAGCAATTACTATAATAGAACTGTATTAAATAAATCTCCAGTTGCTAGTACAGTGAATAATTCTTTCATTCCTATGCATTACAGTTTCTGTATGTCCACCCTCCCATGTTTTAGCTGTTGGACATCTTTGCTTTGGCTACTGGAAATAAAAGTAATGGGGCAAAACAGTCTTAATGAGCCTAAATCCACCAATAAAGAAAATGAGCCTCCAATCAGTCAACCAGACAGGTTTTTATTTCACCCTCTCCTTAATGCTCTCAAGTAATGTAAGAGAGGACCCTAGGGAAGACTTAGCAGATACAGTGCTCATTGTATGTGTTCATTCACTTTCAGAATCAGTCTCATATTTCATATATTTCTACAGAGCATCAAATGGTACATGTGATCCCAACAGGATGCACTGTAACCCTGTTCTGACACTGACTTTCTACATGTTCTCTGGCTTCTCCCAAAGGTCTGAACAATGCAGCCTTGCAAAGTGATTTTCCCTGTCACATTCTGAAAATCGGATACCATCCCACACATTTGTCTTTTGTGTTTTTTTTTCCTTCATGGTTTCTTGGTTTATAAAACAAGCATCTGCTGACACATCAAATAGTCACTGGTGCATTGAAACTGATACCACAATAAAAGTAAAGTATCTGCTTGTTTCTAAACACTTATCACTAAGATGCAATATATACTGACTATAATTACTTCAGCTCTGCTCTTTATCCCCATTGCAGCCGTCACTGTTGCTTGAGCACTCTACAGATGTGTATTTTATGGCCGGTTAAATCATTAAATGATAATAACATGGTTGTGTATTGACTTGTATTTCGGTAACAAGGTCACGTATTGATCGGCCTTTGATTATCATGATGGTCATTTATTGATGGCTTCCAACCAAGATCAATCTACGCCCTTTAAACGGTTCAATAGTACATTGCTTCAGCTCTCTGCACCTGTTCAACATAGTTGCTGTACCAAAATCAAAAAAGGGGATGGGATGTTTGGTCAAAATGCTTGGGTGGGGAAATCGGTCTAAAATGTTGAGGTGAATTCCATTTTTAGTGTATTTTTTCAAGGAATATAAATGTCCACTAACTGAGTATTAACAGCCTGGGTAACTGTCACTCAACATCAATAACAGAAGTAAATACACCAAAATAATAGTATAATTTTACAATCTGTGGCCCAATAAAAATGATCTGTGTGTGCATGTGTGAGAGAGAGCGAGTGTGCCCTGTATGTCTGCAATGCAGTCTCAGCATCTAGATGAAGTGTCCCTAATAGGATCCCTGTGGGATTCCTCAGCAGCTTTTCACCGCGAACCTGCACACTGTCAGCAGTCAGAGCGGACAGAGCCGGAGCTTAAAACTAAATAAGGGGACATACTAGTCTCTGTCTTTTTCCCTCCTCCCCGTGCATACAAAAGCTTGCATTCAGTGTTACAGAAACACACAAGAATCTGTCATCAAATGCGTTTCAGCTTCCAGATGAGTGCTTTGGAGTGGTGAGCCAGGCAGTCATAATTACTGCGACTTGCCAAAATGTTTACAATTTTGCCTACCCTCCAGAATAATTGGATGTGCCTACCTCCCCGTTTCCCCAGTTGCTGTCTCATTTTTCCTCTGACACAAACATGGGAACAGACAGCTATTTAACAAGCTCTGTAATTCACAACAGCTTGTGTGTATGTGTGTGTCTGTGTTACCTTGACAGGTAACACGCTGTCAGAAGTAGTGAGATTTTCAAAGCAGCGGTGAGGAAAACAGAAAGCCCATAAGTCGCTTAGTATTTGTTATTATTACATGATTGGTATGTGCTAGCTAGCTGTCATGTTTTTACAAGACAGCTGACAAAGATGTTAACCACCTCTTCACTGGAAATGTAATAACACAAAGTAAAATGAAGATAAAGCAGCATTTTCTCTTTGGGCTATACAGTGAAAACAGAAATATTAGCTGAAAAAAAAAACCACCTTCCCAGTATTCAAAACCTCAAAGAAGTGACTGGTGAACTGTATAAAAAGTAATTAACGAGCTCCTCTCTTAAGCTAATTAGTGATTGGAAGTGTGATAGTCATTAACAGCGAACATTTTCTTGTCATGGTGAACCCTTAATGAAGGCATATGCAAAGAGCTAAGAGAAGATGTGAATATAAAGGGGCAAATTTAGAGGATATAATATATGCTGTCTTTCTTCCGAGATGCCTGTCTTAGATAGGCTAGCTTTTTCCAAGCATACATTCAAAACCTGAATAGAAGATATGGGGAAATAACATCTCTGTAAGAGGGACTAGCCATGAAAAAGATCAACTCCCACAAATAAGAAGCAAGTTCGAGGCTGGTTTTTGCAATCCTGAAAACATATAGTGCTCCAGTGTTTTTGTCAGCCACTCTAATATTTCTTAATCACTGAATCAGCGACCTGAATATTTATGTTCATTTTCTGAAAGCAAAGAGAACTCCCGGGTCGGATTAGAAGCATTTATGCCCGTCTGTGTTGTGAATATTAAATCACAGGACTCTGAGAATCCAGTGCTCCAAACGTACAGATAAGAGACACATCATCTTACTAAAAATTACCTTCTATGAGATAAGTGCTGCCAAGCTAAAATAAGCTGCCACAGCGTTTGGGATGATTTCAATACAGTGTAAATGTTCTACTGAAGACAGGCTGGAGCTGCTTAGAAGTAAATGTTAACACAAGCCTCCTGCTGCTGTCTGTCTTCCTCTCTCTCTCTTCCCTGATTTTATTTTGGTGTTAACACTATTAACTGTGTTTAAAAAAAAAATGAAAAAAGAAAGAAATAAAATCAAAGACTAGAATAAAATAATACAATAAAACCAGACAAGAGAGATTTTGTACCTTAAATACTGGTGAGACCTTGATAAATCTCAAATTCAAATTTCAAATTTTTTTATTTGTCACGTACACAGTCATACACAGTACGATATGTAGTGAAATGCTTGGACAACTGCTCGTGACCTAAAGAAAACAAAAAAGGAAAAGGCTATGAATAAGATAGGAAATAAATATGAAAAATTAAAAAGGGTAAATTTAACTAGGAAGGAATAAAATATAAATTAAGGTTAAAAATGAAATAACTGTACAACACAAATTAGAATGAAGGGTAAATTTAACTGGGAAGAATAAGATAAAATATATAAATTAAAGTTGAAAATAAAATAACTGTACAACAAAATACACAATACACAATATAGAACTATATAAGAATGTATGAAGAAATCTAAATCTAAATAAATATATACACAATAACAGCAGCTGTACAAGTATTAACTGGAAATGAAGAATATAGTGACCAGTGTTGTGCAAAACCAAAGTCCAGAATGTCCAGTGTGTGTGTAAGAACCATATGTGTGGGTCAGTACTGTGTGGTGGTGTGATTGAGAGACCGTATCGCCTGCGGGAAGAAGCTCCTCCTCAGTCTCTCTGTGTTGGTCTTCAGGGAGCGGAATCGCTTTCCTGACCTCAACAGAGAGAACAGTCCATTGTTGGGATGGCTGAGGTCCTTCACGATCTTCCTGGCCTTAGTCCAGCACCGCCTGCTGTAGATTGAGTGCAGGTCAGGGAGCTCGGAGCGGATGGTGCGCTCAGCTGACCGCACAACCCTCTGTAGAGCTCGTCTGTCCTGCATCTGACCATATACCCAACAAACAGAGGCTAGTTTGTGAATGAATTACATTTTGTGATTGGCTGTTTGAACCAAAACGTGTCTAAAATAACACGCAGAATGTGTAATATTATTGATTCAATTTGTGGGTCATGCTGGATAATGTAACCTCAGCTTATTGGCATAAAAAATGAAGGAGAAAAAAGCTGAGGACTGAACCCTGAAAAACACTACGTAAGAAGCACTAAATACATCGACAGATGCACAAAAAGTAGGAGCAGAGCTTCACAAAGCATCAGATTTAAGGATGTTCATAAACAATCTGTTGTGGCAGGATTATTTCATCATAAAACCCACTATTTCTACACACAACAAAACAAGACTGCATGATAAAACACATACACGCACACACACACACACAGACAGAGGGATTACATATCTTAAGAAACTGCACTTCATTAGAAGCATTAAATATGTGTGCACACATATATGATTGCATTAATGATAAAACACAGCAGTGGGAGTGTATAATTTAGCCTAAATTATACACTCCCACTTGTCTGTCTCAATACATGCATATATATATCTATATATCTATATATATATCTATATATATATAGATATATATATGCACATATATTTATATATGAACACTCTGTCTCTGCCTGTCTTTGGTGGTTTACATCAGATGCCTCCTTGATGACAGAATTAATCCTCACACCTTTTTTCGTGACATCCCAGGTCCTTCACTTCTCAGGCTGACTGTGTTTACAGCTCAAGGACATCCATGTGACAAGTGGGCTTCTTGTCATGTGCCTGAATGTATGTGAGCATGTGTGCGTGTGTGTGCACTGAATGCATGAGCATATGTAGTGTGTGCCAGTGCGTGCAATTGTGACATCCTGCTGCTCCTCGCAGCATCAGACACATATCCTCAAGGTCACAAATCAGGCCAGGTGGCCAATGGAAAGATTAAGGACGCGTTCCTAAAAAATGGACACATCTGATTTATCATATCTCTGCTATAAAAGGGCATCAGTAAAGGGCTGGGGAGCTAGGCTTTCTGCAGATACCCATGAGGTTTCAGACTAGACCCGCAATCTCTCCTAAACCCTTCTAAATGTTACACCCCACGATGACTGTAATGAAATGGAAGGAGGGCATTTGAGGGAAAACTGGGAGAGGGAAAGGGAAGAAAGCGAGGAAAAAAGGCAGAGTGTAAGCAAGACAGAGAGACATCAAACCCTCACTAGTCCCGTATGACAGATGCTAGCTAGGGCGGCATGCCAGGGAGGCGCAGTCTTAAGGTGATAGGCAGTGCCACAGTGAAAAAAAGATAATGCCATATGGCTAGAAGAAGGCAGCTGTGGATTCCAGTCACGAAGCCATGAACGAGGAATAATCCTCCTGCTGCTGTTGTAGGACATGGTTTTACTGCCCTGTAAGACTGGAAGGAGGCAAGAGGAAAAGGGAAGGGGATGAAGGTGGTGGTAACGGAAGGAGGAGGAGGGGCATGCCGCAGGAAAGGCCGCGCTACTCCAACCCACAACCCCCCTCCCACGAGCATCCCTTATGCAAACATACTGCAGAGCAGGAATTTTGGATTTTTTTTCTACTTTTTAACATAAGCTCTATAGAAATGCAGACTCACACTTACCTTTTTTTCCCCCACAGGTAAAAAAATGAGGGGGTGGGGTAAGGTGGGCTTATTCTGTGGAAAGAAGCAATTAATTTGGAATGTGCTGCACCGGGAGCGAAGAGTTTAGACTTAAATGGAGCACAGGCGGCAGCAGAGACGAGGCTTAATTGTTTGATTGATTGGTCACGACTGCGAGGCGTATTTCTGAAGCCCCTCTGCGCCGATCAATGAGTCAATGAGCGCCTCGCCAAACCTCACAGCTTCCCGGCCTTGCAATTCAATTACCTGGAAGCCTTGGTGGCCCCTGCCTACAATCATGTTGCAAACACTGGAGACAAACCTCTCCTGCCCCCCGCCTCCTCTTCCCTTCTCATTGAACTAGGAGTTTATTGCGGCAGATACAAGCAAAGGGGGCAGGGTATATAGATAGGAGAATGGGTTGAGAGGAAGGAGCAAAGGGGGTGGGGAGTTTGACTTTATTAGATTGGTAACAGACACTACATACTGCATTGGACACAAATCGAGTTATAGTCCTAATCTGTCATTTAAACAAATTATCTTGGGTGGTGATGCATCAGCAGTATCACTCCTCTCTAGGGGGTTGAGACAAGGGGGAGGAATGGAGAAGGGGAGGGGCAACGATGGAGGGCTGAGTCTGATAGAGACACACCAGAAGCTGATACTACAGGACAGCAGAGGTATGAATTCTTCAACAGTTGAGGATACAAGCTAACATTTTCTAGCTTCACATCAGTTCTGACCAGAACCATTTACAACAACAAAATGAAGATAAGCCATCCTAAATCCTAGAGGTCTAAAACTGTTAGCGATGCACAGGCAATGCAAAAATACTCAAGTGATTATCAAATACACCTACAACATAAAGAACATAGGAAACCAGCTGAGCACAAAGAAAAGAGAGGGACGGAAACATGTGTTGGCTTTTTAAAATGCTGTCAGCTCTGACACGTTTGGTGCAGGTCAGGGTCAAGGCTGAACCTGCCATGACTGAGGATTGACAGATTGACAGAAGAGGGAAACCTTTCACCTGGGGTACAACAGCTAAAAAGCAAATCCACTACCCAAAGAACAAATATCACTGTTGGGTTTCAGTGGCTAAATTAATTTTATTAGCTGCTCATCTTCAGATCATATTTGATATGACAATTTTAGACCCCTGCAGCTGGTTAGAGCTGATAGGGCATGAGCGCCGTGCTTGTAGACGAGTAAGGTGTAAATTGGAGCGAGTGGTGTGATGTTATGTAATTTCCTCCTCCTGGTGGCTGATAGGGGTCATAAATTATTCAATGTTCCCAAATACGGTGCCTTCAGAAAATACTAAGACAATACAAACTTGGACATGCCGCTGCTCTCAGGGTAAATGACATTCAAAGAGCAAAAGCACATAATGTCCGATGTTAGTGAATGTAATATTCAGCTTTAACTGTCGTATAATGGTACATTAATGTTGCAAGAGATGGTGCCTTTTGGGTCTACCTTGTAAAAAACTTAATCTGCATTCTTTATCATAACGCTTGGCTCAATATATACAAGAAGTGAAATACATAATGTTTAATAATGGATCTCATCAGACCTGAGGAAAATGTTCTTTCAGCAAATACAAGAAATATGAATGCTTATTAGAAAAGATTAATATAGCTGCCAGGTTTAGTTACTATATATAACAGGCTTTGCAGCTACTGGTTTTAATATTACTGACTGTAGAACATAATGAGCAGGTGTTTAAGATAGTGATCTATGCATCTCAGTATGCAACAGGCGAACAGTGCCGCATAAAATCCGACTCACATGAGGAATGGTTTAAACCTGCAATCCATGTCACAGCCCAGCACGTTGTAATAATGCTAATGTTAAGTCAAACTGCTGACCAGAGGAGCACATGTGTTAAATCCCAAAGTGAGGCAAAAATAAAGCCATGACCAGGAGATCAAAGCAGGTCTCAGAGGCCTGGTGCCTCCCTCTGACCCGCCAACCTATGGAGCTCTGCTTAAAGAGTCCCAGCTCGTCCTGTATATTTTTCCCCTTCAGCTCCCGCTCTATCCAGCAGTGGGATGCTGAGTGCCCACTATTCAGCTTTGCTGACTCAGAGATAGATGCAAAAGGTCAGGGCACAAAGGTCAGCTTTAAATCTCAAACCCCTGCAATTTACATATGACATAAGTTTCTTCTACAGAGTTACTACTAGGTCTACTAGATTTCCATGCCAAATCACCAGCTCCCTGCATTTGTTCTTGTTCTTAGTATAAACTCAGTTTGAGCTGTAAAGTGTATGTGAAGCTGTTATGCTTCCAACCAATCACACATATTAATACATGCAAACAGCTATTAGTTTTTTCTACGGACATTCTACAGAGAATGATTTCACCATCTCTGAATTAAAGCCCCAATTCCACAAAAAGAAAGAAAATATATAAAGACAATAATATAAAACACATCAAATGTTAGAAGTAAGAGATTGTACTATTTCATGAAAAAGATTTGTTCATTTTGAATTTGATGGCAGCAAAATGTCACAAAATTGGATAGAAAAATAAGTAGTACTAGCTGGGGGGGGAAATAACCCATTTTTGCAACTAATTAGGTTATTTTGAAACAGGTCAGCAACCTGACTGGGTATAAATAGAGAATCTTAGAGAGGTGGAGTTTCTTAGAAGTAAAGATGTGCAGAGGTCCATCAATCTGCAATAAAAAAATCTACTAATTGGGGAACAATTTTAGAATAAGGTTCCTCAACATAAAACCGTGGAGACTTTGAATATGAAAATCGAATCTGCAGTGCATAATATCACCAAAAGACTCCAAGAATCTGGAGAAATCTCAAGGAACAAGGCTGGAAATGAATGCATGCCCATGATCTTTGGGCCCTCACGCAACTGAAGCCAAGCTATGAACTGTTTTGTGATGAGACGAATCAAAATTTGAAATTCTTGTTGGGTAACGTGGATGCCTCCAGACTAAAGAGGAGAGGAACCACCCATTATTATTAGCACTCAATTCAAAAGTCTGCATCTCTGCATTAGTGCCTATGAAATAGGCAACTTGCACATCTGGAAAGGCACCATCACTGCTAACATATGCAGACGACATCTTTTTCAGACAATACCTTAAATATTTCAGCAAGACAATGCTAAACCACATACTGCACAGAAGAGTCCAGCTGCTGAAGTGGACTTTAGCTCATACAGTACCTTTCACAAATGTAAAACATTTGGAGCATCGTGAAATGAAAACTACAGCAAAGAAGATCCAGGACTGTTGAGCAGCTAGAATCTTGGATGATAAGACTTGGACCGCATTCCTCCTCCAAAACTCCAGGAAGTGTATCTTCATTTCCCAGACTTTTATGTACTGTTGCTAAAGAAGGGATACAACACAGTGGCCCTGTCCCAGCTGTTTTGAGACATGTTGCTATGATACAATTCAAAATGACCTTTCTTGGGGGGGTTTTCAAATGGGAAATTTTCAAATAGGAGTTTGAACGTTTGATATGTTTACTCTGTTTTACAGTGAATAAAGTATAAATACAATACGTTTATGCAATTTGCAAGTCATTGCATAATGTTTTTATGCCCCAACTTCTTTTTAAAATTGGAGTTCTGTAACCACGCTGGAATACATATATCAAGCTACACTACATACACATACAACTTAACATCTGGAGACTGGATCACTCACTTTGCAATGTATGCTGTCAGGCATTACTGGTCATGTATAATGCTTAGGATTAATCTGGCAAGGTTAAATAAAAAGAGTACTCTAAGCTTATCTGATTTATGTAAAAATAAATCCATCACTGTAAATGAGTAGTGTTCAATCATCCACCTTGATACGAGCTAGCATGCAGAGTGTAACGTTCCTCCCTTGATATGTTGAAAAATCTGCGTAAATTGGTAAAGCTTGTTTGAAGGATTTAACATGCAGATCATTTAAACTACTATGTAATCTGCTACATGAAATTTTATATAACTTCACATATGAGTATATAAATGTATATATAATTGCATCCTTTATGTGCCACTAATTAGCTATCAATCACATTTATGCACTTTAATCTGTATGCCTAATGATCACCTATGTTTTTCTCACAAATGTAATTACCTATTTAATTGCTAATATATGAAATCCAAATTATTGTGTAACACTTTCAAATAATAGCTTCTTTATGCACAAACAAATTAACATTTTGCTAATTTGTTTTCGCATAAGTTATATATTAAAGTACCAATTTGTATATCCTGTTTATGAGGTTTAAATAGATCTCTAATATGAGGGTCATTCAGGTTAATGTTTATAATTCATAGCAAAATTACTGATTTTTATGCCTCCTCTTTGAAACGAATGTGAGCAATTTCTCTGCATATCAAGTGATATAAATACAAAAAGTTCAGATTAAAGTTTTAACTTAAATAACTTTTATTAAGTATAACCTGGCACTAATAAGTTAATACACGTTTCTGCAAACTCACAAAAACAGAGCAATTATTCTGAAACTTAATTCACAGCAAAATTCTCTGTGCAAATCTACCCAAACTGATGAGTAACAGAGACACACACACTTACAGATGACAGCATGAGTCACAACTCTAGGAGTTTTACTCTGACTAATTTCGAGCAGCACGTGGCTGACGATTAATGAAAGTAACAAGCTGAACATGCTGCATCAACGTAGTGATGTTAATCCCTGCTAACGTTTAGCACGGGAAAAAATGGCATGCGCTCATTTTCTCTTAACTAAAGACAGCCAACAACATAATGCCTCAGTTCACCGATACCAGAGAAAGAAAAACACATTAACAGATTATTTCCTGATTATATTTGACATTTTCAACTTTTCCCCCCCTATTTCTCTCTCTGGCACATCTGAAAATTAATTCACTCCACAGCTACAGCAGCAAACATCAACTGTGCTCACAAATGCAGACATTTCTTCTCCTAATTGCTTTTGTGCACTGAATAAGTTAGTAGTTTTTAAGCACGCAGTGGCGGAGTGCATTTAAATTCTGAATATCACATTAAAAAAAAATTTTCCCTCATCGAGTGGATTAAATACATCTGCGGTGAGCGATGTTGGGGCTCAGTGCACCACATGAAGGCATAATCAGACTCTTGAGTGAAACACCGTGCTTGTGCTTGATGGAGCAGGACCTGTTTTCTAAGTGCTATGGTGAGTATTTATGTGTGTGTGTGCCTTTCTAAATGAATCCCAACCCAAGTGGATGTTGAAATATAAATGCACAGTGTAACTGCCCCGCTATCCTGCTTGCAGTGCTTCTACAGTCATAGTCTTATTACACTGAGCTGTGACAAGGGAATTTGGGGGAAATGGGTCTGCTTCAAAAGCCATTCTTACTGCCACTAATTGTCTGTCATCCCAGGTTGACAGGCAGGAGGACACTGACAGACAGTCCTGATCATTCACATGGGACACAAGACATGCTGTTTACATGTACATTCATTATTTTTGTGTGATTTATTGTTCACAGTAGTACTGCAGGTGTCTGATTGAATGCATCAGATTGTACAGGAGTATGATACACTTGGTGTTACAGGGTTAAAAATACGATTATGGTTCCTTTCATTGTTTTTTCCACAAAAAAAAAAAGAAAAAAAAAAGACCATACTTTTAAACAAATATATAATTTATACTTTACAATCCTGTAAGAAATCCAAGCAAATTGACACAACAGCCCCCAAGTGCAGCTGATGTGTTATCTCGTGTCTCATGGCAGTTAAATCTGTACAGCTGATTAGCAATAATTATTGGTTTCTAGTTATTCCTGTCCACTGTTTTCACAATCAGGACTGTATACAACATCAGTGAAAGGAAACGGTGAGCTGCATATGGCATTCAAATTAACTCCAAAGCCCCAAAGTCAGTGTTATATTTACACTTGCTGACGCATGGTGAGCACTGGCTGCCACTGAGTCACCTGCTGTGTTGGCGTGGGGCCTGGCTAAGGTGTGACAGCAATACTGAACAAAAGGATAATGCAGAATGGAAAACACCTGTCTGGCTTGCCTACACGGACCGCAGGAGGCTGAGTCGACGTTGAGAGACTCTCGGGTCGGTTTCTGAAAATACTGCATCATGATAATGATAGCAGGTTCTGTGCTGCGTATGAAAAATATGTTATATTTGCCTTTCGTTTCATGACTGTTTCCCTTTGTGAATGCATGGAAGTTGAACTTTAGAGTGGGCTGTGACTATGCTTTCTAGCTTTCTCTCTTTTTTTTCTCCATTTTTTTAAGTCTGTCTTGTTATTTCTCAGTCTCTATCTCTCTCTGTGTCTGTTTCTTTTATCTCTCCCTCTCTGTAGTGGCATGCCCATGCTGAGACAAGAGCAACGAGTTTCTCTTCTTCTTCTAGGATCTGTTGGCGAGGCAGGTCAGCCGGCCCAGTCCAATCCAGATCCTGAAAGCACATGGGCTCTTTAAACCTTTACGCAAGCCGGGATGACAGGCCACCCTCCCTTTTGTCTGATGTGAGAGTAAGACCATTGCTGTTGTTTCAACTGCATTGCAGTCATCCTGAATACGTCCATATTTCACTGGGGAAAAGAAGACAGATCGAAGAAAAGGCAGCTTAGGACAATGTCAGAACTAATGCGAGATGGGGGAAAAAAGATGTACGCAAGGAAGTGTAATAAATATATAATAAAAAGTGACAACAAAGAAAAAAGAAAACTTTTCAGCATGTCTCACACATCCCTGTTTTATTAGCAAGACAAAACTTGTCTGAATTTTCCATTAGACACAGAAGGTCACAGGACAAAGCCACATGTTGCTCCAATCAACTCTAATCAGCCCTCACGAATGAAATCATTTGTGAACAAAAATATCTCTACCACTCACTTATTCACTCTCACATTTGATTAGACTCATCCTGGACACTTCTATTTTACTCTTCGTGTGCAGCACAGATTGCATTCCTGCAGTCTATCAGTTTAGCTGACACCGGACGGTTACTTGCTGTATTTCTGAAAACTGAACTGCAGCAGATATCTCACCCACTGGGAGGGAATTAAATAAGATAGACCTGAAATCGCCAGACAGTTGACCTATAAATCTACAAGTGGGCCGCAGGGGGCAAGGGGAAAGGACAGAGAGACACAGATGAAAGAAGTGTGACTTAGAGAGCTTTGATCAAAAGAGAAGTCCAAAGAGATGGGAGGAAAAAATAGAAAGAGACAGACACACAGGGATATTATGTGCTGTCTCCCTTCAGCCGTCAGGCAGGACAAACAACACAAGGGTGTGTCCTGGTTCTGGTTAGCCTGGCCCTAATCCTCTCTCGGAGACTGACACCATTCCTGTCCCCCTACGCAAACTGGATTTTTTTCCTCCCCCCCTTTTGTACTTTTACATGATAACAGTTTAAAGGAGGGCGTGTAAAGAAAATGATTTTCCATGCGGATAAAACGCATTCATTTTTTTCACAATAACTGCAGAGATTTGCTGCAGTCAGGAGCCACGGATAGATGAGGCAAAGTGAGGGAGACAAAGTAAAGAGCGGCAGCGTGAGTGCATCATGGAACAAGTGGTATTTTAATGCTGCGATGCTGTGCATTAAAATGGTCCGCAAGATGCAAATAACACTGAGCTTATCAAGCAATGTGATTAAAAAGTGAATGGCAGGGCACACAGTGTTTAACCCACATAACGTATCTCCAGTGATTTCCACTGAGAAAGTCCCTCTTATCTGCTAATAGACCTTGGTAATCCCTCAAACACGCATGTACCGAACACTGACTGCTTCTAATGAATGAGAGAGACTAGTTTGCTAGAAACCAGTAATTCATAGATTCTCCACCACTAAAATTTCTAGATGTGTTCTCAACACTATAGTATACTTCCTGTGCATAATCTTCAGAAAACTATAAAGATGAGCAATTAGCAAACTTGCCTTCCTTGTAATGTGACAAATATCCAAAAATTATTAGATCTATTAAACCCAATTCTGAAAAAACTAAAATACTTACTCATATCTATATTACTGCAAGCCTGAATCTGATTTAAATGAATTAAAGAAATCATTATTTTTGTTGCTTGGACTGCCCCTAACAAGTGATCTGACTTGCAAAATAGTGATATTATGAAAGATGAATCATCCAAGCCTTGATGCCAATCATTGAGTTTAAAGTCATGCATAATGCCACCGATATCTAAACAAGCAGCACCCAATATAGCAAACACTAAAAGCTACATAGATTAAATCATTCTATACTGTATTTTTAATGAATGTCTTAAAGCAAGCTGTTGGTAGTTGTTATATTTTGTCAACCTTCACCAAACTGGTGCCAATCTGTTACTTTTTTTATAAGTAATGTAGAGATGGAGTGAGAAAGAGCAGGCTCCAGGGGATTTGGGCACCAAATCTGAGTGGAGAGAGAGATTATACAGAACCAGTGGTGGAGATCAGCAGTGTGACCATATCCAGAAAATTAGATTAACTGAATTAGAGGGATTAGATTGACTACAGCTGGAATGGACCTGATGCCTCTAAGAAAAGAGGACGATAGAGTAAGAACATGACAGGGAAAGCGAACGGGGGGAAAGGAGGATAACCAGAAGAGTGAGATATAAAGAAGTTTCTTCGGGAGTTGGTGGAAAAGTCATATTGCGGTAGAGGAGCGGGAGGAGGAGACAGCTCAGCAGATTTAGGCATCCTCGGTAAGTTTTAGGGGCTGGCACTGAAGTGAGGATCTGACGCTGCCTCGGCTGGTGCGCGCTGCTCAAAGTTCATTCGGGTTCTCGAGCTCCACTGGACTCAACTGAAGCTGCAGTGCCCCTCAGTGGTCGAAGTAGTAGAGACTAGAGATCTTAGTAGAGACGGTCAGGAAAAGAGACACCGGAGCACATCACTATGCTACAAGATGATCATTTTTCCTTTGAAAGGACAAATTGTATTATATTACATGAATGAATAGAAATGTGTGGTAGGCTGAAAAAAAAAACAATAATTACTTTTCAGAATATGAATAAGGAAACAGCCATTGAACCTCCTTTAGGCTTGACAGTCAGAATTTTGTCACTACTGTCTTCTGTTTACAGGATATGAAGCTTTGAATTCAAGTCATTTCATTAATATGGAGATTTACACACCGTTCTCTTCACCAGCTTATTGTATCTTGATGAGAAGATGATGACACATATCTGAGGATCTCTACATATATTAAACTTGACCTCTATTTGTTCAGAGAGCCAAATGATAAGAAGCCATTATCATCCCATTATTCTGGGCAAAACTAATTTGATTTATGGATAACAGGTTAGGTGAGTGTGCCTCTTCATGTATGTGTGCACGCAGGAGAGAAAGGCGGGGCTCTAACCAGATGAGAGCCTAAATCAGTGTGATTAATTCATGTTAATTGCTGCCCTCTGGCGCTGGTGCCACGGTTGTCGTTACTTTGCTGATATACACGGTTTTGGGCACCGCCCCTTTGTCCACAAGATAAATCTCTTAAGTCGATAAAGAGGAAGACACACGCTTCTGCTGATGCACAACTTCACACTGCAGTCACATGCAAAAAGACACACACAAAACTCTCCGTCGCCTACCCCAGTCCTCCTGTGGAATTTAGTGAATATCAACCAGGTTGTGATGATGGATCATAAACAAACAGAAAATGACAGAATGTTATGAATTCTCCCCTCTGCATATTCCACCATAATTTAGTGGCTTCACGCTGCATGCACTGCCAAACTGTAGGGCGTTGTCTGCATACTGATGTCCTGTTCGTTCTCAAGAGGGGCTCATAGGATGGGACACCTCCCTAGATTGTAATAGGATGGCGATGCTTCACAGAGGAAAACAGAAATATCAAAAAATCTGTGAAGACTTTGCACTTCTGAAGACATCCTTCAAACAGCAACTAAGCTTGATAACAGAGGATTCAGGCAAATAAAAAGTGAGGTGGTCCATATCTTAAGTGATGCACGTGCGTGCATTTCAAAGCATACGCAGTGCCTGTGTTACAATCTCTCTGCTCTGATAACAGACGCGTAAACATAATCGAACTGATATGCAAGAGTGATTAATGCCACACGATCCCTCTGTGATTTTTGGGGTGCGTGTTTTGCATGTCATTATTATTCAAAATTGTCATTCAGAACAAGGTTACTTAAAAAAACATGGTACATTTTTAAACAATTTGTATAACATATGCATGATTAAAGTGAGTTAAGAGGTAGTTTAGCATATTTCATTCATTTGAGCAAATCTATGATATTTATCCTGAGTGAATGATATTCATGGTACATACATTTAAACTCAAATCTATCTCAGACTAAGTTTACATTCAAATGCATGGCAAATCTAATTAAGTGAACCTCAAACATGTACACAATTTTCCTGCACATTGTACAGTCTATCTTCCCTGTATTTGAAACACTTCATTTTGATGCTGATTGTATTTAACAGCTGATTCCTTCATGTGATCGCCTCATTCCTATGATGAATCAGGTGACTTCTCCCGAAGCAGGAAAAGATTGCACGTCACCGCTTGTTTAAAGCCAATCCGTTTCTTCAGTCAAGTCAATACGGTAACAGCTGGATACACTAGAAAGGAGTGCTGTTGAATCAATATTGATGTCACATACAGTAGTATACTATCAGATCCCTTGTAGGGTTGTTATAAATACATAAACACTAAAGCAACTAATACAAAATACATTATTTGTTGTATATTACATGCACATGGTCACATATTGTCATTTATTTTCTCTTTTTTTATTTCACAAAAACACTAAATATCCTAATGCCATGTGCCTTGCGTAGCAACAATATTCCTGCGTACACTGCATTGTGAATATAAACAGCATGAAAAGGTCCACAAGGAAGTGGGTCACTGCAGATCTTTTTTCCTTCCACTCCCATTTGTCTTTTGAAACTCATTTATTCAGGGGCTTTAGGTGATATTTTTACTCAGAAGGCACGTGTTTCAGTCTATCCATTCAGCTCAAAAATATCCCTTTGAGTTTATTAATAAACACGACAAACTATATTAGGTGTCTTTTGCTAGAGTAATGCAGAATTTGACTTAAGCCGACACAAATCCAAGTATTTGGCAATCCAGGAGACATAAGGAGTAAAGTGAGGACAAACTCGTATGAACAATAAAAGTACTGATCTTTAAAAAGGAAGAAAGGGGTGGTTGAGGTGAATGCATGTCCGCATAATGAATGATGATTCCAGCATAGCTGACATTGCACTCCACAGGAACTCTGAGGCAGAGAGGAGAATTGGGAGGATAGGCTGCTTGATTTAGAGCAAGCAGCTGTTGTGCACTTTACTTCGCTACATATCTGCCAAGTCACTGTGGGCAATCATTGAAGTGACCCAAGCTGCACCGGTCTCTGACGTTTCCTTACATAAAATCCTAATTCTGCCAATTAACATAATCTTTATTCTCCCACTTTTACTCCCCAGTCGAACAGGACACACAGTACTGCAGTTAATTGCATGTGACAAGGAGCACTAATAATTAACGGGTCTGGACAGCAGTAGTGGTGGGACTGTAGCTGTGAACTCCCTCCTCCTCCTCCTCTCCATCAGATGTGCTGACTCGGTGTCTGTGAGATGCAGCTCCTTGTTGGAGACACGTGACTATGAATATCTCAGCACAGCCAAGGTAAACAGTGTATTCTGACTGACTGCTTCATGGCGTAAGATCATCTTATTTTGCTGCTATTTAACCTTTTGTCTATTTTTAGCTGCTTTGCCGTATGTATCTGTTCTCATATCTTAGTGTTGAAAGTAACTGTATTAAGTGAAACAAATGGTATTTCCTCATCTGTACACTTAAACGGGGCAGAAATCAGTGACAGCAAATGAGGATTAATAATAATGGATTGCATTTATATAGCGCTTTTCGAGACCCTCAAATTCCACTATTCATTCACTCTCACATTCACACACTGGTGGAGGCAAGCTACAGTTGTAGCCACATCTGCCCTGGGGCAGACTGACAGAAGCAAGGCTGCCATATCGCGCCATCGGCCCCTTTATCCAACACCAGTAGGCGGTAGGTGAAGTGTCTTGCCCCAGGACACAACGACCGAGACTGTCCGAGCCGGGACTCGAATCGGCAACCTTCCGATTACAAGACAAACTGCCCACTCTTGAGCCACGATCGCCCACTTAAGTCAGATACAGCATGAAAGGAGGGGCTGGGGTGGAGATGGGTTGCAAAGCAGCTTGCAGCAGCACAGCAACAGCAGGAAAGCTAAGGCAGCTTGAACAGCTGCATTGGTTCCGACAAGGAAGAGCTGAGGGCTGCTCTATTAAGGGTATGGGATAAAATAACAGAGGAAGGCATAAAGCATGTGGTTATGTCAACAGGTCAGAGACAGCAAACAGTTATGCACCATCTACTTCATTACCTAAAATAATGGCAGATGATGATGGTGTTCATCATTAAACTACTACTGCTGCTGCTACTACTATTAGACTACTAGACTTAGACTACTACTAAACTACTGCAATTAAATATTAGCAATACATACTTTAACAATGCACAGTGCATTTTATTTTAATTTACATTGACTGTTTTGAAATACAGACCCTAAAGAACAAGGAACATGACTTATCATCTGGATACCTGGCAGTTGGATTGATGTAAATATTAACTTAAACAACAAACAAAAAATAAGCACTATAGCAAAAAGCCATCATAACACATATGCCAATCAACAGCTAAAAGGCCACTGTAACAGTAGGTTCTGCCATAACAGTATGTCAGATCAATTAACTGGAAATAACTATGGGGGTGCCATGTTCACCAACCAGGTGCAACACAGATTAATATTAATATATTGGGCTTTGGAGGCCAGTATAAAATTGGCTTTCATCCCTCCTCTAAAGATAAAAAGAAAACACAAACTTAAAGTTTAGTTTCAAATAATATTAGCTCATTAGTTTAATGCTACTTCTGTGCTTAATTTTTGTATTTTGTAATAACGGATTTAGAACTCTTCATTATATCTGCGTACATACTGATAAAGTCTGTAGATTATTGTTATTAATCCTGTTAAGTAAACTATAACCAAAAATACATTACAAACTAATTACTCATATTAATTATACTAATTAGGTCAGGAAAGCAATGCAAAAGTTTTTATTGCACTTTTCTTTTGGTGTACTCAGTTGGTAAAAGTCCTTTCCAGACACATGGCTTTGCATCTCACTATCCTGAATACCTTAAAGCTGCAGTTAATGTCAATTTTAAACTTTAACTTTGAGGTAAAATCCTGTCCTGGCTAATGGGTCTACTCAGGAATCGTTGCAGAGATTTGTATGCGATAATGAGAAGTAGAGGTGCAGTCCCAATTCATTCATCCTTCTAACCTCTGGGTGTAACTTGTAATTACTCCAGTGCGGCTATGGGGTGGTTGGCAGATTAAAAAGAAGTTGCCCTGAGGGTGGTTGGCCAGCCAGTTAAAGAGTCAGACAGCCACCAAGGCTCTGCTGAAGTGACACAAATTCCCTGGCTGACAGGAATGTCAATGCAGCTCTCAAGGTGACACCTGACTGCACAAACTCTCCCGTCTTGTGCCAAGATCACTAAAGAAATACATTACTAAAGTGTTACATGCACACCAGTGTTCACTACATGTGAAAAAAAAAAGTTAACTGAGATGAGTCTCAGTTAATATTTTAAAATAAATTCTATGATTTCTTTCATCTACAATATATATAAGGAAAATTTAGGATTTTTTAAGAGTCTACAGCCTTTCTAAGTAGCACATGTGTTCACTCTGACCTCAGTTAAACTCTTCAGCATTATATGTATGTATATTAAACATGTAACATACACACAGAGGTTTTATATTTGAGGAAATACACCAAATAAATTAAATAAATGTTACTCATACTTTTACACCTATGCTGTAAACACAATTTTGCAAGGGGGTATTTTTTTATAACGTGGCACTGCAGCATCTACGCATACTTCTACCATTGCTAACAGTCCATTATAACACAGTTTAACATCCTTTGGTCATCTTACTCACCAGCTTGTTTGTTCACTGTACATTTTACACATACTGTATCTCCGTACAGTTTTTTCTATACATATTTCTGTACATCGTTACCTGTATATACAAACCTCAGTTGCTTATGTATAGGACCACTTTGTGTCTTCCTTGTATATCTTGTATTCCCCTTGCTACAGGAGCTGTGTAACACTGAAATTTCTCATCCGTGGGATAATAAAGGTTTATTCTATTCTATTACTGCTTGTAATAAGCAGTTATTACAAAACAGCATATGGATTATATTTTTTAATAAAAGAAAAAAGCAAGACAATATTTTACACTACAAACCTCCTACATAATTACATTGATAATGTATCTGTTACTGGAAATGAATCACGACCCATCTTCAGGTTAGTGATTTGCTCTGATTTGTCAGTAACCAGCATTTACAGATACTGAACACGTCTCAGTCATTTCTTCCATCTCACCACCTGATCCCCTTCCAATGCTAACCAATAAGAGTTGATGTTTTTCAACAAGGCTGGCATACCATCTAGTGGTGTACAGAGGAAATTCAGCTGTGCTTGGTGTATTAATCAAACGTAAAATGTCTTCACAATTTCTAAGTATTTGATTTTTTTTCCTGGATTTGACAAAGAGGTAAAAAGAACTAAAAAAAAAAATTCTTTTTCAAAGAGCATAATGCCAATTTTGTAGATATAAAACTTCAACATATAAAAACAACATGTGGAAAAAGTAACAGGGTCCTAATGTTTTGTCAATTAGTATGGAATCCAAAACAGTATTCAAATGAACCGGGTTGTAATCTTAGCTAAAACAGTAGACAATTCCAAGAACTTCACTGTTTCTAGAGCTCAGAGGGAGAGAGAGGAGAGATGGTGGGTTTCAAGACAAAAATCTGGGCTGATGCACAGTGCTGTCAGAGTGAGTAATAGTCCTGTGCACAGATTTCAGTGAGTCTTACACTTACTGCTCTCTCTAAAGCTATAGATCAGGTATTTGTTCTGTCACTAACTGTCATCTGTCCTTCTGCTGTGCATATATCTATCTATCTATCTATCCTTTCCTCTACTCCCACCAAATTTTTTTCCACACCACCTCTATCGCTTCTGTACCTTTAATTTGTTCTCTACCCACATGTTCACCTGTTTTCTCCCCTTTCCATTCCACATCCACCTACCTTACATCCATCATCACCACCTGCCTAGTGTAATTCCTTTCTTCCTTTTCGGAGAACCACCTCCACCTGTTTAGCTGAATGTTTCTTTCTGAAGTTCTCATCTCCCTCATGGTTTTATCCTGGAAATGTCCTCCCAAAACTCAAAACTTATTCCCAAACTGCCACCCAAAGAAAAAAATATATATGTACTTATTTTTTAAAGGTCATTAAAATATGCTTAGCAGTTCCAATAGGGGGACCTTAGAGTCCAAACAGAACATCAGTAATGCTTAAGAATGCTAAAATAAGAATTATAAAAACTTACTATTAGCAGTTTGCTTGAAAACCACTTGATTAGACCCATGTCAACTGTTTTATGTTAAAATGGCTGCAGTGAAAAATGTCTAAATACATCCTCTGATGTATTTATTAGTGCGGTGCATTTATTTCCATCACATTTTTCTGACCCCATGTTCCAGACTGGGGTCAGTGAATTTTAAAGATTAGTTCTATCAGCCTTAGACTGTCTAGACTTTCTGCCATTATGGTCAACTTACCCTTTGCAACTGAAACAAGAGAAATGAATCAAATGTAAAAATTATATTTATTAGTTTTAAAGTGACGGCAAACACCAATGAATGCCAAAAGTTTCCCTACTCACGGAAGCATCGTCTTCACCTCCAATCAATTATTTTAAACTTTTGGAGCATCACTGCATTTGTTTAAAATTTTAAAATACCTCCTCATGACTTGTAATACAGATTATTTCATTCAGTTGTAATAAAAGCTACAAACATCTTCTTCAGTCACCTTCAAAGGAAGCTACCTAATTGGGAACGTGTAGCAAAACAACCACACAACTCTGTTTCCAAAGAGGTGGGTTGTTACAGAATGCAATAGTTTGACTTAAAGTCTATATTTAAGTAAATATAATGCAAAGACAATATAAAAATATGCATTTTTTTTCTTCAGTGCTTGCAATGTGCTTATAGGGTTTGGAGTTTAACCTCAGCAGACTGAGGTGAGAGACATAAAAAGAGGCCACAAAAGGAAAAAAGGAAGCATTTTACTGTGATTGTGGAGTGGACTTTATTTCATATCTTACAGTATTATAGATGATGAAAGATGAGGTGGAACTGTGAACATCAGCGAAAATGGCATAAAGACCTCTGAGACACTAAACTTTGTAGCAGTGTTCTGTTTATAAGCCGGAAACAACAATGTGAGCTAAATCCAAAACGGTAAACAGCAGTCCATAAAATCATGGACTTTGATTCCACTGTTTGACTGAACTGCTCGAGTTGGCTGTAAAAAGGACACAGAATAATATAAATTTGTCTTTATATCTATTTTTTTATTAAAACAAGTAACATCAAAAGTGTTAGAGGAATAAAATCACACAAGTGTTAGGCAACCGGAACATTTCATTAGTGAACTCTGTGTTCTGCAAGATAAGGTTCGTCAGTGCATTGTAACATCATGAATTACAAAACTGAAAATATAAAAGAATCAAATACATCTCAAGCGTGAGGGCGGTGTCCTGCCATCAAAGAAGCCAACGTTACGAACAGTGAGCGGATTGAACAACAACAACAAAAAAAGAAACAAACGAAAAAGAAAAAACTAAAAGAAGAAAACTACCACACGCCACTGCTGTTATTGAAGACATTTTCTCCTTTATCAGCATACATATTATAATGACCAACCCAAGTTACACAATAAGCACAAGGTATGACTACTGAAGAGTTTAGAGTTGAAATACAGCCAGGATCAGTTTCAAAGCATCCCCATGTTCAGGGACAAATTAGCTCTACAGACACCGAGATAATAGTAGAAGAAGAATTACATGTTGCTTTTTACAGTGCAGAAGCTGGCTTACTGAATTACCCCTGTTAACATAAAGTATTAGACAGAGTAATTCATATACTTTAAAAGCTTATTCTTTAAATGAAATCTTCAAGTACACTTCCCAAAATCTATTCCATGTAGTTTAGGTTGTTTTTCAATGACGGACACATAACAAGAGGGAAAAATATTTCAACATTTTTATATCTTGTCACCCAAACCACTCATCACTCAGTCTCATCAGCAGTTTATGAAATCATATCTTAAATTTTTTTAACTAATACTGTTTTGATAGATTTTGAAATTATGGTCCGAGTTTAATGTCCAGAAATCAGAGCAGAAAAGGAAACATTAAATGTCAAACAGAAATGTGATCATCCCTTTCATTCGACTTCCCACTCCCACAAATATCTATTAAAATACAACTTAGGCATCAAATCTAGGCTATTTTTACATATGTGTCTTATTTATATGTAATATACTGGCAGCCAATCCAAAGCCGAGCAATCAGAGGGCGCCCTCACTCATAAATTAAGACTTCATAATTACCGCAGCTCTCATAAATAACCAGTATAAATGGGAGCCAAGCTGTTCCTTAGGAGGGAGTAATTGCCGATGATGATTTGGCAACACGTGTACGCTCTCATTTGTGTGTGAGCGAACGAAAAGAGGAAGTGTCTTGAGTGACTGTCATTATCAAGTAGAGTCATAGCTGTGGCTTGTAACTTTTTTTTGGCAAACAGAAGCATGAAACATTCAGTTGACAGTGTCAAGCAGTTTTGTTTACCTCTCTTCGGTCCCCTGCACGATCCGTCTTTAGGAACGAGAAGCACCGGAGTACAGTAACCCAAAACATTAAAATGTTAACATTGTTAACAAATTTTAATCATATTGAAACTTTTACAAAGAATAAAATCTGGAATCCTTCTCCTGTACAGCAACTGGCGATTGCTGACCCTCCCTTAGCCCAGTTGGTTTTGGCAGTGGTCTAACACTTGTGCTTCATGGCAAGCTGTAGAAACATTTGGGTAGGGTTGAAAGACAATAAAGTGAGAGAATGCAAGAAAAGTGTGGAAGACGCACACACAGAAAGACTACAGGTTGGTGCTAAATAATGAGGAGAATTCTACACATCCATCAAGTGGGGGCAGTAAAGTAGCACACAAAAATGAGGGGTTCGGATTAAAGCTGAAGAGTGCAGCTATGTAGCTGTCAACAAGGGATTGCAGAAGTGGACTCAGACGAAGAGTCAAGGTGACCTACTCGCAGCAGTACAGATGCTTAATGTTAAAATGTAGGAAGAAAAAACCCAAATCCTTCACATTCCAGCCAGCCAATCCATTCTCAAAGTCATCCTCAAACAGAATAAGACAAGACTTTTTATCCGTCTCTAAGGTTACCAAAGCGCTTTCAACTGAGGATTTCAGGCAGGCAACGGCATGAATCTTGATAACGTGCAAGACAAATGACAAGTTTGAAACATGTCATATTTCAAACATATTTCATAACACATTTTACTCGATGCTCATGGCATCAAGTGAAATGGGAAACAAAAATGAAAAATTCTTCGTGGGGGTTGTGCAGTCATGCTCTAAAACCACCAAAGCTATTTCCCTGCTTTTCCCCTGTGGTTATTACAGTTTTTGTAATTTCTCACAGCAGGGAAACACGTCTTTTAGCTGTGAGAGGGCCATGCAATACTCTTCAAATGTCTTTCAATTATCTCACCGTGGCTTACAAGGCGCAATGCATCATTCAACTTCAAAAGGTAGCAGATGGCTTTACTATTAAAGTCAATGATATCCCACTATGGCCAGAAATCATATGCCTGTCAGTGAATGGTGTTGTTGAACAGCAAGCTGCAAACCCGAGGCGTCTGATTTACGATGTTGTTAGATATATGATGATCACAATCAGGTGTGCTCGTTACAAAGCAATACAATATTTGCTCTTGTTTTGAAGTAATAAAAATAAAAGATCATGCACTAATAGCCTCATTAAACAGCATGCAATTAGTTTTCCTGACGACGAAGAGATGTGGGATTGAGGCAGAGTGAGGGAACACCCTATAGAGAACTATGAAATGGAGTCAGTGAAGGGGGGAAAAAATGATTATCTTCACAGAGCAGACATGCTCAGGTTTTGGAAAAGGTTTCATCTTCATCAATAATGACTGGTAATTCTGCAACATCTCAAAGTCAGAATTCCAGCGTACTACATTAAAATAGTAATCCCACCTTGCGGTTACATATTGTAATGCATCTTAGTAACAAATGGACTCACCTTGTGTGCAGTGACAGCAAACTGTTCAGCACTGTTCATCATGTCTGCAGTCCTCTCCTCAGCCCGGCCTAATCGCTCACCACGCTCGTTCAGAGCCTGGCTGGCCTTCTGTACAGCACTCGTCACACTGTCTGCAGCTGAGTGTAGTATACTGTTACCTGCAGATAAGGGTAGGAGAGAAGAAGCAAGCCAAGACGTAGGCAAGGGAGGAAAAAGACAAGCAAATGCAACAACAACAAAAAAGGAGTGAAAAGACAAGGGGAAAAGAGAAGAAAAAATAATGTAAACAGATTAGCTGTCATGAAAGAACTGGCGACATCAGCTCAGGGCTGTGCAATCAGTGACCCTAAGCCTCAGTGTTAATTGTGGAAGACAAAACCATGAAAAACAAAATGGCTTCAAACAGGTGCAGTGTGGGAAGGTGCCTAATGAATTTTCTTCAAAGCTGATTTACTTCAAGGTAGGATCAAGGGAAATTAACCTTTCCCCAACTTGAAAGAATGCAACTGCAACACAAGTAACTCCGAATGTAATGTTTCCTTCAGGAAAGCGGGTTATTCTTGGGGACATTCAGCACTACTTTTCTTCAATTTGAAACTTTCGTGGACAGCTTTGTGATTGCGCTGCCTTTTTTTCCCCCCCTAAACTACAATATAATAACGAACAGATATGTGCTCGGTGGCATGGGCTACCCCGGAGACCCGTAGTGGATATAAGACACAGAGCACATCTTCAGATAGCTGTGGCAGCCCTGCGGATGTTTCCTCTGACAAGACATTAATCTACCACACATTGGGAGTGCTGCCATTATGCACTACTATAACAACTAGACTGGGAACAGCAATCTTCCTGCTGTTTTCTTTTTGTGGAACAGTTGCACTGCTATATAATTTGTCATTTTATACTGATGTAATTTAAGGGAAATGTCTGCACTTTTTTTTTAACATTTTCACCTCATACTGCTTTGTCCCAATTCTCCTGGAGTTAAAATGGAACTTTCCACTCTGTGGTGAGACAGTCCACTACCAAACATCATTGAACAATAAGAAAATAGGAAACGACAATAAAGGCAGCTTTACTGTAGCATAACATATAACACAACTTTGGATCATTCTGTCTTTTTTGGGCATTGATCTGTTAGCAACCATCAAAAAGGTCAGGTGAGTGAACTTAATTAAAAACAGATATAAAATGATAATATATAATATTAAAAAATATGCATATAATCAGGTTGAGCCAACAGCACAGAGTAAAGCTTGGAAGTACTGAATGTAATTAGGCTCTGATAAGCCTGATTCTATCTTTTTCACAGGAAAGTGCAATATAGGTAGTGTACATCCTCTGGCATCAAGGCAGGTAGTCACCTACTTCAGTGATTATATGAGAGCCCAAAAGCAGACAGTGAGGCCAGCTGGTGCTCCTTCAAAAGAAGTTAACTTGACAGTCAAAGCAATTTATGTAGAGATGTATCAGTACTGCAGCACACAGATGGATGTGAGTATAGATGTTTACACCCATTCGTGTGCACACTAAATGAAATGGAAACACACACAAGTTTTCCCTTCAATTTTCTTTAAATTACAGTAAATGAAGCACAGTCAATGTGGCAAACACATCTGGACCTTGGAAGAAAAGAGCCGCATACCTCTTCTTTTTCTATTTAGTATAATGTCTACATTTTAAATTCTGTCCACTGCCAGAGTGCATTTCTACACTTTGTCATTATCATGCACTCCCCATTTGATTTCCTTTTTTTTTTTTAAGTTAAAAAAACACTTTGCTGAAAATATACTTTCTCCTAGGAAATATATTCTCTTCACTAGAAAGGATGAGACCTTTTCACCTTCAGACAGATTCTTCTTAATCCTCTCCTCCTCCAGGGAAGCCCTGGGACTAATACTCCCTTCATCCTCAATATAACCCCAACACTCGAAACCACCCAACACCATGCAGACTCAATAAATATATCTATTTATTTGTCTCCCCACCAATATCACGTCCCTTTTTTTCCCTCTGTTCCCAGAGATGTGTTGCAGGCTGCAACACAGGCTGTAGAAAGTACTCAGATAAAAGACAGGGTGGAGACATTCTGGTTGGTTTTTGATAGGAGGTGCAGTATCAGAAGCCAAATGAAATGTGTAGGAGTAGATTATGTTATGTGGTGCCATCGTTGTGCTGCTCTGAGCCTAGTGTCTGCACTTGAAGTGGAAGCTGATCAGCCACTGTTATCAAAAAAGATAACTTATATGGGTTTTAATTCAAGCTGAAGTTTAAAGTATCTCCTATTATGACACTGATGTCGCACTAGTAAATCTTAAAGAGGAGCTTTTTGTAAAGATTTGTCAATCTGTGACAGCGCTGAATCTGCTAAACCCATGACGCGCCTGTCTCGACAATGTCAAAGGCATTTGGTTATTTTACTCACAGAAATCAACATGATCAGCCAGGGTTTCTCAAACAATGGAGGCTAAAAAAGGCAAGCTGTTTGCTGGCAAAATATTCTAGAAAAATAAAAACTACAAGCAAAGGCAAACATAACAAGGAAGTGGGGTGTGGGGTGGTGGGATAATTCAAAGTCAACCCTTCCTTTTCCACTTTGTCTGTAAGCAGCAGATTACAGCCTGCGCTGCTGTGAGGCAAAGAAAATAACCTGATAGTTATCAACAAGAGCATGTCAGATACACTTCACAAGATGCTGACAGCCAAGTCACATTTACTATTACAATACATGGGATTGATAAGATTGGACACAAAAGATCCATGCTGGAGTGCTTTTAATATTTCAGGCTGTCAGTCTGTTAGAATAAAGCTGTAGGGTACAATGTGTGTGCGGGTGATTTAGGGGAGAGAATGTTTTGCAGTCATTTGTTACGCATTAGCGTGCGCATAACAGCTCCAATGAGATATTATGAATGAGGCTGGTGTTATTCATGCAAATATAAAATGTACTGTCAAGGATGTTGGTAAGTGCAGCCAATGCTTAATGCTCAGTTTCACCTCTATCACCAGCATTTTGACTCTGAAGTACAGAATAGCCCATTTTCATCTTGCATAGAGCTTCTTTGCATTTTTCTATTGTGTTAATCACAATTACCAAAACAAAGTAATATGTGAAAAATTTTTTTCACTAATTCAAAGAAAAGTAAAAAGCAGATTAACAAAAACTTAAACAATACTGTGTACTCACAACATTAAAATAAGAATAAAAACAGCAAATACCTTCAGTTTTACTCTGTTAATTTGGTCATGTTTGCATCACACCTGCTTGAAGAAGATCCTTGGCATTAGGGATGTTCATGACTGAATCTTCAAAATGTTTTACATTTGTATTGTAATACAGCATTCATTCTAAACTTCTTAAATTTGCCCAAATCTAAAAATACCACAAAACATTCAAAGTAGCACTGAAACTAAACTAAGGTGAAACATCTTCAAACTGAAATGAGCAAACCCTTTGTAGAAAGTACCTGGAATTAGACTGAGAAAAAAATGAGAACAACTAAAAAATACAAATACAACCATTTTGATAATACAAAAAACTAACTCCGATACCAATATTATCCTATACTCCTGTTTTTAAAAATTAAAGCAAAAAGGTAAAACAAGGTAAACAAGGATGTGTGTGAAGGATGCTATGAGTATAAAATGCATTTTTCTATTGTAACTGCAATTTTCTGATAATAGTTTATCTTAAACTGAATGTATTAACAATTTTAATGTTTTTGTGATAAAAGGACACCTTTCAATTTATTTTTTTGGATTAAAAAGAGTATTGCGGATGTGTGTGTGTGTGTGTGTGTGTGTGTGTGTGTGTGTGTGTGTGTGTGTGTACCAGTGGAGAGAACTAAATCAAAGAGCTAAATACATTATAAAGGCCAAAAGAAGCTTTAAACAGAGTAAGTAAAGCTTCCAAGAAATAGAAAAATGCTCCAAAAATTAAATACTTTACATTCTTCTATATGTGGATCAGTCAAACAATGTCTTAATACCTGTCAATGTTTTCCCCAAAGGTTACATTTGTTGTGTAGAAAATGAGCATGGCAGGTAAAGCCCTCATACCAAATGATTTACACAAAAGAATGATGTACAAAATGATGGATTAAAATCATAAAACAGACTTCCTAGGAGCCTAAAGGCACAGCTATGCTGCTCCTACTCCAAGATAACCAACCCCCCCCCCCCCCCCCCCCCGCTGCAGTTTAATTAATGCAAATCTTGACATTACCCACCGCAACATAATGAAAATATAGCTGAGGTTCAAACAAGAAGGGCACATCCCCTTGGCTCCAGATGTACACTTATTATTTCTCTATAGCCAGTTATCCAGTTTCTTTTTTAATCCAATCACTGTTCCACACATTCATCCTGCACCTTTTCCCCATGGTCAAATTACTTTCTTCTATTAAATTTTCACCCCCAAATCTCCATTTAATCAAGCATACTCACTCCCTCCAGCTCCTTTAAGTATCTGTACCCGACTTCCCACCCACCTCAGGCAGCACTTACTTACAATAAAATACATACTGGATACCCTGCATATCAAATAACATCACTTTATTTCAAGTTCCAAAATTTTCTGCTTTTTATTTATTCTCCAGAATTCAGAACCTTAAGTTGTTTAGAGTCACACAATATTTATTTCAACCTACGTAAACTCAATTACGTTCTCCTAATTTTCAAGTCCATGAGTTTAAAAAATGATCTTATTACCAGTATGTATGCCAGAGGTGTGGACTCGAGTCACATGACTTGGACTCGAGTCAGACTCGAGTCATTAATTTTATGACTTTAGACTTGACTTGAAAAAATGTTGTAAGACTTGTGACTTGACTTGGACTTTTACACCAATGACCTGGGACTTGAATTGGACTTGAACCGGTTTACTTGAAAAGACTTGATATTTCACCCCAAATATAAAATTTAACATGCATATTATATAGAGATTGAAAATGTGACGTCATTCACGGGTAGAACCGCAAAGGATTCTGGGAACTCGTGGCAAGAGGTACTAGCGCACGCAGGCTTTCAATTAAAATCAGTTATACAGCGATAAAAAGAAACACAAAAATGTCAAGAAGCCGTTGTATTATTAACTGCAATAGCCGGTCGCATGACAGCCACGGGAAGCCGACGGGTAAAGAGATCGGTTGTTATCGGATTACGTCGTTGAAGAGAAATTGTTCGAGCCATGTTTCCGAAGTAACAAAGAGGCGACGGGTGGCCTGGATTGCAGCCATTCAAAGACCAAATATAACGTCCCAGAACACTCCAGCTCACAGGTTAGTCTGCTCCAAGCATTTACACGAAGGTCAGTCTGCTGTTGTAGTTAATGCGTCATTTTCATAACATAATTGGTGATATAGGTTACAAGCAAGTCTGGCGCTGAACAGAAATTGTCGCGCTATGCTCCTTTATTTATTGTGCATAAATAGTAAATTGTCCTGACACAATATTGCGTTTCGCTTCTGTTATTATGGTACATTGACAAAAACATATACTTTTATTCACAGGATAAAACAGGTTTTTTGTATCACTAATTGCCCAGTACGATTACAGCATACAGTATTATTGTCACTGCTACATTTCTGTGATGCTACCAGAAATTATTTCCACTACTAATTAATTATTGTTGAGCTCAAAGGTCCTATTAATAAACGGTTAACGAATGTGTATTTATGAAGACGATTTGTGAGACTGGTAAACTTATGATACGTACGATGGTCTTTCGTTCTACACGGTGCATTTCAAGGTCCTGCACCCATCCGTCGGTAAACTGTACCTGGGCTTGTTGCAGTGACCTGAAGTTACTAAACTTCATGAGTGTATGCACTCACTCCAAGAACCGTATAATTATAAATATGCATATAAATATGCTAAGATGAGATAGCTGACTTCATCCAACTAGCAAATGTTGTCCAGGCTACGTTGGTGATGCAGTTTTTTTTAATGTGTATGATATTTTTGTCATGCGATTTTAAAGCCGGTCCTACAACCGCATCCAAGAATAACATGCGGCTTATCTCAGAACTGTCGGTGAAAATTATTCTTGGAGCTAGGTTTAATTGAGCTGCATTTTAAAGAGGTGCAATTTCACAATTTGTGTATATTTTCTAAGTTCACTATTTTGTCATTTGTTGAGAAAAACACAGATTTAAAAATTACATGGTCTAATATTTACATTTAGCATAACTGCAACATTATTTTTTCATTTTTTTTTTTAAAGACTCGAAAGGACTTGAAATTCAAAATTTCAGACTTGTGACTTTACTTGGACTTTTACACCAGTGACTTGAGACTCGACTCTGACTTGCCTGACATTACTTGAGACTTGACTTGAGACTTGAGGATAAAGACTTGAGACTTACTCGAGACTTGCAAAACAATGACTTGGTCCCACCTCTGATGTATGCATCCTACAGATGTGTGCATTAATTCTGGGACGTGAACCCTGAATGATGCCACAACTTGTTTTCATGAAGGCAAAGGACAGACCTTTGAACAGTTGGCCTTTAGGTTAGTCACAGTTAAGCTGTTTAAAAAGTCTTCAGCAAAGTACTAAATCCTAAATGTAACACAGAGCTGCGCCAGCACTGACAGAAAAATAGCTACTAGGTATTCATGAACTGCCTACTCGCAGCAGCATTAATCAGCAGATTAATGTTAGCATCACACAATGCATTACCAGCCATAATTTCCATGATTACAGTCTTTACTAAGCTTAAATGCTAATTTGTAATATGCTTCACAGGAGTGGAGACTATACTGAGGAAACAATTAGGGAAGAAGCACTTTGTCATTGTGCTACCTTTGAACCCCAGATTGTTATTTACACTCTTGAAGAAAAGAAATACATCATATGAAAACTGTTGGCTTTTCTGACATTCTCCAACAAAACACTGTAATCTGAGATTTTACATTTTTATCATTTAAGTGATTACAAAAAACAAACAAACGGGAAAATTGACGAAACCACTGCCATTTATCACAACCAAATCCTTCAATCCAAGGGTTTTAAGATTAAGGGCAAAAGATTAGTATCTCAATAGGGACCAACCTAGGGAACATGTCTTATTTCAACCTTTGACATCCAGAGTGTGCTGTTATCTTTGCTACCAACGTGACTGGTGTCATCATACTGTGATCTAAAGGAATCTCTAAGGCAAAAAGGGGCTGTGTATGCCAAAAAACAGACTACTTGTCTCTAAAGAACTCCCAAATTTCATTACGAGATCTGCAAGGGAAAAGTCTTTGTAGTCTAAAACGAAAGTCTGAATAAAATTACAAGTGCAGGCAAGGACCTTTAATTTAAATATACTGGTCACAGCTTGGAGCTGACCAAAGACAACTTTTCAGCAGAACCTCATACCAACTCAAGTATCAGGGTTTGGGATTACTTCACTGAATCAAATTATGGCAGTGAGTTATTAATACATCATTAAGACTATGAAAAGATGAAATGTGTTATAGAATGGCTTACACAAATGCTCAGACTGCAATGTTGTGGGCAGTGTATGCAAGGAACGCTTCAAACATTTCATTATCAGCACTATCAAAGTTTTATCAATTGAAAGTTAAAGAACCCCTTTACCAGAAAACACCTTGCAGGCAATAACACCTGCAAGGCGTTTTCTGGTAAAGGGGCTGAGGCCAGGGGGTCTGCTTTCTTTTTTCATAAAAAATGTTAATATTTTGTTCAACTTCCAAAAGCTCATGTTTTCTATATGCTGTTCAAGTATATCACCTCATCAGTGAGCCCTGTTTCAAAGAAAAACAATTTCAAACAAATTTTAAAAAGCCAACATTTTGTAATGATTTTTTAAATACACATACTGCACCTCTGCACAGATTTCATTAGTGACCATGTACACAGTTTGTTAGAGGGGCCAAGGACAGCGAACATAACTCATATAACCTTTGGATATAAACTCAAAATCCCTTCCAGCAATGTACATCTCCATACAGGGACACATGCCACTGAAAGCAATGTCCTTGTACTCACTTGAAATGTATAAAACATGGCTCTCTGTACGGCTTTCAGGGAAAAAAATAGCAAGTACGAGTTACAAGTTTGTTCATTCCTGTCTGAATGAACAATTTATTGTGGTCAGATTTCAAAGTGTAACTACAGCAGAGGGATGATAAATTACAGAAAAAACTGAATCCTTGACTCTTGAGTTAATTTAGTAGCACTGCTGTGCTTTAAGAAGCAATTTGCTGGCGTGGTTAGGCCCAACTTCCAATAACCCTCCCCTAGGAGGGAATAGTTTTTGCAAATCAACACATCTCTTTCCTGACTGGGTGTGTTTTTTTGTGTTTTTAAATGTAAAACTGTGCGGTTTAATGAGCATGAAAATGTTTTCTATCACATTAATCAATACTTACACTGTACATATGGTAAATTAAAACCACAAGCCTTAAATTGTATCTCCACCATTACAAAAAAATTGGACAGAATTGTAAGACTTGTAAAAACATGCTGAATCACTTTACTCATCTAGTGGTGCAGCACCTTACTAAGAGACTGCGTTGCTGGCTTTTACTTCAATTTGTGCCCATTTGTTCAGTTATTAGCAAGAAAATGAAAACACACTCCTATTGTGTCGACATGAGACCAAGGAGACCAACAGGAGCCTTTATATGGTAAGGTAACGACCCCCTTTTGATCAATCACTTGGCAATGGTGGGAAGGAAAAACTCCCCACTTCATGAAACCTCCTGCTCCTTCCTGAGCAGCCATCAGCCATGACCGGTTGGAAGTGATGGGAGGAAGACAAGATACTGTAGTTCCTCAAGCCTGGTGATAAGTGTAACTCATCACTGATTAATAGAAGATATCTTTTCTGAGGTCTAGGTCATATCTAGAATTGGGTGGAGCAAGTTATTCAACTATAAGGGGGCGGGACTTTTAATTTAGCGCTTACCTCGTCTTAGCAGATGACCTTGATGTGAAACAAATTCTTTCCTCCTTCTGTTCAAAAAGACCTTGCAACGGAAAATGACTGAACCTACATCTTGGCCTTCTGTGACAAGAGAATATCAAAAGTCATGATCAGCTTTGTTAAAACACGCAGGTTGGAATTGGATGAGAGGGACTGGATTATTGTGTTAAGCACACAAGTGTTCAGTTCTTTTTTTAATAAACTAATGCAGTTAGAGTTTGGTTATGTATAAATGGGTCACACAATTAATCCTGTATAAAATGTATTTAGTGTTGAAGAAATAAAGTTTAACGAAAAGGTTTGGAAACACTTTGGAATTACAAATATTTTCAGCACTGATCATTAATGAGCCATAAAATGTGGTCTGATGTTTGTCCAAGTCACAATTATAGACTAACACAAATTTGCCTAAACTAATGACACACAAACATTTGTACTTCATAATTATTAGCAGCCCAAGCTGGAAAAATTCAGTGCCCCCGGCTACAATTAAGGCGTAAAAATTCAAATTACTGTCAGTCTGGTTTTTTCGAGGAAAAACTGTTTGTGTAAATCATGGCTCAGTCATAAAATACTGACACAGGGCAAACAAAAGACAAAGAAACACTGACAGTTTCATGCATCTCTGTGAACAGTTTCAGATGAATGGCTAAAGCTCTTCTGTATGGAACTTGCATGTTCACCCTGTGCAACACAACAGCTCTGACACTGAACCTTTTTATGCATGAATACCTAACACTGTTCGAGTTGCAAAGGTCATGTTAGAGGAAGCATTAGGTTTGAACTCTGCAAATGTTGAAGAAACACTGACGCCGAAACTGCATTAGGCTAACTGCAAAAGATTTCCATTCATTCTCATGAAAATATGCTTGGTTTTTGAGGTGAAAACATTCTTAGAAATTGCACATAATGGCACCAGGTGTTCGCGTCTCTCTAGAAAAGTCTTAACCCATCATTTCTCATTAAGGGAAATCATTAAACATTAAGTGGAAAAACAGGAGAAGCAAAATTAATTCAGAATCAACTCACGAATACATGCCAGTTAGACAGGTGGGAATTGGAGTCCAACATCGTATAACAATGTGGGCAACAGCCCAACTCGGCACTGATAACAACTCAATTAGCACACTGGCTGCTTTTATTTCTGCACTGATTACATGCCTCATCAAGGATCAAAAACATATGCCCATGCATCTGAACCGTAATGTTCTGAGAGAAGGCTTTTAAAAAAGATAGGAAGAAACGAAAAAAGAATATAAAACATCTAACAAAAATATAAATATACATACAGGCTAAGGTTCAAAGTTGCTCAAGATCTAAATAACAAATAAAAAAAATGCAAATGTAAATGAATCATGATATGAAATCTTTCAATCACTTTAATTCGTCACTACATCATTATCAGACTAAACATCATTTGAAATGATGGTTGTGTTAAAAGGCACTGCATGGATAAGCAGTATTTACATCCGTTTGTTACTTTCAATGAACTTTTGTAGTGTCATGTAATCATCATCAAGAAGATGTTAAACAATGCTCAAATGCAACCTGACATTACCTTTTACATTTGGGGTATGCATGAGAAAACACTTTTTACTGTGCATTAATATCATGCTTTACCTTTGCCATCTTTAATGACAGCACATCACACCATCTGCAGGAATGCAAATCAATATATTTGCATATGCACTGCTTTGGAGCTTGATTGCTACTAACTACTAGCAACACTGGAATTATCTGCCTCACATTTCTACCTTTGTCTTTATAGGACTCTGCCATCTCAGGTATTGCTGTAGTTAGTCTCCCACAGTTATGGTCCCACACCTGAGCAGCGTCATGATTTTTGTTTTGCACTGGTGTGAGACTTAAACTGGAGTGGACAGGACTGGCAGTATCCTCTTTGTTCATTCTGTTATGGTGAAGTTTTTGATCCATCACGCTAAAGCTTCCTCTACAGATGATGGTTACATATCAGATTGCTTCATGGTCAATAGCTTCTTTTACAACTACCAGTTTGGCATGTACAAAACTGTATTTGAAATAAAACTTTATTACAAGTATTTATATCATGAATACTATACTATTTATATCAGAGCTACACTCCTCAGATTTATTAAACTTTGTATGGTAAAATCAATGCTACAGTGCATTGTAATTTTCTAAAACACCGCAGGCATGTATTTGATATACAACATTTGCAGTACATAATGCATCCTACTCTATGAACCCTGGGTTAATGCTCTTTGGTACACCACTACCTTCCCACCTACACATACAAAGTACATCCCAAGTTCATTTGAAGAGAGCTAAATATGAGCATATATTTCAGAGTAGGAGGAAAGTCATGGCAATATAACAATGCTGAGAAGAACTGGCAGGTTTGTCATCAATGAATAGATGATGGGCTCCCACGCACAGTAAGAAAAATGGGAACAATACAAATCTGAAATTAACTACAGTGTCATTATACACATAATTTATATTTCAGTCATTAGTCCCTACATTCTACTATATGTCCGATAACACTTTTTAACTTTTAACCTACAAATTCACAAAACTGGCCCTTTCATATCATGAGGCGACGTACATAAGGAATACCACAAATCACAGGAACTCTCAGTCATTATTATTTATAGATTTTTCATAAGATTCACAATCAAAAAGTCCTGTTTTTCAGAAATATCTATTTCCGGTAGCAGATTTCTTTATGGGTTGTGCAGGAGGACACAACACATGGGTCAGCTGGGGAATGCGTTTTCATAAATATTTCTATGAATAATACAATAGGCTGAGCAGTTCTCAAAGATGAAACTTGGAGGCAAAAACAGATCAATATCTGATTAAGCCACCCAGGATGCTGCATTGTTACCATCACCACAACCCACCTACAGTAAACAAACTTCTTACGGCAGGGAAATTACCAAGTATGGTGAAAACATTTGGCAGCTGATTATGCAATGACTCGTTTGATCAGCACCTCCTTGCTTGTTAGTTGGGCATGAAATACACTTTTTAAAAAAAACAAACAAAAAAAAAAAACAGAGGTTAGTGTTCAGTTGAGTGTTTGCTCACTGATTCAATACCAGTGTTATTTTAAAGGGTAAAAATCATTCAAAAACAATGATTCTCATCAGGCACACAGCAAAATGTGTTAAAATAGGGAAAATTATTATTTAGTGTTCTAGTGTGTGTTTATATGTGCTGTATAACCAGCTGATCTGTGCCAGACGCTTTGAGTCACAACTGATATATTTCGTTGGACATCCTCTTTGACCTCACGTCAGCAGAGCGCCCAACAGATGCTGTGTACGAGGAATAAGCATGCATTTTCATACACACCAGGTGCTGTTTGTCATCATACGTAATTAGATTCAGACTGGCTTACAGCACAGCATGATAGCAGCGAGTCTGGCGCTGTAGAGCCAGTGGATTTTGAAAAGTTTTTTTTTTTTTCGTCTTACCCCCTAGCAGTTTGGACTGACAGTTGACAAACTCTGGCTTCCGTGCTGAGCTGTAACGCTGGCAGGTGTGGTGGAGAATCTGGATAAAGGTGCACTTCTCCCCTGATGAACCAGCAACCCACTGATCGAAAGCGGTATCAAACATCAGGTCAAACTCCGGACAGTCCTTGGAACAGCAGTGAAAGGGAGACACCAATAAGAAGTGAGAGTGTGTAGTAAGGGAAAAGGAACAAGAAGTAACTATAAGAAAATTGAGAACGGAGTACATAGCAACATGCTTTGAATTAGCAATACTTGTGTTCACTGGGAAAGGAGAAGGGAAATTACATACTTTGTTGGGGTCAATGCCGTTGACCTGCCGTAGCTGGTCAATTGTCCACTGTGACCTTTTTACAAAGGCAGATGATCCTTGGAACTGCTTCACCTTTGTGATTGAAACATGGGATGGTTTCTTGTTCGTCACTGTAGAAACAAAAGCCAAACAAGAGTAAGGCCTAATGGAGCAATAATTAAAACAACATTAAATTTCAGAGTACGAGGTTTCTGTGTAACCTGTAGACCCCATGCACATGATTCCCAGACAAGTTTTGATTAGGAAAATTGGACAGCTCAGGTCATCACATGTGGAATATTAGTCAAGCAAAAGTCACGAGCTTCCTTTCTGTAGGCGGCAGAAACAAAGGGATCCATTAACAATGATTACTTCGCTTCTAGAGCCAACAGCAACAGAGACCATGATAAACATTTCCTATTAGAAGACACAGCCTAACCCTGAACAGATACGCCCTGTAAACATGGCTTTTTTATTATTCATACCAATCTGTGTGCAGTAATCTTATATACAGTAAACTGCGCTATAAATTTCTGTTGTGCTCTAACAACATAATGCCATATTTTTTACTACACTACTTTGAAAAACAAAGTCTTGGCTATATTGTTTCTGTCACCAGAAAACAGTGTGGGACACAGCTCCGGTCTCTGCACTGATGTGATGTATTTCTTCTGCACTGCTGACTAAAACTAATTGAAAGACATAATATGAGCTCGGTGGGGGTGGGGTGAGGGGCATTTAAACAACTCGCCAAAAACAAATGAATAAAATATAATCTAAAAGTGCTTATTAGGTGCTGGGGATTTTTTAATCAGTAACTTTAGTATCTACAAATCAGAGTTAATTGCCAGCTGGTTGATAGCATATTCTTTCAGGTATTTTATGTGTAGTTTAGTATATATGACTAAGGCTTCACTCAAACTCCTGTCCTCAGCTTCCCCTCCAGTTATCCAAGCATTGCAGAACATATGTTTATATTGCACTTCTGTGTTTAACTGTAGGTTGGCATTTGAGAATAAGACCACCAGATTTCTGTAGCGCGTCAAGGCTTTTAGTTTGGACAAAATGTTCAAACTAAAAGACTGTATTTTGGAGCTCTGTGTCATTCTCAGGGACAATTGGTCCTGCGCTGCTTTTTTAACCCAGGCAGCAAAGGTCTGCTTCCGCTCTCTCATATCCTCCATTGTGTCATGTCAGAGAGATGGAAGTGTGTGGGTCACTTTCTCTGCATTCTCTCCAGTTTTTTACCCTACACTTCTTTTAAAAAAAACAAAAAACCCCAAGACTATGCTGTTCCATTTTCCCTGTTGTTCTGGTTCACTTTTTGAAAGACTTTCCACACCTGTTTCTGGAAATGGAAAATAAAGGTAGGGCTGAATGTCAGGCCAGTAAGCAAACTCCCATGAGATGAGAGATCTTTGGATACGTTTTGTGTATCCATTTAGACAGCTGCAGTTCATACTTGAGTTGCTGGCCCGGGTGGAACAGACAGATAGATGAAGACAAGCATTTCTTCTTCTTTCCTACAACACCTTCCTCATCTTTTCTTTGAGAATTTCAATCAGATAAAGAATCACAACCATGATTTACAGATGAACAGAATGATCACATCTGTCTTGTGTCACAGTGAAGGCTAATAGGAGCTCTTGAAAGCAGAAAATTTCATAAAGCAGACGACAGGCTCGGTGTAATGAACCAATGTGCTGAAGGGTAGAAATGCAGAACCTAAGGTCATTCACTTCCCAGCGAGAATAATTTATCTTTTACTTACACTGGTGGCAGATGATAGGCTATAATACAGAGCCACTACTCTCCTCAAAATTATCAAGTAGAAATTGTAGAAAATGGCCTACTCGTCATGGCGCAGGAATTAATCCTTATTTTCTATTATCAATGAATGTCATTTTTTCCCCCCGAATTAATTCAAATGTCCTTTCTAAAAAAAAATGTAATTTCAAATTTATATCCATCTTAAAATGGGGAAAAGTGGGTTATCCTTATCTTTTCAGCATTTTGATTAATACGGTGCAAAAATCTTAAGCCACTCTTCATTTCTCTGTGCTCTGCTGGAAAATGGGAATGGTGCAATGATATATTGAAATGTGAAACATACACTGAAATCCAGTGTATTGGGCAAAGATTCAATGGCAATGAATTTGAAAGTCAGTATTTGGTTTAAATGCCTTCAACGCAGCCTGAACTGTCTTAGGAAAGTGTTCTTTTAATTTCTTCAGGGAGTCTTCAGGAATAGTTCTCCGAACCTCGTGACGGACAAAGCTCCTTTTTGGATGTTGGCTACTTTTTGTTCTGTTCTCTCTCTAGATGATCCCACAATGAGTCGATAATGTTGAAGTCTGGGGAGGTCAACAGGGTCAATGGGGAGGTCAATGCATTACTTAGTGTTCCACTGTGCGTTTTTCTATCCAGGTACTCACTTACTGCATTGGCAGTGTGTTTGGGCTCATTGCCATGATGAAAAATGAAGCCAAGCAGATATTTTACAGATAGCATTGCATAACAATAAAAATCTCTTCTGTGTTTCTAATTTAATAAATTTCGTTATTTCCCCATGTAGCGTCACATGCATCTTCTCAAGTCCTGGGTCAGGTCTTTGTTATATTTTTCTTATTTCTCAAGGGTATGACTTTTAAAATCCTGTTCACCTGCTGTAAATAGTTTTTCAGGCCTGCCACCTCTTCTGTTCTCTTTCATTTCTCTTTCTCTTTTTTTATTTTGTTTAAGGACACAATGCACACCCTGCTGAGACACAGGTCAACAGGTCTTTCAGAATCAATTTGTTAGTGCAAACATTCTTTGTTGTTATTGGCATTTTCAATAGATTTAACCAAAGAAATGTGAACGAATGTGATTTTGCAATAGATACAGTTCAAAATTGGTCAAGTTTTCTGTTATGTGAACACAACACTGGTCCATTTCCCTTGAGTTAGGTGCCTTTTTTATGCTTGAATGGTTCACAGGTCATAGGCTCCAGCGCCCCCCGCGACCCTGAAAAGGAGAAGCGGAAGCGAATGGATGGATGGATGGATGGATGGTTCACAGGTCAGTGTTAAGTGGAGTTACAAGGACTGGACTAAAATTGAGCCAATGTTCAAAAGATTTTTTTATTAAACTTGAATTTTGGATGCAAATACAAAGAAATTAAGGTTGGCTCAAGATTGATAAATTACTAATCTATCAAATGTTAAGCATGATCTGTCTCTTTATTTGGCTGAAGATGCCAAGCTCCACAATGAAATGTGACTAGAAATCCTTTTCACAAAATGTATTCTGACTCAAAGCTGAACAGTCAGTCACAGCAGGAGAATGCAACATGCTGAAAAGACACCAAACACATACACCAACAGTAGCTTTACAATATACTGAAGCAGCCACTGATGTCAAGGCTCATTGATTGTAAATTTCTGCACCCACAGCATACTGTGTAGAACACAAACGATGATAAAAATAAAATCATGTATATGAATGAGTACGACCCCTCAAGCCTGAGCAGCTCTGACTGACACATTCTTGCATATACACTGACAAATCACTGGCTTTTCTAGTCAGGCTGCTTTCAAAGTAATCACACTGACTCCAGGATTAGAATAACGCAGAAAAAAAAATTATATGTCACATGAGAAATGCACACCAAATGCATACTTAATCATCCCTGGTTCACATGAAGAGGGGAGAAAAATTACAGCAAATTTAATTGGGTGGCACTGTTTGCCTAAGTATCTTTTTCACTATACGATGACATTGCAATGTGACTGAACTACTGAAATGTGTGAAAGAGAGCCGCTGTCTCAAGGCCATGGAGCTAAATTGTCAAGGCATCAACACAGAGATCTTAATCAAACTGCCAGACACCTTTGAGCCTCTCAAATCAATTTCATATTCAGCTGTTGACTCCCACCTTGTCTGAGTGGCTCCCTGGAATATTAAAACAATTACTGAAAGTTCGAAGAGCTGGCGTTATTGAAATAGCAATCAAGGACGAGAAAACCTATACTGAAGCTCTTGTAATAAATGAACTTTAAACTGCTCTCATAATAAATATATTCACTTAGACACCAAGTCTGCAGAACAGCACACTTTAGCAAAGTAAAAAAAGTAAGGAATTTATGAAGCATGTTGAACCCATTTTATCAATACTTAATATCCAGTGTCAGTAAGCTTGTCTTTTTGTACAGTATCATGTATCACTGTTCTGCTGATTATAAAACTAAAAAAATGAATTTTTTAGATGAGTGGTTATGTTGGGTTTCTCAATTATTCTGTTCACTGAGTTTGAGTTATTGTGATAATACAAAGATGGATGAATACATTATCCCTTCCTGAACATAAAATGAACAATCTGTAATGTGATCCATTTCTCTCAATTTTACTGCAGGAGTCACACCCTTAAAACATTATTTGTATCACAAGCTGAGACCGAACAAATAACACCTGACTAACTAGTGCAAGTAAAAGCCAAGAGATGACCACAACCACTGAAAAGCAGCCAAACACATTGTTTCTATGTGGGCTGGCTATCAGAGGAAGGCCATGCTGAGGTTCCTGTCTGACTATTTTCTCATGCTCTGATGGTGACATGCTTTCACTTCCTCCAGTGGATCCCTTGTTGTGTTTGGCTATGTGCAAGTAGTGCTGCCTGAAGGGAAACCCGTACTGTACATTTCACCGACTGCAGAGATCAGAGGAAAAATTCCTGGAATCAACTTAACTTCAAGGAAACATGACCCCAGCTGTGGTTGTTAATAGAAATGTGAGCATGAGGTGGTGTTCTGGCACAGGCTGTAAACGACATAACAGATCATGCAATGATTGTGTGCATTACCGATTGCATATTGGCATTGTTGGAAATATCAAATAGAGTACTATGAAAACAAATGTTATCCAGAAATATTTTGGTAAACTAACAACATTATAACAGCTGGAGAAAATGAAAAGAGCAGACAACGAAGTGCCACCCACATAGGCATAAAATTAAAACCTTCCTTCCCTTATAAAAACACAGCATCATCTTCATGTCAACACTGACACTTATCAAAAGCGTGCAGCCAAAGGCAAAGAGCATCAACAGTTTGGCCCAGCACAGCAAAGCTTTGAAAACTAAAAAATCTGAGAATAACAAAAGATCACATCAGATATGGAAGATAATGTGCACAGTCTGGGAAACGCTGTGTTGTAGTCGAGTGTTTCATCACTCACCCACCAAGAAGAATCTAAAGTGTGGCTAGATGAGACACTCAGCTTCGTCCATAAACAAAATTCTGTCTACTTCACTTTGTACTGAGAGGCTGTAGTCATCTTGTTATATAGTTGTTATATCAATGTCATGATGTTTTTAATTATTTCACTTCTTTGTTTCCCTTCTTCAAAGAAACCCATTGCAGCATCCATCTCAAACAGGTCGGCTAAAGACCTCTTGAAAATGAGGCTCTTTCCATCAGCAGTCAATTGTCTATTTACTCCAGCGTTAGGCACATGCAGTTGCCATAGCGATTTACATTTATATGGCAGAAAGAAAGAAAAGACACTCTAGATGTCCATGTGCAAGTTTTTGACACAGTCATTGATACAGTAAGAAAAGCTAATGGATGCTAATTGCTGGACTACAAAGAAATACAGCGCAGCAGTTTGTTTGTCTTGGCTTGGGGCTTTTCTGTTTGTAACAAAAGAGTGCTCTCCAGGGATAGATGATATACTAAACATATGACGCCACATTAGTCATTATTAAACCCCAAGGCAACTAAGAAAAAAAAAAAAAACATTGGGAAAAAGTTCAAAACTTGTTTATCACTGTTTAAACGCATAGTTTTCATTTATCTCAGCAATTAACCTTTGGCATTTTTCAGCTGGGTGTTTAGCTCATTTCACCTTTAAACTGTCTATTACAATACACCCTGCTCATTCCCCTCTTCTGCCTTCAGAACTTCGTTAATTCTTCATGGCAGCGATTTAATAAAGTATCTGAAACATTCCCCAAAGATTCTGGAAAAGGTTGACATGACTGCATCATGCAGTTGCTGCAGACTTGTTGGCTGCACATTCATGATGTGAATTTCCAATTCAGACCACATTCTGCTGTTGTTGCCTATCTGCTGCAGAGTTTCATGTGTTGTCTGTTTAGAGATGGTCTTTTGCATACCTTGGTTGTAATGACCAGTTATTTCAGGTATTGCCTATCAGCTTGAAGCTCTCCGACCAAGCTCCTCTCACTTCATTCTCTACACTTTTGGTGTGTACTCATGGTGTGTACTTCAGCAGTCCATCGTGACCATGCAAATTCACCACGTTCCTGCCATGCGATTCGTTTATAAATGCGTTAACAAGCCGTTAATAGTTGTGACTAATAAAGTGACTCATGTGTGTACGTGAACTACATATTTCATGACAAGAAGATCTATATTTGCAGATTAGGGGTTTCAAATACTGGACCATCCTCTTTCTTGGTATCAAGAATGAAAGGTAAACATTTAAGCAGTTTGGTCAACAGGTTCAGTTTTGTTGTTTTTTTGTTAGAGCTGTCGTCTGAGGGCATGTCTAAGACTTTTTTCTCCATCTGGGTCCGTGATTACAGGTCTATTTTAAAGCTGCCCCCACTTTGCTCGAGTTGGAACACACTGTGATCTTGAGAAAGAAGCTGTCACGCCAGTGAACCACTGCACAGGCTAGACTGGCAACACCAGCCTGAAACAAAGGCCTCTATAGTCTATTCATGGCTTTGAAAACAAAGTCAGTGCTGTTTACAAGTTCTTCTCAGTCATGACGGTGCCATAGCAGTGACAAGGCACCAACAGTAAAAGGGAGACCATATGATGAATATCGGCTATACAGATTAGCTTTCGACTCTTATCAGTGACAAGTTTCTCACACAACAGATACAGACACCATTAGATTAACATCGCACAAACAATAAAGCAGTTCATCCCATGACAATAGTATTACAATAATGCCCTTAATCACAACACAGATTCAGTTTTAAGTGACAAAGCAACTTGTATGACTGAAAATATTTTATTGCTTGGGATGTTACAATAGCAGAAATGCAATAACATGTTAAAAAAAAAAAAAAAAAAAAAAACAACTCTGAATAGGTATCTGATATGTCTATACCTGCTAGTGTCGGGTCCCTTGCTGTCTAAAACAGCAAACAGGAGACCAGGATTTATATTGGGGAAAAAAATACAACAGCGCACCACTTTCAGGTCTGCTTAAACTGAATGTTAACTAGAGAATGAATGGATAGCATTTATATAAAAATGTGTGCATCCATCATGTTCAAACAATATGTTCGAAATAAAACAAGTGTCCTTGTTAGAAGGAGCTTCTGAAAGTCAACTTGTTCTTTCATTTGAGCTAAGAATTTCAAAGCCAAATGAGCTTTTTAAAAAATGCACATTGTTGTAGATGCTTCTTGCCTGGAGTCGCATCTGTTATCCAGCCAGTTATAACACTTACCCAAGGACAACACATTAAAAGGATTCCGGAGGCTTAACAAATCGTGTGTCAGCTATTCAAACCTCAAACTCTCTTCAGAAGCACCAAAACTTCTTTAGTTCAGTTCAAATCAAAGCCACTGAAGACGTTTTCATGAGTATGGCTGAACTTTAGGCTCCCCTTTTGTTTTGCAAGACTACAGAAATTGATCATCTTCTGTGTGTAATATATGCCAGTTTTTTTCTGTTCACGCAAAGATATACAGGCAGGTGACAAACGAAACAAAAACAAACATTTGACCAGATTGTTTTATGCTTGGCCGGCAGTAGAGCAAAGGCAGTCCATGCATTCATGGACATCCCGCCTACCTGCAGTGTCCTTGCCGTCAATGGAAGCAGCATCAAACATACAAAACCTAGAGTGAAATCAGGAGTTTCCACTGCAGACACTGTCTGTACGTTTCATGTTGTATTTTTAATCTTTGATTTTTTTTTTTTTTTACCACACTTCTTCCATTCCGGGTGAACTACGCTGTAACCGAGCCATTTGTCAACTGCATGGATGGAGAAAAATGAAAACCGAACGCAGATGAACACATTTTGGGGAAATGATACTTAATAGTGAAGCGATTCAGTGCATTTGCTATGCTGTGAGAGCATTTTGCTGCCATGCCTTGAATGCACTTGTGTCTGCAGAGAGGATGCTTCAAAATGATCACAAAAGAGCACCAAAGACCATGAAGACCATGTTGTTCCAGAAGCAATTTCAGGAAAGTAGTACACAGTGTACTTTCTGTGTACTACTTTCCAATAAAGTAACTGCAAAAGAAAAACATTATCAAAAAATATTAAGTAAAAGAAACCCATTTTACTTTCCATAGCGACAGATCAGAGCAGTTGTCTTTTTCATCTTCTCTCCTACTCCTGAACACATCCAGGGAAAAAACCAAAGCCTCTTGTGAGGTCTGTATTCCCTTGAGCTCATCCACCACCCACTGCTCCAAGGACTCCGCTATTCAGGCTAGGCTCCAATCCACATAGCAGACATTCCTCTGGAGCCAGAAACCAGGGATACAAGGAAACATTTTATTACAATGAGGCCTTACCTACAGTGGTGATGTTATGGGATTTAAAAAAAAAATTATTCCACATTATTCCACTTTGCTGAAAAAGTAAGAAGTGCGCAGCGAGAGTGAGGGAGATCATAAAGTAAGGTCGTCAGGTTTTGTAATACATTCTCATATCTCTGTGTAGAAAAAGATAAAACGCATACGAAATGAGTTGCATGTGCCAAACCTTCTGGTGCACATTAATAGGCAAAGACCTCATCGCAACCCAATCTGCATATCATCACACAATAGCAAGAACTGGTATATCAAACAGTCAAAACAAGGCACATTCCTCCACACTTACTCCTTCAGGATTGCCTAAAATGATTTCCCTGGAAAATATGCGCTCAAAGTAAAAACATCTTGTGTCAAACTTGGGTTCAATAAGATCTGACAAAATTCTTTATTTAGTAATAACCGGGTTGTGAGCCCAGATGAACGGTGCGTTCAGCTGAAATCAAATATGTTGTTTATGATCCTGAGACACCTCTTGAGGAAATGCTGTAAAACCACCAGTTTTATTATGTAAATCGTCCTCTTATAGCAAGTCCAGCTTGCTATAATTTTATCCACTGATTTTAGAAATACTAGAGTATTTATTACTTGTCTGGGTAGTCTGACTTTCTATTCTGTGATTGTCCATCAGCTCCTTAAGTTGCTCACAGCTGAAATGACAGTTTGATTTGGATTAAATATGAGTGAGTCAAGCAAGTGTATTCTACCTTTGGCACTAAAAAGTGAAATCAAATGAATCAAAATAGTGTTTTTCAAGCTTGTTGCCAGATTTCATTTCCCAGCCCATCTGTTCTCTTTCAGACAAGGTTTAGTAAAGCACTGACTGTATGCAACATTGAAAAGCAGGTGTACACATTACTGCACTTCCTCCAAATATCCAAGAACCCATACTGTTCACTCTTCGTACATTTTTTAAAAAGCTATAAGGAGAAAAAGGAGAGGAAAAGACAACATTCAAAAGATGATTTTTGTCTGATTTTTTTTTATTTATTTTTTTTATCTAAAGTACAAGTATGCCAAGTACAATGCCACAAGGTTATTTCTTTCTGCTTTGATACACCGTTTACTTGTTATAAGATTAAAGCTAACAAAAAAGGGATTGGCATTTGTTTGATGTTCCCATTTAAAAAGGGTGTGTAGGCTTTTGTTCAAAAGTATAAATCTTATGTACAAGCATATCTACAAGTTGTATGTGAATCCGGATGTGGTGTGACACCTGGATCTGTGTGTGTGTGCATGAATTTATGCGGTTCAATACATCAGGAGTTTAGATTTGGCTTGTACTGATGCAGACAGGATCCTTGCTAATTATGTGGCTACAGGTTTTACAGAGTAAGGTCAGTACATGTCCACAAAGTCGAAAATGTAAATCTACATGTAATATTTTCACTGTCAAATATATTTTAGTGGGGCTTATTATACTGCATGAATACCATAGATGAATTTTGAAAATTGTAGTAACCACAACTGTCATAAACACAGCTAAAGAAACTAAACAATTAGCAAATAATGCACTTTGCGCAGAACAGAAGGCTCCATTATGTATGTACAACAAAGCTCATGAGTTATTAAAATGGCATTTTTAAATTAAGGCAACCTGGAGTAGTAAATATTATTTTAAATAATTTAATTACATTTTTATAATTGTATTTTTTTTTATTATGTCACATATTCTTAAAATATTGCTCAATCATGCTTCTTGTTCTCTTTCTTATTCATTAAAGTCAATTTTCATTGTTCCATAATGGTAAAAGTAAGTTTGCCTAATTTATCAGATTTTATTTTCAGTTATGGTTTTGGCCTCCAAGAAGAGAAGAATTCATTTTGTCTTCAGTCACATGCTTTTGGCCCTCTTAAAAGTCCAGACTTACTTACTGTTTAGTTCACCTTATGTGGTGATGAAATGAGATTTATCTAAAGAAAGTCAATAAGTTTAACAAGGTTTCTGTGGGAGCCTAGCTCCATGTCACACTTCCCATGGCTTTCACACTGGTTTCCCATGGCGTGCAAGTCTGCGGCAGCCTCCATTACGCCTTTATGCTCCCATACACCTCAGGTGGTGGACACTGTGACTGACAGGAACTGGTGGTTGCCCTTGTGAGACAAGCTTAATGATCAAAAACTACGCCTTGTCTGTGCCTAACCACCGACTAGACAACCCTGTGCCCCCACCCATGTCCTCCACCTCCACCAATTTTATTGCCCCCGTTTAATATAAAGTTTAAAGATGCTGAAATTTAAGGACAAATAACAAAGAAAAAAAATTGCCATAATCGAGCAGTCCAAAAGAAGCAAATGGATCAAAGCTTCTGTTTTTTTTTTTTTTGAGTACTAAAAGGAAGTTAGTCTCCAATAAAAAGATATGGCTACAGTCACCACGCAGTTTGTAGTGCTTGGAACATGATATTGTAACACATTCAGTATGTTGATAGTCATTAAAAAATGATTATTAATCTGATAACATATTGTCATTTATAATGAAAAGTTAGGACGGTGGCAACAAAACATCTAATGAGGTTAATTAGTAACACAATTGTGTCCAAAGTGAACATGTTACAGAAGCAGCATTTCAGAAGCAGAGTATAGCAATAACACTTTCCAACATCATATTGCAAAGAATTTTCAATAGCATGGCTCCACTGATAAAGAACCCCTGTGCTAAACTAGTCTCCCAGTCCAGATCCATCATCCTATGAAAACATTTGGTGCATTATGAAAAGAAAAATATGACAAAGGAGGCCCCAGACTGTTGAGCAGCTAAAATTCTGTATCAAGCAAATATGAGAAAGAATTTTTCTGTCAGAACTACAACGGCTTTTCTCAGTTCCCAAATGCTTGCAAAGTACTTTTTTTTCCACTTAAATATAGGCCCTCACTGCAAGTAATTGCAGACCATTGTTGGAAATGGGCATGCAAAACACAAAAAAACAAATGCTCCTTTCTAATTGACCCAAAATCTGACCACCAAATTGAAAATGGAAATAGACAATTAACTACAGGAGTCTCAAAATGATAAAATAATTCGCCCATTTGTTCGGTAGTTAAAGTTAATTGAAAAGGGAAAGTTTATTCAAATTACATGGGTGAGGAAATTAATTGCTTTTCCCTTCATTCCGTTTAAATTCATCATCCCTGTTCTCAGGAACAAAGGAGGAGTGGAGAAAAAGATTAATAATGCAGGATTCATAACAGAGGTGTCAAGGGAGGAAACAGAGGGTGATCTGGCCACATAAACACATACAACAGTACACTGTGAACATGTGTGCAGTGATACATTAAACCAGGTTTCAGCTTGACACACAGCTCTGTAATACAGTCTAGATCTGTATGAGATATACCCAAAGAATAAATTAGGTGCACAGCTTTACTGGAGAGTGCTGTAAATCTAAAGAAAATGAAAACACCAAGGTAAAAGAGTCTGTACTCTGAGTTATTTAAAAAAAATAATAGTAAATTCAAGTCAAGCAGCATACTGTTTTACCACAAGTGTAATAAAGACATTACAAATCAATCAATCGGAGACCCTTAACAGGGTGAATACTGGGACATTATCAACAACAGCAGACCTGAAATACAAAGTATCCATTAGGCTTGACGACACACGCTGGATATTTATTTTGACTTTCAGTCCAACGTAGAAAACAGCTTTCCTCCAGCTCACAGTCTCAAACCAAACACACATCTAATTGAAACTGATAGTTTTATAGTATGACTCAGGTTGTAAGAGTAAATCGGAGTGTTATGACATTGTACCGCATCTTGAGCTGAAACTCATCTCCAATTGAATAGCAGTTGTAGAGCAAAGGCTGACGCTGCACTCCAGAGCACTGAGTGAAAGGACACAGTGAATATGAACCCTGGGGGGGGAGGAGGGTTTGTCACAAACACCCACACATGTAAATGGTGTTACTGAAGGGCACAGATTGCGTGAGCATGCAGGAAAAAGTTTCATTTGTTTCCGCAGTCAATGGCTTTCCATCTGGTCTTCCCATGAATGATGTTCCATGCAGTAGGAAAACAGCTGGGGGTTGTGAGATTGGTATTAAAGTATGAGATCATTCCTTCCATGTTTAGCATGGAGTCATGCAGGAAAAAAAGAGAGAATCTTATAACCCTAACAACTAAAAAGAAACATGTCTTTAAAGTAACCTCAGGTGTTCTCACATTCTACTTAAGAAACATATGAGAAACCAAACAAATGTGCATTTTCTCCTGTTTGTATGTGTGTGTGCTTGGCATCCCACTACTGACACAGTGTGTATTGATACCGCATTGTCAGGGAGCCTGCAGGGGTGCTATGCCATGCCCTTAATGTGAAATACCACAGTAAAGACCACCCAGGGCTGACAAAGGAAGTCTGAACAGAAGACTGGCATCCCTGGCCTGGTGACAGGACACAAAGTGCCAGTCCATATCCTGTTTAACCTTTGACTCATGACAAGCACTAAACATCAAGTTGTCTAACTGCCAGGTGTTGGCCTTAACACATGCAATGAAAACTTGATGTACAGAAGATATCTCACTATATATTATTAGTATACCAAATCTCTCGTGTTAAGCAAATACTGTTTTAAATGAAAGTAACATTTATAGATTTAAACAGAAGGCAAATCCAAAGAATGTACAATAGTATTCTCATTACAAGTCATTAACATTATTACATCCATGCATTTTATTATACTTTTCTTTTCATGACAAACATTGATCTTTCCCCTCGCTGGGAAGAAAAAGTCAAATCTGTTTCAATGCAGCCAATATACCAGCTAGTATATCCATTGTTATTTGAATTTTAGTACAATGTTTTTGTTTTGTTTTTTGTTTTGGTTTTTTTTTGGGGGGGGGGGGGGGGGGGGGTATTGGTTTATGAAATAAAATCTTTTGAATTATCTCAATATTGCATGCCCATTGTGTGCATACTAAGGTATTCTTGCCTACTTTTGGATCTGAGAAAACAAAAAATTAGATACAAATTCATCCCAGGAGTTTTTCCATCATATACAGAGAGGATTCTTCTGCCAGAGAAAATAAATGAAAAAAGAGGTCAAGAAAAACAACAACAACAAAAAACCCTCCCACATACTTGGATCCACATCAAAAACGGTGATTATGGCAAGAATGTCAGCACGAGTCTGTATTGAGCTCCACCAACATCAATATTAACTTGTTTGTTGCAGGTGTACAATCTGGATTACTCTGAGCTATTTTGATTGTGTTTGCTAGGTACAAATTAAATGCCGAGATCATTTCTGCCACATCTCCTGCAGCTTGATTTCAAGGTGGCGTTTCTTTGATTCATTTCTATTCCTACTTGGCAAAATCATGATTACCGTATTTCCCGGACTACAAAGCGCACCTGAATATTAGCCGCACAAGCTAAAATCAGGGGAAAATCCTGTTTTGTACATACATTAGCCGCACCTGACTAAAAGCCGCAGGTGTTTCAATGTTGACTTATCATATGTAAGAGAATATGCACAAAGCAAATTGTCAGGAAAGAGATGGCTGTTTGGAGACACATCACTTTTATTAATATTTTGAAAAATAAGTTATGGGTACATATTTGCACAACTTTTTAGGTATATGTACAAGTAGCGGTAATTACAAGTACGAAACATGTGCTGTGCTTCATAAACGAGTAACAAATGTAGTACATAACAATAACCTACAGCACACCAGAAAAATAGATTCAGACTACCTTTTAGGCTCAGGTGGATGGATGGATGTTTTCACACTTTTCCACGCTGTCAGATTCCACCGGTGGAGTTGAGCATAACTTGCTTTTCGCAAGTTTATTGCTGCACACCATCCACGACTCCCGCTGAACGCGTAGCGCTACTTTGAAGTTTGTTTTTCGTGCTACTTGTACGGCACTATGTTGCCTGGCGGATGGACATGTGACCAACATACCACTCTTGAACACCGATACTGTGTGTCTGATCACATGCCCTTCCGCCAGGCAACGTAGTGCCGTACAACAGCGGAACAAACAAAACAAATCGTCTTACGATATGACAAAAATCAGGGACAATCCATAGAAAAGCCGCACCTGACTAAAAGCCGCAGGGTTCAAAGCTTGTGGAAAAAGTAGCGGCTTATAGCCCGACAATTACGGTAAATGGAATGACTGCAACTTTGACTAGGGCAAGCTTTCTAGAGCTTATTTTAGTTCAATTTGTTCTTTGTTTCAATTGATGCAAGTTTGGACAGTAGAGCTCACAATATCACACATATCTCAAAAGGCTCTTGGCTCTATGATTGAATTTCTCAGTGGCAGGCCTGGAAAAGGTGTGAGGTGGTGGGTGGGGAGCATATGGTGTTTTTCGATATCCTGGTGAGGTTCACACCGGGCAGCGACTTCCCTACAGGGAGTACTGTAAATTCAGAGAGCGACTCCAGTTGCTCCTCTAGGTGACCTTCATTATCACAATTAACATGCATGCCACTCACAAGCACACTATACTGCAGTCAAATCTGCACTGTAATCACAGTGAGAGAAGGGATTGCCGAAAGGCCTGACACAGCTGGGCAGTGGAGAGCCAAAAAAAGTTTAAGAAGTGGGTCAATCGAAATGGGAGGAAATCAAAACTGATAAAAAGATCTTTAAAAAAAAAACAAAGAAACCTTTGGAACAAGATGACATGCCTGTTCCATATACTGTACATAAAAGATGGACATTGTGGACTGTGAAGTCAACCCAAAGTAGATTTGAGACAGATGCTGTAATTCAGATTATTTTGTACCATGCTCTTTTATTTGCTTGTTTCTGCTCTAAAGTTGGGCGTTTCTTCTTGGAAGGATAAAGAATTTTCAGTGTTCAGGTAGAATAGAAAAGCGTGTTTCGAACAATTTCTACTTCTGTAGTTGTTTTTTAAGATGTTACATAAAGAACTGTATATACAATAAACATCATATTGAACACCTTTTTGTGTTTGAACTTAAAATACATTGCAAATCATTCTTTCTGTAAGCATATACAAGTAGTTTTAGCAGGTTCCACAGAGGCCATCTCAAAAATGTAAATGTAAATGTGTTTGCTTTACTGAATTACTAAGAAAAACACAGAACACAATCAAAAAGCATTTTCATGAAATGGGAACTAATACTACATTATACTGTATTTATTCAAACAATTGAAACTGTGGTATCATTCAGTGCTTAACATTATTTGGTTATACCCTGTGTATTCCTTAGATTATATTATGGTAATGAGCCACAGTGCAAATGGAAACTGTATAATAGATCAGGCTCATCTCCCATTAATCTTTAAGAGAGTGAACTATATTGTCAAATTAGATACTTGAGCTTTCAGGGTAAGTGTGTCATTAGTTTTATTAAGATCTCTCACCGGCGTTCTGCTGCATAAACTTTGAAATCCCAAGAAGACAAAACTGTATTGTCTCTTTAAGCGTTATTGCAATATTTATTTCCACAATAAAACACTGCAAAAGACAATCATATAAATGAAAGCATTCATAAAGCTGGAGTCCCCCTCCAGCTGCTGAATTAGAGATGCAATGAAGTCCAACAATCTTACTAATTTAGCCGTCACTGACAAACAAGCAATACCTTTCTTTATATCAGTGAAATCAAGACAAAATGAGCAGCATTTAAATATAGGCTGTTACAAGCTTAACTTTATAATGAAGCTACTGACATAAAATGTTTTATTTTATGTCACATACACAAAATAAAAAATTTGTGCTGATCGGGAATTTCCACTGTTTTTCAAGTCAGCTCATTTTTACTTGACATAACTGTAGTCTACATCACCTTTTAAGCTGCATATTTTCTAGATGTAAAAACTGGGTGGATAACAGGAAAAAATGCTACACCAGTATTCAAATAACAGATAAATAATCTATATTATTTGAATATATGCCATTATCAGACATATGAAACAACAAAACAAACAGATTTTCCTAACATTTGTTATGTATAATAAATGTCTTTACTCATTTACAGCCTGTCTGATTATACTTGGGTCAACTAGTTGTTGCATCTGTGGCTTTCCAAACACGAGCTGCAAACATTGGAAGTGCACTAGGTAACGTCAGCACTTATAACATAGTTCAAGGGTGGGTCTCTCATCTCTTACTTTTTGAATTCTCATTTTATGGCCATTATAAACATTGATAAAAACAGATGAAAACTGCTGATAAAATCAGGCTACCAATAAATATGGTGGGATTCAACAACAATGCTATTAATCAAATTCATCCTTAATGTTTGTGAATGAAAAATATCTTTCTGAGAATAATAAAGTTGTGTCTGGTGAATCTTCTTAAAGGTTAAGATTGCCTATCACTGCCTATGTGTATCACTCAAAACCACTCAGTCTATATTAGTCATTAAAATAAATGAATAATGAACTATATTTATGGAGCTGCAAAGCCATTATACATATGCACTGATTTTTCTGGCATTGGCTTTAACGTCTTGATGCAAATCTGCCATCATCATTCTGTGTCTAGAGCTGAAGGTCATCTGAGAGCGCTACAATCTTATTTACAAATCATTTTGGTTGTTGTCAAAAATCCTGGATGTTAAAAAAATCAATTTGAGAAAACAGTCAGCTTATTGCACAACAGCTAACGGGCACTTTATTCAGGAACTTTTGTTTGTTATTCTAAAGCTAATCGATCAAAGCAAAGTGAAAACAGAGATCATTACCTTCCAATTTTCACTGCCTTCTCAACAGACTTGTTCATTTACATGCCTCATCAGCTCTCATGTTCCAGGGAAAAGGCAAACAAAAACAAAGCTTAATTGGTCAGTGATAGTGTCACATTTCTAATGATACAAGAACAGAGCAATGCTAGGCTCCTTTGTTGTTGCAGCAGCCAACTTCTCACGTGTATTGATTTGGCCAGCTAACTCTTAAGACATTATAAAGGGGCAATTTTAGGACTGGCTCTGTAAGTGGTCACCACACAATCACACGACAAAGTTTGCTTTTCTTCACATCAGCGTTGGTCGATCGGGTGATTTGATGAAGCCAGGCTTTTCCCAGTACAGCACTGTTGTTTTGGACATGAGAAACACATTTTCTATCACTCAGTCTGAGCTCACCTTCTCAGTAATGGTGCCGCTTCTTCGCAATGTGTTTGTAAACCAACTCCAAGTTGAACTGTGCTAGTGTCATGGTCACTGCTGCTGTTGAGTTATCAGTGTGCGTGGGCTTAATGTTGCCAAACTTTTTATTCACATGCTGCTCCTAAATACGTTTGTATTGCATGTCTGGTTTTAGTCACAAATGTGGCTTGCGTTTCCATGGCGAGCAATGTTTTAAAAGCAAGCATTTGTGTTGCAAATCTTTTAGAGTCAAATTACTTGAATTGTTGCAGCCCTACATTGTATACACTGTATATTTTCACATACTTTCGTACTGAAAAAATTGCTTATTTACAGGATACTGTTTCAGTGTCAGTTTGTTTAAAGCTGGCTTGCAATAAGTAGCAGCACAAGGTCAGATGCCAAACAAATCTCTGGTTTACATTAACTGTCTCCACAATAGACCTATAAGCTTTCATTGACATGCAACTGGCTGCTAGTTCATGTGTAACAGACACATGAACTAGCACCTCAGGTGAAACCAACATTTAGGCATCAATCATAAATCCTGAAGATCAAGAAAGCTTGCACACAAAATAACTTTTGATGTGAAATACTTAAAATTTTAAGCATTTCTGAAGCTGGTCGGCAGTTTTGCTTCTATTTTGTTAGCAGAATGTGTAATTGGAGTAAGGCCAGTGTTCAGTATTAGTATAGTTAGATAAGAAAAACAGGTGGCACCAAGCTCTGAGCCTGTATTAACCAAGTCACTCCAACTTTGGGATGAGCATGTCTCAGATATTTCCCTACAGCAGACCATCACTATATAGAAATGCAAGGAATTTTCACAGCTTTACGCTAAGGTTTTAATAAACCTGTGACTGGTAAGCAGAACCAGGCACAGAGAAACTTTTTCCTTCTTTATCCTGTTGTGACAGAAATGTATATTTTTTGGCTGTAGAAATCAATTATTCAGCTTTCCACATTAGCAGCAGAGCATGCTATTATTTTCTTCTGTTTTTGTTATTCTGGCAGTGTCTGCTAATGTCAGGAGCTATACACATACCAAGCTGGATTCAATGTCTCATTAGAATGGAAAACCAATATCATGGTGGAAGTCGTTGTATTGCTTTGGTCATGAGGCTCTGTTCCTCAGTAGTAGTTATTCAGTTGATACAGTTTTACACCAAGAAATCATACAAATATAGGCAAGTGTGCACTGGTAGATTCTGAGTCTCTCATCATTTCAACATATAATAAATTAATATCATGTGCATACCAGCTTTTGTTTACAATAAGAAACACAAGACAAAGAGAGAGCTCACAGGGTTCACTGTCGCCAGTTTATTTAACTAGGAGCTAAGAAACAGAGCTGTTTTCACCCATAACCAACTGGCTGAAGTGGAGATGCAATTTCAGTCAAACAACCTTCAACATTACACTGGACTTGGAAGCTTGTTACCTTTAAAAAAAAACAAAACAAAAAACCCTATTAGCTTACTGAGTACCTTGTATATACTGTTACACCTAAAATATGCTCATTGCTACAACTTCATAGGCTAGTCGTTGCTCAGAGGATGCTGTGTGTACCCAACTTACTGCACTTTAGTTAGAAGAGCACCGTCCTTTCAAGATTCATTTTAAAAAACTTGTAAATCTCTCCAGAAATCAAGATGCAGTTAGAGTACTGCAAGAGTTCTCCGTATCATTTAATAGCTATTCTTCAACTAGTGGTGTAAGGGTGTACTACAGCAAATCTACAATAGCTTTCTGACAGTTACTTTGCATGCCCTATAACCTCTGCATCTTCAGTAATGACTTCAGCAATTTAAATGTATTATAACCCCTTCTATTAATCATTGACTAATCACGAGACAATTAAACCATTTCATAAAGTGAATTCAAGTGTTAAACATGTTATAATCATTCATCTGTGATTCATCAAAAGTTAACGGGTGGTCTAACTGTGCTTCTAAGGGAAGCCTGTTTTTGCTTTACATCAAAAGACTTGTCATTTTCCTCAGTAACACAGTGAGAAAGTTCTGAATGAAGGATAAACGAGAGATGAAGGCCAAGAGATGTTGAATACAAGAAGAAGGTCAAAGATAAAAAAAAAATTTAAAAAAAAGATGTCAGGGTATGGGTGGGGAGAGTAAAGAAGACGATCAAAGAGCCATCACAGAAAAGGAAAACTCAATATGACGTGATCAAAGACACGACGAGGGTTAGCTATCTCCTTTTACCCCCGCTTGTTCAGTTAGAGTATGAGCACGACAGCTCAGTTAGAAAGAAACCATCACAGTTTCTTGGAAATAAAACTGTTATAATCGTCATGTACAAAAAACAGAAAACAGAAAACCAGCTTTGTGTCATAATGTCCCAGAGGTGTTCTGCCTTTTTGTTAGATATAATCGCAGAAAAGAAAACTAACAGCCTAGTTTCGATTATATTTTCCATTTCATTTTGCAACTCTGATAAGTTCAGGAGACAAGGCCAAATTCCAATTCCATGCTTTTCTCTGGCAACTCTACATTTCAGTCATTTCACAACCACCACGAAATGCCTTGATTATAGAACATTCTTGTTCAAAAGTAGCAAGGTAAAAATGAGCATGTTAGACACAGTAAAGCGTGCTAGTTATTAGGAGGAGAGAGCATAAAAAAGGTGTTTTCCTTTATATGCTTCAAGTTTGTAACCCCAACTTCATATAAGATTATGCTAACACTTTTTAAAAGCTTATTTTCAAACTTTCAAATGTAATTAGAATTCGCCAATTAAATAAAAACTCAGCGTTCCAGATGCAACAGAGTGGATTAAAACATTATGGGGCTAATATTGGAAGTCAGAATTAGAAAAGGAAATTGTGGCTAAACAGATGGGTCTAAGAAACTGCAACTGTGCACCCACCACAATTATTCTGACACTAATATACAGTAATAAGGTTTCTGAAACCTTTTGCATATTTTCTGCTTTTGACTTTGCCTCTGCATAATGAAGAGACACATTCAGAGCAATACTACATGGAACAATACATACACAAACCTAGCTCTCTTCTATGTTAAATAGTTAGTTAATTACTTCCCAGTAAATACTGACCTATCCATTATGATGGAGGTGAGTGGAATATATAATACAAAGCCGAGCTGTAGAAGTAATCACATTTTAATCTTGATCAAAATTTTGGTTTCCCACAATTAGATTAACACGTTTGAGTGATACTGAAAATAAAAGCAAAAGTGATTCAAGCACTTCCAAAATCACCACCAAACAACACGCCTGCATGAGTCAATCCCAGCGGCTTCCTTCACCATGACGCTTCACCAAGTTTCCTGGACTGGCTTGGACAAGTAATACTGTATTAAAAAGCAGACAAAACTCAAATGTGCAGCAGAGCAGAAGCCACAGAGATAGGTCCTCAAAGTGGAGAATGTTCTGTTGTTTGGAAATACAGCAGATTTAGCAGAAGGGACATTAACCAGGAAGAAATCAGCGCCACAAAAGAAACACAGCTAACTTAATTCAACTACCTGAAAACACAGCACAAATTGCAGTATAATTAATGAATAAAGACTTGAATCGCCTAACATCAACTCAAATGTCCACAAAACTGAGCCTGCACACTGTATAGAGCTGCACAGCTCACAAAAATGCACTGAAATAACCAACCGTTCGCATTCCATCTGGATTCACGTGGATGTGAGAGCAATGTAATGTTTGTGTAACTTTTTTACCATCAAATCACTGAATAATCACAATCGCATTTATTTTGGCCATAATTGTGCAGCCCTTGTATAAAAATTCTACAATTACAAAATGTTTAAATAAGTTGAAAGTTAGTGGAGGAACTTGACTATGCCCTGCTCACCTTCTGTGACAACATGGCACTCCCTAAGCATGTATCAAAGCAATCTCAATGACCTTGACATCTCTGTGTCTTCTGCAATTGCAAAAAAGAAAGTGCTTGTCCAAAAAAGCCATTATTCTAATCTCAAAAGATTAGCCTTTTGTCAGATAACCGTTACAAAGAGTGATATTATGGGAAGCAGTTCATTTACATGAGTGTGATTGTGCTGTAATGAGTGTGTGCATTTTCCAGAAGTGGGTCTGATGTTCCCCACAAGGTCCAATTACTCAAGCTTAGTAGATTCAGTGCTGTCTATTTGCATCAAAGCTGATCCACATCTAATGGGCTGACTGCAATGAACTCACAAGGATAGACTCATAAACAAGCAAATAAACATAGTACCAACGCCCAAATACTCCAGCATTAGAAACATTAGTAAAGGAGCACAGTGGATATATGTGCACAAAACCTCTGGCGACCTGCAGTACTTCAGAATCCCATGCTCTTGCGCTGCTTGAATCTAGCATAGCATGACTGCTCTATAACGTCACTCATTCTCTCCAGCATTTGTTCCTGCTTACACTCTCTCACTCAGTCTGCAGCTCATTTGTGGCCTTCGAGAGTTAAAGGATTAGAAAGACTAAGGACTAAGTTAGAATTTCTAGGAGACTGTTTTGGATACTGTCCCAATCACCGCCATAAGCACTGCACACTGTTAAGAGCTAAAGCTGGCTCACGTAGAATTAGCCTTAAGCACATATTACTCAGGGAGTACAAATCATTCTCCATGTTAACCTCCCTAGCAAAGCATGTTCAAAATAAATTTTGTTGATTGAAATAGTGCATCGTTATTGTAAATATAAAGTGGTGCAATTCCTTGTTACATACAGAAAATTTGCAGCAAGGGCTAAAAATACATAACACCACACAGTTCCAAATTCAACCTTGCATCTTCTCAAAGACTGTAGCTACAATCGGACGTGCTTAAAAGGCAAAATTCTTTTCTATTTTGGGGCCAAAGATAAATCCATTCTCCCTTTAAAGAGATTGATAGAGTTAACTCTAAATGTACTGGCTCAGCAATTCCACGTGCCTCACTTCAAAATCAATACTTAGCAGCTTTAAAATTATGTAAGAAACATCAGGCTCAGCAAGCATAGGACCATGGAATCAAATTCGCCTCCGAATTCATTACATCTGATGGTATCAACCGTGCTATGCATTATTCCAGCTTTTCACAGAGAAGCTTTCCCTTCTATAGGTTTTTAAACCTTCTTTGCTCCTTCTAAGACAGCTATGGCTCACCACATGCTGAGCATATCAAAGTACGGGATAAAAAATAATAATTAGAATACATCAAAAGACAAGTAGAATAATGAGTAGAGTTGTCGTAGAGATATGTGGATTATCATTCCATCCATCCACAATTTGTAACATATCACTATATTTCTGCATGTACTGTGTTAAACTATTCTCACTCCCTTTAAATTTTGCATGCACTGAGGAGATATTAAAAGGAGCACAAAGTAAGAGTATGGAGACGCAGCAGCAGCATATCTGCAGAGATACAGCTTTGTAAGGTTGTAGCAGAGTGCAACCTACAAAAGAATACAAGATGATGTACATTAATATTGGAGTTCTTAATTTCTGAATTATCAGGGAATCCCCCCCCCCCCCCCAAACAAAAGAAGAAAAAAAAGAAAGGAAATTGAAAGGTAAAACTTGAGACAATGATTACAGTTCACAGAGATGGAATGAATAGCTCAGCAGTTCTACTTAAGTCTATTTATTTATGTGTAGAGGCAGTGACGGAGACCGAATGTTAAATATTTGCTTTGCCACAGCATTATTCAGCATATGCTGTATGCATTGTTCTCTAAACTCAGGGCTGGCTGGAGAGAGCCAACCAAATATTTACTGTGAGAGCTGAAAGGGCTTTTCTGCAAAAGGAACTAATCAATAATTTTCAGTCCCAGCCTCAATCACTTACAGAAGGTTAACAAGCCAATTCTTCTCCATGAGCAATGAGAACATATTTTTACAGCCGACAGTTTGGGGGAAAAAAAGAAGAAGACGCTGATAGCAGCATTTTATTTTTTCATAGGTATAGTGGGTAACGCATTTGCCTAACATAGATTTAACACAGAAGTATAAATCCAAAGTCTTAGGTAAAGCAAACCCTTCTGAGACCCTACACCAGGGGTCGGCAACATGCGGCTCTTTAGTCCTTATAGTGCGGCTCTGCGCGGTTTGGGAAAATAAATTAGAAGTATTTAGCTGAAGTGTATTTTATTTGTGTTAGTTATTTTTTAACTTGTAGTTCTAAATTGGAAGATTATTGTGACATTGAAATATGAAAATAAAATTATATTTTATTATTTTTTCCATCGCTCAAGCGTCACACTCGCGGAAGCCGGTGTAACCGCTGAAACGCCGTGCATTTATAGAGACTTTCAACCCCAGGTAGGCCAGTTATGGATCTTCGGATCCACATTATGTCAGCAGCTATTCTCCACCGTGAACTATGTTAAAAACAAACACCGCTCACGCCTCACAGATGACAGCTTACAGTCCTGCGTAAAGATGAAAGTGACTTCGTACAGCCCCGATTTGCAGACGCTGTGCGCAGAGGTTCACGAGCAGAAGTCCCATTATAAAGATATCACGGTAGAACCAATGATGTTTCCATCAACATGCTTTTCAGCATCTCTTTATTGACCACTTTTCACACACAGTTGCTGTACACACACAGCTGGCTGTAGCTTTTCAGCGCACAGCCCGACATATACCAACAACAGCACAGATAGCACAGACGTTAAGGCGGCGAGGCGTGATTGCGGGTGTCAGGTCAAGGCTCCAAAAGTCCAAAGGCGATATAAGGGTGGAGGCTCACAACAGTTTTTGTTTGCTACATGGATCATTTTAGTTCAGCTGGGTGTCTTTCCTTTTGTTATATTTCTTTAAGAGTTCAAAATGTGTTAATTACATAAATAAAATGTAATTTTCTCTGTAGCACTTCATGGTTTTCATAAGCAACACACCTTAGTTGTTCACAAAAAGGTAAAAAACAATATATACAGTGTTATCTTCATTTTAGATGTCAAAAAGTATTTGCGGCTCCCATTTTCTGGCTACTTTTTCACTGCAGTTTTTGTATGTCTCAAAGTCTCAATATCAGTCAGAGATTCACAGATGTCAGCAAATTCCTGGCCAAAACTACCAGAATGGATATGAGGGAATGTACAAAGAAATGGAACATCTAATATAAGATAAACATATTGGCCTCTCGGAAAAAAAGAAAAGATACAACAAAGTGTGAAAAAAAAGAAGTCCCAGGATTTTACTTGTTTCTCTAGAGGCTGATACATTAAAGACCAGGCCGTGATCACAAGGTCATTAAAAGGGCTGCAACAACTTGCCACCATAAGAGATATCGTCAACTATGAAAATTCATCAACGCAGAATTTTATTGTCGACACATCCTATTCTAAAACCCCGGAAATGTGCTTTTGTAACTATAGGAAGCTATGGGGAGAGTATTGCCTACATTGTCTGCCAAGACTTCACTCAATACTAATGAAGAAGAAAAATAGCGCAAACGACAAAACAGGAGGATGGCAGAAAATGGAGAAAGAGACTTTAAAAAATGTGAAAGCATTTCACAGAATAAAACAGTTATCTGCAGACTGTGTAAAGTGGAGCTTTCCTTCCACGACAACAACTACTGTAGTGCACAAACAGTTTTAGAGAGTTAAGTTAGCTTGCCTGTCAGAAACTTCTCATGGATCATGCAAGATCTTTTTCAGAGCCTCTGCTGTGTTCTGTTGAACTAGTATTAGGCACCAGCATATAGATGAGTTTGTCCTGTAAAGAGGCTCATGCAGCTTTAAAATTTTTCCTGGGTCATCGTTTTCATTTGACGAGAAACAGGGTGATATTTACAGATGGGCAGACTTGAGCAGGTGAGGCACTGGAGCCTAGAACTGGAGGTTTTCCCCATAGGAAGTGGACATAAGAGTTATTGAAATAATCATCAACTAATCGATGAAAAATGGGCAGACTACAAAAAAAAGAATAATAGTTAGTTGCAGTCCTAGTAATTAAAACATTTGGTACCATGCACAAAACATTAACAACCTTTTGCACTTTTGTCAGTTAAGAAAACAGGCAAAGAAAACAAAGAAAAAGCTTGTAGAGTGATTTAGTTCTTAGGCTGCACATTATGCTTCTTGGTTAGATGCCACTAACCTAACTAAAGTCAGCATATGGCTTGTTAAGGTTAATGATTCAACAGCTGATCTCTTGAGACTGAATATGAAATAATCCCATTTGGACAAACTTTGTGTTACTACTTTTGTCTGCAGTCGTTGTGTGTGAAGGAGCTGCATGAGTTGCACCAACAGGGAAAGTCCAGCACAGAAGCAGTAGGACTAAAAACAATGCAAAGAGATGTCATAGTACACTGTAACATCCACACATCTGCCCAGTTATACAGAGTTAGCTGTGGGCTATTAAAACATTGTCTTATATGAAAGATGGAAAGTTAATGAGATCAACAGCACTTCTTGTGGTCATTAAGTTTAAATTTCTAGAAAAGCTATATATCCAGTATAGGGTTTAAAATATTCATATCATGCATAAAAATGGGGTCAGCAGTACATCTGGGACTCATCTTGTAATTGCATTAATTTGGGAATAACAGCCAAAAAAATATATAACTATTGGCTGTATTTACCGTTTTTAAATAACAGTAGACGTTTTTACATCACATACGTTAATGTCTTAGTTTTGAGTGAGGTGAGCTGTATTTTCAAACATGATCTAAACTGGAAACACAACAGTATTATTATATAATAAAAATATCTTTGCTTGCCAGACGCTTCATTCTAATGTCTCATTGATAAGCCAGTTTCATTTATTTTTCAGAAATCCTACACTTAGCTAATTTCTTACACAATTTAAATACACACACACACACACACACACACACACACACACACACACACACACACACACACACACACACACTAGCTACTATACAGTAAAGACATTTAAACAAAAGATAATTGGACAGCTCCAGAGAAAGGGCCTGCTGAAGCAGAAAAGAAATATCATGCTTCTTGTTAAGGTTTTTCAGCCAGGCAGACGAGTCCCCCGGGGTTATCGCATGGCAATTTCATTCTTACAGCTCTTTATGTGTGTGTATTTGTCTGTAATGCTAGCTCGAATACAGCATGCTTTTGGCTTTATTAACTCCCCATCCACTTAAAAGGTTATGTAAAGATGACAACAGATGTCTCAGAAATGGAATAGTAAAAGTCGAATATAAAGAAAATTGTATATCCTATACTGTGTAAATATAACTAAATTAAAAAATGTACTAAGAACTTTTTCATGATGTTGCCTCATTATCTGTCTCTGGAGCAAGTTTACAAACTGGTGGTGGAATTAAAAGAAAATACTGGACACCCTGAAGATTGGATGCATTTCGTTGTGTGTGCACACAAGGTTAAAGTACAAGTGGACATCCACAAATTGATCAGCCCATTTGGCACAGACAGATGTTTTATTTATGCAATTATTCTGACCATCAAAGGAATTGTAAATGAAGGGAAGACATACATGAGCAGCACGAGGAAGTAGAACAAACGAGTCTCTTAACTGCCACAAAACCAGGACTCCACAGATAACAATATTCTGGAGGAAACATCCAATTTCAGATAATACACTTCAATTTATATGACCTTAAGTATGCAAAGATATCACCAGCTTATTGAAGTCTTAAGTCAGACAAAGTGAAACAATCACAAAGAATCCTACAAGCACAACTCAAGGATCAACTGTGGCAAGGAAATAATTAAGCCATCTGCAATTAGATCCAAAAGTCTCCGGGCAGTTACGAGTACAAGTACAATTACAAGTTTTACCATTTTGTCTCTGTGAACCACTATAGTGGAGTTTAAATTAAACAATCAGGTTTTGATTGAACACTTTAACTTGAGGGATTTAATGAAAGTATTACATCGACTGTTTGGTAATTACGGTTGATTTTATCCATAGTCCCAAATTTTCAATACTCCAAAGTAACACAACAACTGACTCAAAAGCAGGTTCATGGCAGGGTGAGGCCTCTTCACATTGGATTACATCACAAATTAAGCAAATAAAAGATCTACAGTTTATTCCAAGTGCTTAACTTGATTTTGTATCCTTAAGTGAAACTTTCAATATGAGAGCCAAAGAGATATCAGCACAAGAGAGGGAAGTCATCATTAGGCTGAAACAAAACAAACCTTATGCAGAGATAACAAAAACTTCAGAAGTGGCCAAATCAACAATCTTTAAAGGAAGGAATGCACTGGCCAGCTCAGCAACAGTGAAAGGCCAGAAAGACCACAGAAGACAACTAAAGTGGACGATTGCATAGTTGGTTTAAAAGAGGAAAGAAGAAGGGAAAAAACAAACAAACAAAAAAAGACACCTTCCCAACATCTATCAAGTCGAGAATGTTAGGCATGTGATTATCAAAGTATACAATCAAGAGATCCTTGCCTTCATGAATGTAAACACAGTTAACAACAAGGTCTAAACCACTGTCTGCACCCAGAAACAGGAAAACCAGATTACACTTGGGCAGGGAAACACCAATTAGGGGATGTAGAGTCTAGGGGGAAAAAGACGCATATAAAAAAAGTTCATAGCTCAAGTTCTTAACAACAGTAACAACTTTCCAGCTTTTACTTTCCATTTCAAACCCTCATTCTTTCCAGTAAACACTATCAGAGATCAGGACCCCTGAGATCTTTCACTCCCTTTTTCTCCCTATCATCTGTGCCTCACTATCCATTGCTCTCCCTGGTCTGCTCCTCTCCCAGTCTAAGCTGAAGCCCTAAATACTCCTCCTTTTCTTATTATTAATAATAATGACATGCATCTCAGGCAGCATCAACACAGAGTCACATAGGAGCTCTTGACTAAAAGATTTACTGGCTGCATCTGTAAATTTACACACAGGAGACCCATCCACTCTCAGAGCTGTCATTTATCACCACTGAAATTTGTTTTAGTCAAACTTTGTAGGTGTCAAGTTTTTTGTCTGCTGCCAAGAATTTCAGGGAGTGTTGGGAGTGTTAATTTGCATTAACACTTCAAACACAGAAAACAAATACATAAGACATATTTTGGATAAAATAGAACAATATGCTTCATTTAAAAAAGGATGATCAATGACTAATTTTGAAAATGTATCGAAGAACATCACTGAACTCGTAAAAGCAGCTTAACTACACCCACAGTTCTAAAATATGCCATCTGGCAGCATTATGTGCATATGTTTTTATACGACTGGATACTTTTTGCAGATGTGCCAAAGTTTGCAGCCAAACACATGATAAACTTTAGAGAAGGCACAAAGCCAGGATAATAGTGTAGCATTCAGCCAACAGTGACCTTAGTACGTCCATATATGATGACTTTTATCCAACAAAGAACAGGTGGAACTGTACAGAATCAAGCAACCAGGGATTTAACAGCAGAGATCCCCTGCAGAGAAGTGTGTGGTGCATTGACCTGTTCTTGTTATATACAAATGAGTCCCTGAAGATAAAACCACAAAGTTCTTTACAAAAATGATCTGTTAATTCAAGGCCTTCTTGGCAATTACAGTGACTCTGGTTTAACATTCAGCCACTACATATCTAAGAAACTACTGTTTATCACCTCAAAGTAAACATGAAGTAAACTAAAGAGAAGTCAATAAGTGAAGTCGTTCATGTTAATTACACACGTGTACAATAAATATATACCATGACAAGCCTGTCTATAGAATAAGGTTATATAAATCCATCCACAGTACTCATTGTGATGGCTTCCATTACAGTAGGACTCAAAAGGTGAAAAAAATACTAGTCTATAACTGTCAAGGCTATAGTAACAATCTCCTGTTTGGTCCATAGTGCTTGAAGAATAGACTATTCCTGAACTGAAAAGCAATCTTCTTGAAGGACATGACACGATGCAATTCTGAATTTTTTTTACACATTCGATTATAGAAAAGAAAAGATTTTCCTCTACTTCAATTTCATGTCAATGATGATATACTGTGCAGGCTGACACCAATGTAACGGCAATGAACTGATGTGGACCTGGCAGATTTATTGGTCAGGCTTTATTAAAAACAAAACGGGAGCAGCTTATTTCCTGGTTGCCTTCTCTTATTCTAAACCCGATTACATGACAGATTGTAATGCATTACATTACACGTCTTTAGTCGGGGCAGATTTTAAAGAATCATGAACTGATCCGTCTATGAAAAGGGTTTTGTTTTTTTAAATAAATAACACATTTCCATAAGATCAATTATTCTCATCACTGACAGTGCTTGGCTTCTTTTTCATTTGATCTGGCAACTCCTTACCCCAAAGGGGGTTGTTATTACCTACAAATTGGTGTGACAGATTGAGAAACACAGCTTTGTGAAATGTCCGGAATCATAACGCACTGGCAGACTTTTTAGTGATCAAAGAGTGTCGGTACGCTGTGTAATGAAAATGAATTGTACTGAAACGACCCTTATTATTCAGACCAGATACAGGCCGTAAAAGTATTTTTCTCCCTTTGAGCATTTCTATTTTCAGTATCTTCAGATGGAGGTTTTGGCCACATAAACTTGCTGGAAAGTCAATTTCATTCAGTAACTAAAGTTGATTATTAATACCTGTGAAAGCTCAGATTTTAACAAAAACAGCACATCAGCTAATTATACGGATGGTTGACTTTTATGAGGGCAAGCTCACTCCTGTGCTACAGCTCTTCTTTTTTCCTCCGTTCTGCGTTTCTCCCTTCATTTCACACTGTACAGATGAGAGGAAGGATGTGGGGTACAAGCTTTGTTGGCACAAAACAAAAGCTGAGAACACCATGAAGATTACTTTTTCCATGTACACAGGAAATTGCACTGACATCTTTGCTGTGTTAGAGAGCTAATACATATGGTCAGGGCACACGATGCCAAAAACATGTGTTGTGTGGTTCTCTACACAAATAATTACCTGCCACATCATTGCCACATCACCTCATCTCTGGCGTATTTGGGCCACCAACACTTCCACAACATTCAGAAACAGCAAAAATAAACTGCAGCAGTCAAATGTATTGTCTAAGCTTGCAAGGTACAGTGAACCTCCCTCCTCAAAAAGAAAAAAAAACCTGCACAGTGCCTCGTTTCCCATCTCCTATCTGCTTTACGTGTTAGCACACTCTGTCCTAAACAAAGAGCCCTAAACATAGCAGAGTTTCACAAGCAGCAGCCAAAGAGAGAAGAGTTACAGGGAGCTGAAGGGAGTCTTCCAAGCCAGCTACACACTGCCTCCACCACAGAAATCATCAGATTCCTGTGAAAAAAAAGCACCCTACTGTTTTCTGTTGGGGGAAAAAAAAAGCGACACACACACACACACACACACACACACACACACACACACACACACACACACACACACACACACACACACACACACACACACACACACACACACACACACACACACAGGACTACCACTTATGAAGAATAAATGGATGATAAACTGAACGAACATGAAATAAAATGTATCTTGGATAAAAGAAGCTGCTGGATGATGAAATCCTCATAAACAGTTTAGTTACAGAAAAGTACAACAAATACAGCTTTCAGAACTTCAGCAGTATGTGCTGGTTAAAAAAAGATGTACACCCAACCCATGCTTATTATGTTCCTATTTTTCTTGGACCAAACAGGCTGGCCATCTCTGCAGGGGATGGCTTTGTATGCACAACACCAAACACAGCACAGTCAACCTGCAGAGCACCTAAGCCTTTCATCTATCAGCTACACCTGCTGCATCCATGTGTATGTCCTGTATGAGTGAGAAGATGTATTAGACAACAAAACATAAGGATGCTGCATTATGGGTATGCGTGATTATGTCCCTGTGTTTCTATCAGAAATATTTAGTTTAAAAAGTGATAACTTCAACAAGTGTAACAATAAATCAGGATGCAAGGGGTTGAATCCCATACCAGCTGACATAGGGCAAGAGGGAGGACACACCCTAAAGAGGTGTGGAGAGGATTGGAACACAGGACCTTTTTGCTCTAAGGTTGCTGAGCTAACCACCACATCACTAGAAGAAGATGGATGGATACCAAAAAAATGAAGTTGATTAAAGCCATTTTATCCAAATACTCTGACCCCCAAAAAAGAAAAGAAATCAGTTGGGATATCAGGATTTGTGTTTAGGTCACAGAAGAGGACAAAGACTTCCCAAATCACACTCACTCCATGGCTGGATGCTCAACTTGCACTGGAGACTCATCAGTCTGGATGACAACCCCAGGTCTGCTAGCAATCGAGCATCAAGGTCAAGTGAGTTTTAGCCATCCCAATAAATTCTGTTTTTCTGCATGAGCAAAACTGTTATCCAGCAATTCTTTACAGACCATCTGACCGAACCATTTTTTTTTCAGATCAACAACAACAACAACAAAAAAAAGGAAATAGTGTGCATGCATACTTATGCACACTATTCCACAAAATATTGCCATTTCATCTCCTTAATCTTTTTACCTCATCTACCTATCACTTCTTTTGCTTATTACCTTCAGCTCAGGACACTTGAGGACCAGAACTTTTCATAAAACTTTTAAAAGCCTTCATCAAGGGCCTAGGGGAGATAAGAGGCAAAGAAATAAGGGGGAAGCTGACATTAAAAAGGGTGCAAAGTGAAAGGTGAAGCCAGTTCATGTTTAAGAAAGTAGTCAACCTACCATGAAATGAGCTGAACTACAAGAACCTAATTAGTCTCGATAAGCCCACAATAGCACACTGACACAAAGAGGCTCTAGTATGGATGACACACACACACACACAAATGGATGAACATAACCACACAGATTCCTTACAGGGATTGTGTTATTAGTGCCATGCTGATGTATCTACTGTTGTGCGTGAGTGGGCTGTATGTCTCTGCTCTCAGTAAATACTGGGAGACTAGCATCAGTCACTGCTGCTCCACTGGCAACCCACAGAGGTAACAATCTTCAGAATAGAACCCAGGTCATCCAGACACCCACGTCTGGCTGAACCTCGTTAAAAAACATTTGTCCAGACTCCCCAAGATGTTTAAAGAAGTTATATCAGTCAGATACAGCAGGAATGCTACAGCAAACTAGAAAACTCTGTAAAGTACACTGAACTGAACTTTGCACCATCCCCAGAGGCACAATTTTCTGTCTTCTTGTCTTAAAAGTATAAGTAGGAATGGCTTATTTTCAGCTAGAAATGACTTTGTTTTTAAAGTTAAAATGAACAAAGTAGTATCTCGGTTATTTTTTTCTACGAACGGACAGGTAAAGCACAGCAGTGCATTTTTTTTTTCTTCTGTTTGATTTCAGTTGTGCTGTCTGAAGAGCTCTTCTCGTACGCCCTTTTTCCTCAGACATGTGCTTCTGTGGGAGTCCTCCAGCTAGTCTATGTTGAAAGACATGTCAAGCGACTTGTAGGTGTTTGCTGATTCTGCAGAACGACATTAAGGCCACAACAGTTTCAATATACTATTGATTTTTTTTCCCTTTTTGGTCTCAAAAACATGTTTCAGCAGTTAACATGGTTACTTTCCCCTCTGTCATTTATACATAACATACTTGATGGGAGAGATCAATTTGCTTTTTTTTTTTTTTTAAATAAATAAAACCAAATCTATTCCAAAATATCTTAAAATCAGGTCATAAATACTGCATGTTTTGTACATTGTCTAACACTGCCTCAGTTATAGGCTTCAGATTTAACAGTGGTCAAATTTCAACTGACCTGAAGTAGTCCTTCAAACGTGATACAGTCAAACTACATTTTCCTTTGAGGACTGAATAATTGTAAACAATTGACACATTTAATTTGAAATGAGTCTTTATGGGGGAACTGCTGAATGTTTTTCCATTTTAGTAATCCTAGTAATCCGGTTTCTGTGATTTCTGTGGGGAAAGGTTAAACCAATAGGAGGTAGGACTCGAGGGACACCTTTAAAGGTGCAATTAAATATAACAAAATATCATCGGTATGTGCAGTCTTGTTGTCGCATTTTAATGTTGTTGGTCTGTTTTATAGGCCGCGGCAAACATTTTTAAAAAAGTGAACAAAGGCATTGCTGGAAATCAGCTGACTAATTTATTAGGGATAGTATTCATTTCTTATCCTAAGCTATCCCCTTCCGGCTAAAGTTAGAGAAACCCTGGCAAATAGAGACAGAAACTAAGGTGTATGTATATGAAAAGAGAATTTCAGACTTCTATGTCTCTGGACCAGGTAACCAAGGTCATACCTGATCTGATTTTTTAGCTGGTCTGAGCAGCTTAATGTACCACTGCGCTACACAATCCACTCGCCCCATCTCACCAGTGAATCAATAATCACAAGGGCACTGATGATGAATGGAGTCAAGCTGAAAGTGCACAAATGCAATACGCAAGAAAGTGTGGTAACTGAGAGTTTTGATCATTTTTAACACCACAAGGATGCAAGACAGATGACAGCAACATTAATGTATAAACACACTTGTCGTAAGTCACTGGCTCCAATTAACAGTATTCAAAGTAAATGATCCCTGTGTGTTACAACATTAACTAGAGTGTTACTGCATTACATTATTCAACATTTAATTAAGTTGGTGTGATGAAAAAGAAGCTTAAACTTTAAAAACAATCACCACAAACAGGAGACCAGCATTAGCCTCAGCACATGTGTAAGAGCCAGCCAACATATGAAATTAAACATGTAATCCAACCCACAAAATAAGATGCCTGCATAAATGCAATTCATGAATACAACCATGCCATTGAATGTCTTAATGGAAATTCATGTAAAGCTCCCAAGTGCACAAAGGATGTGTCAGAGACTCTGATAGCTGGTTGGGCTTCGTCAGTGATTAAAGACAAAAAGTTACCAACCAACTTGGTCAATGTTAAGGTTCTGCAATCGTTCCAGCAAACATGTTCTCCTGAAAACTTTAATATGCACAAAAAAACAAAACAAAAAACAGGCTACAAATATACATCACCCAGTTTGTCCCTTTTCAGCCACCAAACAGTGTTTTCTCTTTGGATAAACTCCAACAGAATGACTTACTGTTTTGGGATTTCATGGGAAATGAAATTACAGAGAAAAGCAACAAGAACTTTTTTATCAAGCTTTACATATTCAGGGATAGAGCAGTCAAGACTATTTTTGTGATTTTCCATAAAAACTTTTTAAAAAGTAAGCCATTTTCTGATGGAGATCTTATCAAAGACTTTTTGGTGGACTCTGCCATGCTAATATGCCATGAGGAAGAAGAAAATGAACACGAGTGAATGTACTCTACTCTTCTTCAGAAGAACTGTACCAAGACAGATCGAGCAGACTGTTTTTTTCCTTTTTATCCTTGGCTCTGAACAAAAGCTGTGATGTCCGCAACACAAGCCAGTTATTCATCTTTGTACGTGGGATAATGAAAGAGTTTGAGATTATGGAGGCGCTGACAGCAATGCACTCAGTGAAAGGGACTACGACAGGGAGTGATTTGTTCACGAAGGTAAGTGCTTTGATGGGCTTGGGCTGAAATGGGACACACTCGTGGGCGTTTTACCCGATGGTTGTCCAAATGTGACAGGGAAAAATGTTGGACTTTTGAATCAGATGCAAGATGAAAAGACTGAAACGAACCCAGAAACTGGTATTTTTACACTGTATTATACTCCAGGTGATCTAAGTCAGTGCTAAAAATTAACCATGTTGTTAATGAATAGTTAACTTGGTCAAGGCAAGAGCGCTGAATCACAGATGGTCTGTTCGCAGTTTCGGAGGAGCACGAGACTAAACGTTGTGACAGAGGCTACCACACAGCTGTCAGGTGGCTCAGCCTGGGCAAACTGTTAAAAAGAATATGGGACTCAAAAGCATATATACTTAAGAGTTTTGTGAGAAGAAATGCAAGAACACTCTAGAGCCCTCAAATGCATTTGCTGTTGATGTGACTGCACTAATGAACTAAATACCAAACTGCAGGACAAAGGCCTATCTGCAGATGAAATGCAGTTTCTTTCAAGCCAGCCTGAGAGCAACAGTCTTACTCGCATGCCAACAGTAAAGATGTTGGTTCTCTTTGGATCCACCGTTCTACGAGAACAAATATCCACAGTTTAACAAATCCAGTTACAGATCCATTCTCAATGACAATCACCTCTCTCTCTCTCCTCTCCTCTGTCTTTTGGATTTTCCACACAGACTTTGACCCAGACTCTTGTGCAGTTGTAGTCTGTTTTGGGTTTTAACATTTTTCTCTCTGAACAAGAAAAGGGGAACTGAAAAACTGAAGATGAAGCAATTGGACTACAAGCAAAATGCCAACAGTACTGATAAAAGTCTGAAATTTTGCAAAACTTAAATTATAAATTGTTGCCATTTTACTATGCCCACTGCATATATTCATGGCCTAATTATAAAAACTATTAAAAGTGGAATTTTATGAAGAGATAAAAATCAGTATTGAGCAGAACTGAGTTCATCATATTAATGGAGCTTTCCACAACACACCTTGTTCTCATTCAGGCCCTTATGAAAGTTAATGATCCACCAGTGACTTAAACTGTGATGACACTGTGGTTTGGCATGTGAACAGGGATCAATCACAATGCACTGACCCCAACAGTGCTTGAAAGAGCTAGGAAATTAAATAGTGAGAAAGAATAGAAATTATGCAACCTCACATTAAGTTGAATAACAACTAGCATAGGCAGTAATATGAATAACAGATATCACTGGTTTAGTTTTACATTGTGTATATACACATACTAAATCTAGACTGTGATTGAAACAGAAAAAAAAATGCAGAGAACTACATCAAACAAATTAGGAGAGAAAGATGATCATGCACACCAAAAAGTCAAGTGTTTTTTGAGAGCTCTCTGCTAGACCTTGTGGGCAAAAAAAAACCCTCCTCTAGTGGAAATCAGTTTATTGCTGCAGGGAATTTAAGATTATTATCAGTCTTCTTTGCTAACATAAGATTAATTTACAAGCTTTCACTCTAAAGTCAAACAACAGCCAGCTAAGTGAGCTAAACTAGTTTCGTTTTTCCTCCAGCAACATGTAATTTGTAGTAAGCGGCACTGCTCACCAACTGGCAGGTGTCCAGGCTTTTTTGTTCCATTAATAAATGTAGCTCTCTACCTAAGACAAACAGCCATGTGCTCAACAAACACACAAGTCAAAGACTTGAGTGGTTAGTGATTTATTACAAAAACATCTTGATTGTTGACGTATTCAGATACTCCTCTTTTGACAACACAAAAGCATATGATCCTGGAGTGAGTGCAGAAGTCATGTGGTTTCATTCTGCTACCTTACTCAGTTTGAGAGTGAATCTCTTGTGGCTGTCTCTACAGTACAGCTTCTGGTACTTTAGGCTTCCTTTAACCGTGACATCCCACAGATTACATAACTCTGCCACTGCTTGGCCCCCAGGCTTCAAGTATATGCTACTGTCGCCATGAGACTGTCAACAAGCACCATCCCCCACCCTTATACACACACACACACAGTACTTTTACAGTTACACACATCCTGAACACGTAAGCAACACAAGCTGCCCTCTGTTTAAAATGCCCTGGGAGCCATGAGCTGACTAGTTTCAAACTTGTGGTGTTATTGTGCAGCACATTCATAGGAAAACGCACATAAAATCTAGAACAATGCTGTGCTGGCTTAAAAGCCACATGACTTGTGGAAACAGAAGTAGTGAAGGCACTACTTCTGTTCCCACATGTGATACAAAACATCAGCCGAGTCAGGAGACCACTAATGCAGACAGTCAGAGTGTCTAGGGGAAGATAAATGGGTGCAATGGTGGTGATAGCAGAATTCTCAGACAGTGTATTCTCTGGATTTCTTTTGGTACAACATGCATTCCTACATACAAGAAAATGATGACAGCATGTGAAACGTTTCTTATGTCCACATAAATTTTGTGTAAACCAATGCAAAAACCTACCAAAAAATAATAAAAGAAGTGGGAATGCAACAGTTCACAGTCCTTTTACTCATACTCAACAACAGCATTCCTATCCATCCTTAGACCAAGGTTGGAGCCAATGACTGTAGAAAATCTCTATAAAAGTACAGTTAGGGGCAAAGGCAGTCGAATAAGGGCAGATTTTGTAAATATTTATCTCAGTACATCTCTGCAGTGCATTTCAAATCAAACCAGAGTGAAGTGCATACTTTCTGGTGTAATTCAAGAGGTTTTAACAAAATGACTGCATTGAGTGTTTTGTACTTGCAACCATTTTTATACGCAGCCCAATTTCAGTTCTGAATTAACAAACTACCAGCTTTACGTATAAGAACTGGTTTTAATATTGGGAGTAAAAGTCCTTCGCCACAGACATTGCCTTGAGATGCTCTGCCAGGTCTTTACTGCAACCATCTTCAGTTGGTCTCTGCATTCAGTTTTGTCTTCAGTAACTACAAGTCATGCTCCACTTGGCTGGAATAGGGAGTACGACTTGGCCATTTAATAACATCCCATTTCTTTGCCTCGAGAAACTCTTGGGTTGCTTTTGCAAAATGCCTGGATGGCCCATTTGGACTGAATTAATAAGATAAGATAAGATAAGATAAGATAACTCTTTATTGTCATTGCACAGTCATACATAGTACAGTAGTACAATGAAATTGGAAAAACTGTCCTACGTCGGCACTACATATAACACAACACGACACGATATGACACATCACAACGTAACAAACAACACAACACAGTATATTAACTTAGTATAAAAAAGAAGAATAAGTGTATGTGTATTGCACACTGTTATTATTGCACATTAATTATTATTGCACCTTTTTATAAATATAAATATTATTGTTATCGTTTTAAACATTGTTACCTCCCCCTAAAAAGTCCAGGGAGGTATCCAGTCAGGTCAGCTATTTACATTGATCAGGGCTATTGCCCTGTTGTAAAAGCTGTCCTTGAGTCTATTTGTTCGGGACCTCAGCAGCCTGAACCTCCTGCCAGACGGCAGCAGCTTAAACACCCGGTGTCCTGGGTGTGTGCAGTCCCGTAGGATGCTGCGTGCCCTCTTGAGACAGCGAGTGCTGTACAGGTCCTTCAGGGAGGGAAGAGGATGTCCAATGATTTTTTGGGCCATGTTGATGACCCTCTGGAGTGCCTTTCTGTGTGCTGTGGTGCAGCTGGAGAACCACACACCGATGCAATATGTCAGCACACTTTCAATGGAGCAGCGGTAGAAGACGGTCAGCAGCTCCTTCTTCAGGTCCATTTTTCTGAGGATTCTCAGAAAGTGGAGACGCTGTTGGGCCTTCTTTAAGACCGCAGAGGTGTTAGAGCTCCATTGGAGGTCTGTGTCTATGTCTAATCCTGCTACTTCTATCAGTTTTCACATCATCAATAATGCTACTTCCACTGGCAGCCAGACATGACCATGTATGTGTGCCTCTGCCATGTTTGACAGATGATATGGTATGCTTTTCTTTTCCATAGATTTCTATTGCAATCACTGTGGCACAAATTAATCTTGGGTTTATAAATCCAAAGTATTTTCTTCCCCCAGTCCTGGACACATGCATGCAAAACCACCAAACTTTTGCAATAACAACAGGCAGACTGTCCACTAATAAATCACTTGAGGATATTTAAAAATGCTAAAATAAGTCACCAAATACACTTTGACTACCATTACTTAGGAGGTCCATGTGGGTAAAGATTATGTTTGGAACACCGAGTTGAGAATCTGAGAATAATGCTCAGCTAATGAATAAAAAAAATATCCAGTAATCAAATTTTGGAGGTATTTTTTGTTTAATTAACTATGTGCCCGTCATCTATGGATATGATGGTCAGTGAATTGACCAATTACTCAACTGCCCCGATTGCAACTGTTGTAAAATGTGTAGTAGTGGGCATTTTTTGGCTTAGATAAAGTAGTAGCAACACAATGATGGCAACAAATGAATGCAGAAAAAGATAATGAGGAGAAATATCCAGTCAAACTTAAAATTATTTACCAAGCAGAAAGGACAAACAACTGCAGCAATTCCAGCAAATCAAATGGAAGCCAACTAATGACACCAAGCATGTTTTTTCTTAGACAACAACACAGTATCGGAGGTGTGGAGTCATTAGAAAACATGTCAGCAAGAGGCTTTGATGCTTACACACGGATGTTCACCACCTAAATCAAATGTCTCTACAAACGCGTGGACTCCCTTGGCCCATGGTGACATGCATTTCTTTTTTATTTTGCTCTTGTGAAACAAGTAGAGCAGACACAAGGAGTATCAAAGTCAGTGAGGATTAAGACATAGAAAATACAATATAGATAGATTAAAACACATGATGTTAGGTCAGGCAAAGGAACAACATAGATACCCAATTTTCAGATACAAAGTAATTTTGAATTTAACAAAAAGCTACAACATCGGATAATTACCACATTTTTCTGCCATGCAAAATAAGCAATTAGGACATCAAGTGATTTTAATATATTTCACAGTGGCCAAGCTCAAATGAGATACAAAGGTGAACGCTGCTGCAAGGGACGTGACGAGACTGGCATTACAAGAAGTGAATATCAAGCAATACTTATTTCCACATGAAAGGCGAAATGACTCATTATAAACCCTTTAGAAAAACAGTGTCCACTCTCTGACAATTTGTGGCTTGCGCTCGCTACAGTTGCCTTTCATGTACATGTATCTGAGGGTGTAAATAAAGAGGCTGACTGTTGAGTAACTTGCCTGCTGCAAGGCAACCTTGAATTTGAATCCAACATAGACAGAGCTTTACTGGCTTTGAGCTGCTTGGTTATACTTTAAATTCCTCATAATCATCCTTAAGTTAACTATAACCCTCAGTCATGTAATCTACTGCTGCCAGAGCAGCGTTCAAGACAGAAAATGAAAAATGTATCAGATTTTCACAAGCAGTTTTTCTGGCACGAGAATTAAGGAGGATCTAGATATTCTCCTCATGAACAATTTGCCTGGGTAATTCAATTAACAAGTAATACATCAGCTAATGTTCCAACAATAAGGGAGAAAAACCCCAAACTGAAACAACTGAAACCTGAATTTCTGGTGAAGCAATTAATCAATTTCAGCTTAAATCTAATCTATTTAAAAAGATTGACATGAAGCCCTGCAGCAAATTGATTTAGTGTGTCATTCTGTTGGCAGGGGAAAACGTAAACATGCTCATCAGTGTGAACATTAGTGGAAGAATTATGGGAGACATGCGGAAATGTGACTGTGGGTTGCAAAGGCGCAACTGGTGCGCTCTCGCAAATAGAAAGGCAAAAAGCATAAAATGCATTTAAACATAAGCAAACAAAAGGAGGTTTTTAATTTGTCCTGACCTGAGACGCAGATGAATGTCATGTAATCTCCTTGACCACCGGTGGCCAGGAAGGGGATCTTTTTCTTTGTCCTCCGCTTCACCTGTACAGCAGCAAGCATCTTCTCATCGTGAGGTATGAACACCTCCTTGTTGATTACAGATTTGGCACTCATCTCTGATTTAGGCAGACGTAAACAGCTGGTCACCAGTTAAAGTGGAGCAATCCAGGCTTCACTGAAGAAGAGAAGAGAGTGAAGAAAACCAGCTAATTAAATTAAGTAGGACCAACTAGACTGTGCTTAGAAAAAGCAAAGATCTCACATATCCTGAAACACACATTTTTCATTTAGCAAGTACATTAAGGGCATTTCCCATTCTTCTTTTCTAATAAATAACACGGATCCTAATTTGAAGTGTGAATCTACTGAAACAAGGTGCAAGCAGCATTGTGTAATGGCAGTGAGAGGGCAATATACAGCACAAGTCAAATGTACACACGAAAGGAACCCAGGTAGTTTTTTTTCCCTAAAAACTGAAAGTATAAAATAACTGCTAAACATTTTAGTTTTACATTACCTAAAGTAACTTTTTATAAGCGCTCTTTAAATATTGGAACTCTTATCTTTTGTGCTATACACAAAATTCTAATGGTTTCGGAAAGAAGAGGAGACACTTCCTTGTACCATGGTAGCACAAAGCTGAGGTACTTAATTGCAGATTTGTTTAGATCTTTTGTCCATGCACAAACCTAGTCTTGGACCAGTTAATCTTGTTTTCCAGCAGAGAAAAATCCACACAAGACTACCTGAATTTGCTCACAATGCACAGCTCATTAGGTTATTTCCAAAATCCTCTATAGCTGCATTTCCCTTGCAGTCAGTCTTAGCATTGCATATCTCTAAATGTTTTGGCAATATTCTCCTTGGAAGTATTGCCACTCACAAAGATGAAATGACTTCAGCTGAAGCTGTTAAGAGTACTGCTAGTCTCACAGATACAGAACAGCAATCATATTTCCATTACAACAAGCCAACTTCTACTAGTCAATCTCTTTCTGGAGGACGGCGACTAGACCACAGTAAACACAACATTACGTGTGATGGTGTCAAAGGAGGGTGTGCTTAGTTGCCCTAACCGTGAGTGAGCACAAGAAACAGTCATAAAGAAGTAGGTTAATTAGGCCCAAACCCCCTCATGAGGACTGAAACGTAATCATTTTCTCAGCCACACACATTCATTTCAGACACAGACCACTTACAACCGCATACATCACAGGCCAGCACAGGCCACCCTGCTGCTTATGAACTAATCTGTCAGCCTCAAGTAGCGCTTGAATTACTCTACAGCGAGGCAAAGACTGCAAAACACCATTTTCATCAAACTGACTTGCTTATAAAAACAACTGCCCACAAAGTAAAGTCTTTTGTAACAATGCAACAAGCTTTGAAATTAGTGCTCAGCAGCTTAGTGGAAGTACAGTTTGGTGTTTTGACTGATTAGCACAAAAGCAAACCTGCAGAAGGACAAACTTTACCAAGCACCCTCAGTGTTCTCTGGTCTAAGCGTTAAAGCAGGATTACATCATACCAAAAGAAATACTTCAAAACAAGTGGAACTTAAAAGCCTTAGACACAACAGCATTGTTACAATATAAGATAATCTAATAAATAGTCATGGAGGAAGGAGCCCATCATCACACTCCAAGTGATTTCTAATATATCCTTTTATGTTGGTTTCATTTGAATTACATCACACACAGAAGATCTATAAAATGAGATGAATCATCTCCCTGTCACAGGCACCTCACCCACAAAAATGCAACACGTTCAGCATAGATATAATGTATTCCAAGGTCACCATATTCTCCTCCCACAAAAATCTGAAGATGGTAATATGGCCTTGACTTTTTTTCTTTGAAAAAATTAAAACTACAAATTAAAATTAAAATGTCAACGTCAATCACCATGTGCTGACAATGTTTTTTATTTTAGGTAAACATACTACTTTCATCACAGAAGATTAGAAAGCTTAAGTAACAATCGAGCAGTAGTAGTGATTCTACATTTCCAACTTAATCTTTCACAGCCAGCACTTATTAAACATTCTCTCTTTCTATCCATCTTCTTGTGTGCTCTTTCAGCAATGCAAATCTTAAAAGTAAACAAAAACTTCAGCCAGGAGAGTAATTAAAGAGGCTAATAAATGTGTCTCTCTTTGGAACTGGAGATGTCCAACAACCGCAGACTTTGGCTAAGAGACAGCACAGTTTCCCATCAAAATATGCACAGGACTATTTTGCATTCAACATAAGACAGCTCCTTCAATTTAGACCTTTCATGCACAGTATACTGCCATTCTGAGCTCCGGCACCGACTGAAAAACTTGCAGCCTTATTTATAAAGAATTAGCTAGAGCTTAGTCTTCAGATTATTCCTGACAATGTGCAGACCTTTGATTCATTAAGGAGCGCTAACTATTACTTTACATACCTGTTAACTCTAAATCTCATATCACATAAAATGTACATATTTAATAAAATTTCTGACTTGCAAATTCTCCTAATAAAGGATTTATGATCCTGCCCATTTGCATAGGTCTTGGCTGGGTAAAGGATTATGGGTATGCAATAAGGGAGAGGTGTTTGTGTGCACCCAATCAATTCCAACTGGGAGTATTTGAACAGCTGTGATGCTGTGTGTAGGTAGAACACTGACTGGTTGAAAAGACATCTTTTAAAGAAAACAGAGCAAGACAAATTGAACAAGAGGGGAAAAAAGGAAAAGAAAAACAACAACAACAGGAGTAACACACATTAACAGTTGTTCCTCATGGATTTGACACTGTCCCCAGTGACGGTTTACTGTTACATATGCAGACAGCACATCCATAGCCTGTTTGTTCATTCATTATGTCCCATTTGAAATTCGGAAAGTCTTTGATCTGCCAATTAATTCATAAAATCATTAACTGATAATTCTTACTATACTGCTAATACAGCTTTTAGAGCAATAAAATCAGAACCAGACCAGAGCTGTTTTATGGCCTCTGCATTTTTGCATGTTGCATGTTCATCTCTCAAAGTCAGGAGTGACCACATTTTGATGAAAGGATGAAATGCTAAGTTATCATTCAAGATAGCATTAGCAACCTTGGTTATATCTATGGCACAGACGAGATACCAAAACAAGTTAGTGCAAGTTACCACACAGAAAATAATGTTTGCCAGATAACTGCAATATGATTCCAACATCCTTTTAGACTGACCTGCTTTGAGAGCTAGCCTCGAGGCCATTAGCAGGAATTCCAGAGTAGTTGCCACGGTTTAGCCCCCCCCCCCTTGAATACACTGACCCAATCTTCACAAAATTAATTTCATTAACTGACAGAAGCCCCACTTCAATGTGCACAAACTGTACAGCTCTCCAGAGTTATGCATCAAATCCTCCCAATATAACAAGCTTTTTCAATATTGATGCGGTATTTCTATTTTTAGCATGTGCATGTTTAGCTAACAATACTGGGGGTATATCACAGCTTTTCTTTAAATTCCACATGCACCACTCTAAATTAGTTCAACCTTTTCAGTTGCTCACAATTATTTTATTTTCTTGTTGTTTAACTAGATAGCACACTGCAAAGCAAATACAGAAAATATGCATCAACTGTTTGGTCTCGTTGCTACCTAGTAGCAAATCAGTGCAGTGGACTTTTTTTTTTTTTTTTTTTAGTGCAGTGGACTTGTTCACTTTCAAAGCCCTATTCCACAGCACCTCTCCCTCTTCTACACTATCTTCTAGCTATAAAGGAAGGCTGCCCACATCACCCCTCAAGCTGTCACCAGCACATAGCCCCCCTCAGGTGGTCCGCTGAAGCATGACGGGAAGGGGGGGATAAGTAGATGGGGGATGCAAGGAAGAGAATAAGGAACAGAAATAGGAGAAGGAAGCAAACATGAGCCTCAAGGCAGCGAAATGTAGCCAGCTCCAGTGCACAGCTTATGGTCTGACTTTGAGCAGTCTTATGCAATTCTGAGCTGTGCGAGCAGTCACAGCCAAGGAGCTGTTGTAGCAGTGAAAATGACGGACATATACTTTACGGCTGCTTATCACCCCATTTTCAAGCAAAACCTTTCAAAAACACTTCATTAACTGTGGTTGTGTATTGCCAAGGAGTAAAAGGACCAGCCCTGTTCCTGCTCATTCCCTTGCTCCCCTCTTGTGTTAATGTGAAATGTGTTCAGTCAATGCTCAGTGCTCTCCTGGGACCTCATTGGAGTGCGGTCTTTGAGCTAGCCTGCACAATGCACATCTTCTTTAAGCATCAACACGGTCCTCCCGCTTTCCAGTCTGTGCTCACAAGCACACAGGAACCGCAACTTCTTTCCACCGCAACAGAAACAGCAGGAGCTGAGAAAATGGGCCCAAAAGACAGGTGGATGATACAGGCTTTGTCAAGCTAAACTAAAGGTGTGTCTTTAGTTTCCTTTGGAGAGGCATAAAAGCTCAAAGCCAGATCAGCAGGTGGCACAGGCTAAAAAAAAGATTATTAATTAAAAAAATACATCAACCAAGTCCATCTGAAATCCATCTATTACTAAATATATTTACTCTGCTGTATGTGTAATTAAAAAGTTTAGTAAATTATCTATCACTGATATAAAGCAGTATAGTCTGGATGTATATCCAACTCTTAAGACTTTTCTTTTTAGACTGACAGCTTTAATAATCTAAGCATATAGTCTGGTGCCGTATTTGGGAATCTAGGTTAATTAACGTTGGGGAATTTACTCAGCTTTATGGAAAGTTGTAATCCACAACTAATATCCAGAAAAAGATTCCAAACATTTTTACACAGTGTACAGTTTGTTAAACAAGTCCCTTGTGCCATATTTGAGAATTAAACATACAGGTGCACTGCAGTGGCGTGCCAACGATCTTTTTTCTTTTTTTATTCCTGATAAGCCAACAATACGAAAAGCAGTGCAGACTGAACCTCAGCTGAACTGATATGAAATAAGTACAGCTGGGAATATCGCATATATTGATCTGACGCGATAACTAACTAATAAGTCCACCTTCAAAAGAAGTACATATCTACTCCTCCCACTCACATTTGACTGGCTTTGGAAATGTTCAGAAACAAAATAGTTTCTTTCATTCCACACTCCACTGTGGGAGATATCTCAAAGATATAAAAACACGCTCCCTCATCTGCAGTCTTTCATGCACATCTTTCACATCGACTCGCGGTTCTTTTCAGGGCCTCGATTTAACAGGAAAAAAAGAAACCTTCCATAGCGCACCTACGTTCACAGATTAGATCTTTAGAGAGTGATGTCATTCACCCGTGTCACTGACTGAGCGATATCCAACACTGCCACGCGAACAGATGGTGAATGTTACTTCTCATAAAATAACTGAGAGATTACGACATCGATCCTGCTGTTTTTGAGGTGTTACTGCCAGCCTGCGTTGTATTAATGCAGCACTACACCACAAATACAAAAAATAAAATCAGTTTCGCATACACAATATATCAAAAACATGTACAGTCATTTGAAAGCGAAAGATTTTTCTCAGAACTCCATCCAGTCCAGTAAAAAAACCAAAAAAAAACACCAAGTAGACCCCATGATTCAGTACCTTGTAGAACAACTTCAAGTAACTTAAAGCAATTATTTTCTATTTGACTTTCATCCATCTTCTCTTCATCCAAAGGGATATTAGCCTAATCTTCTTTAGAAATGCTAATATATTCTTCTTAGAGAGACGAGACTTTCGCCTGGCAACGCTTCATAACACGCCATACTTGTTTAGTCCTTTCCTAATTGTACAATCATGAACTTTAACATTTAACATGCTAGCTGAGGCCTGTAGAGTTTTTTTGCCTTTTTTTGCAAATTCTATGTCCTTGGAGTGAATTTGTTGGGATCGGAACATCATGGTATTGTGTTATTATGACCCACCTCAATGTTCCAGTGCCTAAACTTCTGTTTGATTATTAGCACCTAGCTGTTACCTAGACAAGCAAATGAAAGAGGGTCAGTGATCCTAGAATGGACTCATTTTATAGCTTGGAGAATCCAATAGTTTGCTCTCTATAGTAGTGCCACTTTGAAAATAGATTTTAAAATATCAAATCTTTTTTTTCTCTCTTCAAAAAGTTTCATTTAAAGCCAAATAAAAACCAAGTCCAATAGCAATGGGGTTTGTTTAAGTGGTGCAAGATAAGACACTTTAGATATAATCTATTTAGTCAAATGTACTTTACATGGAAAAAACAATAGTACTGTTGAGAAGGAATCAAAAGTATGACACTAAACAATATCCACCAGGCTTTGAAAGCTTTGTCAGACTTTCCCAGTAGAAATAAAAGCCAATCTGCATCCAGCACATTGGGCTCTGAACTGCCATATCTTCTCTTCTGAGGTATCACTTTTTTGTTTGTTTTGTTTTTGACGCAGCAAAATTTCCAAATTCCTTATAACCAAATCCAAATGAAGAGCTGTCACATGTAAGACTCGAGGAATGCAAACCTAAACAACCGTTTACTGCGTGGGTAACAATGCCAGCAAGGCAAGAAATTATATTACACACATTCTAGATTTTTATAGTTGAGAAGCTCATGCTCAGCAGAGGCATCGCACAGATTTTGAGAAAATAAACAGAGACATCCGTGTCTGCATACATAATCTAAGAGAAGCTCAAACTGTAGGCTCTTACTCAGGTAAGGAACATCTTTTGCATAAGGATCTTTTTTTAAATTCTGTTGTTAATTCAATGAGTTGTAAACTTTTTCTCGTCACAATACACATGGCGCGCATATGTGTATATAGCAATGTACGCGAGAACGAATAGTGCACATGCCATTTAATGGCCATTTTGTGTTAAAAGGGAGCACCATAGATCAACCAGACTGAATAGGATGTTATTTTCTCCCCTTAAAACAGAAAGATATGGAAGGTCCCATCCATTTTCCTGTGAAAGTCAGCTGTTAGTGAAGGTTATATATTGCCAGGGCAGCATGGGCTAACCATGAATCAATGAATGACATGCCAGGCCCCCAAATGAGCTCATTCTTTAGAGCCCAGTGCCCTCTAGCAATAAAACATTTGAGAAGGGGGCTGGGAAAACAGAAGAAAAGCAGATAGAGAGCACTTAATGAGAGATGTCTCAAACACTGCAGAGATCACGAGCATAATGACTGTTAGAGGACCAATGGCATGACACATTGCATAACAGTACAGACGTAAATATACATCAAGGTAAAAAGACAAAAATGCCACTCCATACAGCCAAAATACTGAATAAGAGCAACAATCCCTCAATGCAAAATTCGGATTTTTTTTTTTTTTTTTTTTTTTTTTAAACGCAGCGCCTGCCCTTCAACATCATCTTGCAAAAGCCAAAGTTAGATATAATGGCTGTGCTGTGATTTTTGTCTGCGTTTACAAGTAAAATGATGACTGAGAGAAACAGATGCAACTTGATGGGTTTTTTTCCTCTCATAAGCTGCACAGCTGTCTGTCACTAGCTGAAACCTTGTTGTTCGGTGTCACTCGCTGAACAGAGCAGATGGTGAAAAAACTGCGCCAGCAGCGGGAGAACAAGAGCGTTCGCGAAGGAGTACCGCCTGAAGTTTTTTTTGGGCGGGGGTGTTTCGTTTTGAGTACCTTTTTTTTTTTGCAGGATGCTGAAAAAACAAAAAAAATCTAGTGACAAAGTCACTAAGTTGGCAACAATGAGTTGAAGTGAACTGTGATGGGCCGAGAGAGATGTTAGGCATGAAATTCTACATCCACAAACGTTGATTCTGTTCATCTGGACATAGCATTTTCAGTGGGAGAAACATTTCGTCACTCACCCAAGTGACTTCTTCAGTCTCAGCTGACTGCAGGTGTCCCCAGTCTTATAAACAGTATCACTTAAACTAGTACCACTGAAGGAACAATGGGCTGTGAGGTCAGTTCCTTGAAACGTTTCTCCCACTGAAAACGCTACGTCCAGATGAACTGAATCAAATTTTGTGGATTTACCTACCTGGATGATTGAGCATGCATCAAGACGAAATTTCTGAATTTAAAGAAACTAAAAATCTGAAGGCGAGCCAAAAAACATCAGGTTCTCTTCTGAAAATAATTGAGTTGGTTGTCATGACAAAGAATATCACGTAATGTGTTGGAATTAACTCACTCTAGCTGACATTTCTTTAAGTAGTATTTTTCACATTAATACAGCGTTAGTTCTAGATGTCATCTAGTGCAGATAAGGCTCACTGTTGTTTAGTCATTCAAGATTTGCAGAAGTAGGATGTGGCAGCTGGTCAGTAGGATTGTCACGCCCTTCCTCTGCTGTCTGCTAACTGGACTGGGGAAAGTGACAGGGACGACAGCCAGTATTTTACCCAAATTTTAGCAGGTTAACAATTGGCAATGGGGGGGGAGGCACTTAAAGGACACACCCCTATATCTTTCTTGTGTCTTCCTTTCATTACCTTTCCATTAAGTATATTAAAACACAGCATAGAGCAGAGCAATTCAGGGAAAGCCTTAGACTCCAGACTTCAATGTCATTTTACCAGAAACCCTGGCAGCAGAGTGTATTTGTTCACTATATGAGATGCACCGCAGAAACAAGGATCTTTATCTCTTTATGTCTGCCTTCGAGGATATTTGCTGTCTAGCAGAAGAAGAAGCCAGGGAGGGAGCCGGCTCAACAGTTTACATCATGACTGTAATTGGACACTGAATTATGGGGAAAGGTATAAGCTTATCTTTTATGGCATGCCAGAGCAAATTAAACCCTGAACTCAGGCAGCAAGAAGCAATATTTTAATGTAAGTGGGTTAGTTAATGCCACCAGGAGCATAGGGGCAGTATAAGGAGCCTCACAGCTAATCCCAACTAAACATTCTTCAAGGTCTGCAGCATGTCCTGGAGATACAAAAGTGGGAATTGCTTTGGGATTTGGTATAGTAGTATTTAAATACAAGCATGTGTTGGACTTTGTAAAGAGCCACCCCTGAGATTTTTTAAGATATATTTAAAGCCAAAGCATATGTCTTTTTTCCCTTTAAAACGGCCATTTGGTTGATACACATTTTAAGTAAAAACACTATTTCATCATTCCCTTTTTAAAAGCTCTGAGGTGGCCCCTGGGGCTCTAAACAGTTTCCATACACATTTGGACTGTTTTGTTTTAGCACAAAGATGCCAAAAACCTGGTTTTGGATATTGCACAAATTATCCAAATATTAACACTGAACGCTTTAGATTTAAGAGGTGAACATATTTAGCCTTCAAACATCTTGCTCTGTACGGTTCACTGGAAGGAATTCAAACTATAACCCTTTGCAGCTTTAACATGTGTGCATTAGCATGTGGATAATATCTGGAGGCTTTTATACTCTAACTTGCCACTGTGACATGAAGACGAGCAAACAAACAGATGACAGAGAAGCACACCCTGCAATCATAATACTCGTGCTGGACAACTCCCCACATTCACGTTGGGCTCAAAGGAATTTCACTGGAATATTTGTATATGCTGGGCTGGCGCTCAAATATTAAACGTTTGGCAGAAACTATGTGAGCTATTTAATTTTAATTTACAACACAGGCATCAAACGTACACTTTAAAGCACAAAAACGTGACCGCGGATACAAATATATATATATTTTCTAACAGCAAAACAATTCAAATAATAACAATGTTGACAAAGAAATCCGTTCAGAAAGCCCGAGAGAATGATACATAATAATAATTTAAAAAATACACAAGTTGTTTTTTTAAGTAAGTCACACCGTCGCGTGCGCTAGTTAATGATTAACAAGCGCGCGCGCACGCTTATATTGATTGTACCGCAAAGTGGCTGAAAGGTTGTTGGCGCAGTCTTCCAGTCGTTCATCAATAACAAGAAACTCCCCCCGTACGCCTGTGTAAAATATCTGCCCAACTTTTGATTGTTTGCGGGAAGTAAGCGGGACGCAGAGACTACTCACCGATGCGTCTGAGCGAGCAGTTTCCACGTGCAGTCAACAAATCCTTGGGTTAAATGTCTCCAGCTGTCACACTTCACCTACTTTTAAACAGCTTCTTCCCTATTGTTAGCCTTCCTCTCAAAATAAAAGAGAGCATTTCGAGGTTAACATCGCGTCGACTTCACTTCTGCGATAGTTGCTGGTTTCTGAGCCGCGAGAGGAGAGTTTTTTTTCCCCCTGCTGTCGGTTTTGGAGAGCCAGTCTGTCTGACCGTGGCTCTCTCTTTCTCTCTGTGTGTGAGTGTGTATGGATGGGAGACCAGTAGCAGGTTCCCAGACACACAAACCAAACCCACCCGCCCGCCAATCACGTACAGTATCACACCACCACGTCGTGAGCTCCTCGAGTCTGTACGCTTCGCGAGACGGAGAAAATTCCCAGGCTGAATGGAGGCGGTGGCTGGATGTTTATTGCCTCTTGAAAAGTCATAATATGTATAATATTCAAACACAAAAGTGAAAGCAAAAGGATACTTCATAGAAATGTGTCAAACTATGATCATTCGGTACAACAAGCACTTACCAGGATTAACCTTGACCCTAACACATACCAAGCACCAACAGATTTTACATTTTTACATTTATAATACATAAGAATCGACTTAATTCTAAGGTGAGATTAAACTAAAATTAAGTTAAAATCAAGTTAATCTGTAGTTAGTCAATTTGTTGTAGACACCTATTCAATTCAGTTCAATTATATTTATATGGAATTCACAACAACAGGAAGTGCTCTATGTTGCAAGGTAAAGCCTCCACAATATTAGAAAGAAAGCCCAAAAAATACACAATCCCCTGTGAGCAAGCACTTGGCAACAGTGGGAAGGAAAAACTCCCTTTTAACAGGAAGAAACCTCTGGCAGGACCAGGCTCGGGGAAGGAGAGACATCTGCTGCAACCAGGTGGGGGTGAGGGGAAAGAGAAGAGGGTAAAAAGAGACAAAAGGTAAGCTAGAGGAGAGAGAGCTTCTGAAGTTGGTGGCCCGTGTCAAAATTGTCCCGAAATGTACTGTGAATGAATGAAACACTAATAGTTTATAGGGGTTAAAAAAAACAGAAAGTAGCTTCTCTTCAGTGATTCGGACTTCCCCAAGTTACAACTTTAAATAAATATGGCACTACCAAGGTTGCTGAGCTCATAAAAAAGAGCTTTCTGGCTTCTGAGGATATTGTGAGTGTAGTGGTGGAGAAATTATATATATTGTTTTTTGTTTTTTTCTATGTCTCAAACACTGAAGAAGACTGATTATCATATTTAGCCTACAAAATATCTTCTACAACTAATTTAGCCTGGTCTTAGCCTGGACAGGATTACAGTGCCTGGTGAGGTAAACCTCACAGTCCCTCTGATGATATACTGGCAGTTATGACACCAATAGGTTTTATTGCATAGTCTGTATGACTCAGACTTTAAGTACAGTATGTGATATCTCCCTGTAAGAGTTCATGAACAGTAACTGTTCAAGAAGTCTTGTAAAGGAAGTTCTCTTTTAAAAAAAAGAAAAAGAAAAAGAAAAGCTTATCCACCTTTACACATTTGTTTGGACATGTCTCCCCTCCTGAAACAGGTTACTAGAGTTCTAATAGCATCACCTCATGAGAAAACAACAGCATATAATGGTGTTATACAACAATTCTCATCACGCTGCCTGTGGCGCAGACATTACAGACTTGTGGTTATACGGCAGTTTCCCACATTATGACTGCTAACTAGGGCATTTCCCAAGATCATCTAAAAAAGAAGCTCAAGTTCTTTGAATTAGTCGTTTAGACAGGCCTACTCTACCTGAACACTTTCCAATAACGCCCCGCCGGACGTGTGGGAGGTGTCAGTGTTCAGGACCATCATCTTTTGTTTTTCTACAACCTTGCCAACAGAAATCTGCTCCATGGGAATTCACAAACACACACACACAAACAGTGGATGGTTTTGTCTGGTTGTGAGTCATCCATGTTCCCCACAGATCCCTAATTCCTCTCCTGATAGATCTGGCTTCTTTTACACGCTCTGTCTTCATTTTGAAGAAACTTGGAAACCTCTGCTTCATCTGAGATAGCTCATATTTTATGTGCTTCTGTTTTTTTGCCTATGGGGATTTGATCGTTAACATGTTGCGGAGGGAGCTGTTGAGCGGTTAAGCTATCCTTACTTACCACGATAAGCAGAGGACCCGCTGTACTATAGCAGATGTCCTTAGGTCAGCTTTATGAGATGAAATGCATGATAAGAAAACCACTTGTGGCTGGAAAAACAGCAACGCTGTAATCAGAAATTCATGTTTCTGTTTTGTCCAGGAAAAAATCATTGACAACAACTTGCAGGAGTTTGCCTGGCTTTACATTCTGGAGCCTGAGGAATCTACTACAACATGCTATTTTTTGAAATATAAGTCTAACTGTATTTATGGCAGATTTCAATCGGTTTTTCATTCAAGAATGCAACTTATTTATCATTCCACTGATAACGGGTACAGCTGATAGTCAGATTACTCTGCTTCATGCAGAAACAGAGGACATTTTCACTTGGCAAACAGCACAGCAGTAATTAAATATGAACGTTCCCAAAACTTCCTTGGGATCGTATTACTGTTTGTATGGCTTTGTTATTCCTTGCAGCAGGTAGCTTAGCAATCTGGCACAACATGTAGTTCATTTCAGGAATGTGGAATTTGAAAAAAAAAACAAAAAAAACCCCTCTTGATCCTCTGAGACTACCTGAGGCTACCTTGTGACCATCCACTTTGTTACAGAGACCCTTCTGTTGAGTATAAATTGTAATCTGAAAGGGGAATAGTTGACTCCTGTGGCTGTGAGGCCCCTGGGACAAGTACAAGAAGGTACTTTGACACTGCCCTGCACACACTCTGTGTTCTCCTACATGAGTAAACACTTTTTAATGTAATGACTCCCTTTTTCCAGGTGGAGGAAAAAGCAGAAAGTGGCCAAAGGGCGAGAAACTGATCCACACACACACACACACATATATATGAGAACACACACACACAAGCTGAGAGGGTGAAAAGGGCATTAGCAGGCATTAGTTTCCTGCTTTTGAGTTTGGGATTTGGGGCACTTGAGTCTCTCCAGGGAAAGCCTGGTCAGTGAATTTCTCTGATGAAAGAGGCAAAGCATTGAACCACGACAAGGTTTCAATAAAAGCCTCAAGACTGATTGCCCAACGAAAATGTCGGAACCTTGGCTATGCTCATTGCTCAATTCGATGCTGAGGTTAAATTTTGGATGCATGACACACCACAGAGACTGACACATCCTCCAGGTTCCCCTTGTGTGGTTTGAAGTTTCCAAGACACGTTAGAGGAGTGGAATCTTTGCGTAGGGAAGGCTGTTGGAAAAAAACAAAACAAACTACAGCCATTCACTGAAAAACAGACTCTATCAGCAAAGAGATATAACATTAGTAAGGTCTGTGGCAAATATGCAGAATTGTTAACTGTTTCACTCTTTAGAGGAACAATTTTCAATCATTAATGAGGCAATCATTCTGTTTTATCAAGGTGGTTACAAGACAGCAGTCAATAATTGTAAAATCTATACTTTTTGTAATTTCTGATGCTTAGTTTTATGAGTAAAACATTATGGTAAAACACAAGAAGCACAAAATGCATCTAGTTTTTTTTTACATTGCTTCCTCAAAACTGCTTTACTGTCATACTGAGTGATATTCAAACCACTGTTGAAACCCTCTTTTCAGCTGCACCATTATATCAAGTAGACATTTAGATGTGTTGTGCATCATTTTATGCTCATTGTTAGCACAGAGGAATGCATTTCCTCATAGCCAGGAACATTATACAATTCCAAGCTACTGTCAGGGCTCTCCGGCACTTATTCTCCTTTGGCTCCATCACTACCCCCCAACCCCCTCTTTCCCTCCCGCCAAAATCCTGGAAAAGATAAACACGCTTTCAGCCTGCAACTTCACTCGTGAGATCAGGGAGAAGGAGGTTCCTCAGTCCCATGTGGCGAGCAGGGTAAACACAGGGATCTGACTACAGAAGGAATGGAATGATGCGAGGGACCCTTTGCTCCAACCACCGCTTTTGCTTCTCATCTCCCCACACCATGGCCAGATGGCCGCCATCTCCATTCTTCCCTCTTTCACTCCTGCTAAATCAAACACTGAATTCATGTGGTTTGGAGCTTACTCTGCACAGTGTGAAGTATGAAACACACACACTCATCAGACACTGGTTACAGAGCTGCATGGGAGCTCACTCGGGAGAAAAACATGTCTTATTGTGGCTGCATACATTACTTCAGTAAGTGTGCACAGTGTGTGAGCTGTGGCATGCATTGATTTTTCCATGTATGGCTTTGTGTTCCAAGACAGCGTATGTTTTATACTCTTCCATCGGTTGTTTTGTAGTTCTTCCTGAATCTTGGCTCATCCAGAGCTGAGGAGTACGGTTATGAAAAGGGTGTGTCTGAAACTCCTCGTTTAGATTTCACTTATCAAGAAAAGTGTATATTTGCACTCTTCATGCACACGTAGCCCAGCTAATCACATTTGAAAGAGAAGCATCTGACCTGTGTTGTTTTTAAGGTACTTTCTAGCATTATCATTTGTATTTTCCACTTGAATCTTACAATTAAGTTTCTTTGCACGAGTGAGTTTTAGTTAAAATCCTCTGGTAATCAGAACCAGTTCTAATACACCTGGAGTAAACAAGCTGCTTGGCTGCGTGCACAGTTGTGCTCAGTGTAGCATGAAGACACAAACAAGCACCTCTGTGTTGATGGTTATTACAGAGTTTCTAAGACTTTATCCTTTTACAGTGAGGCATTTTAGGACATTGCCTGTCCAAAGGCTTCATATGATTTGCTCATTCATTTTGTTTATTTTGATTGCAGGACTTATCCATACGATCTTTCAGCCACTGCTGGAACATAAGGACCCGTCACTTCTTAAAAATGATCTCACCAGCTAATCGTATAACCGCTCACACTGACATAATTCTTGACAACAGTTTTGCTGAATTTTGGGACCAACACAGGACCATTCCTTTGCCAGAGACCGACACTTTAATTAGATTTGCAGAAGATATTAACCATCAATCATGTTAATGCCCAGCCAACCGCAAGTAATGACTTTCATGGTCTGATCAATCAGCGCGGCTTTGTCTCTTTATTAAAAATGCCAAATATATTTGCTTTGAATCTCTGTTTTGAATTCTGCATTCCTAATAAAATGCTGGTTTTTGAATCAGTGACGCAGGTTAGTGTGAAAAAAAAAGTCTAATTAAATCAAGACCCAGCTTATGAGGGAAAGGCAAACTTTGCACTTGTTGAAAAAAAATGAAAGAAAATGTTCAAGAATAACAACAAATTACTTTACAGTTTTATAGTATAACAAAGGGTTTTTTCAGTCTCACACTGTTGCTTGAATTTGTCCCAAACTCATCTAATGCACCACTCACACTTATTCATTCACTCATTTAGCACAACTAAGTGGTAAACTACTATACCTTGAAAACTGCTTTTGTAGATTTTGTTTACTATTAAAATTATTATTAATAATAATTTAATTTAGATTACAGAATGTACAGTGTAAAATTCCAGTACAATGCTTGAAAATCTAGCAGTTATTACAGAAATCAGCCATGAAAACCTTGAAAATCAGTAAATGGTAAATGGCCTGTATTTGTATAGCACTTTACTAGTCCCTAAGGACCCCAAAGCACTTTACACATCCAGTCATCCACCCATTCACACACTGGTGATGGCAAGCTACATTGTAGCCACAGCCACCCTGGGGCGCACTGACAGAGGCGAGTAACACAAATAAGTAGTGAATACAAAATGAACCATTCAGCCTGTCACTCTAAGGCCGCTGCAGTAGTACGGAGTACAAACGAAACACAATGTGAAATGCCAAACACTTAATAACTGTGAAACGTGGTTCAGTCTGCCTCTGTTTTGCATTTGCCTGCCACCATCCACTGTGGAAACACTTTAGAAACTAATTTTGTCCACAGGCAGCTGCTTTATGCAGCGTTTTTGGGGGGAAAATTTTTTTTTTCAGAAGAGCTCATCCTGAATCAAAGTTAATACCCTGGGGTGTGCTGAAGCCAAATCTGAGAGCAGCTCACTGGGCAAAAAACTCCGTAATGGAGGCACGCACCATTAAACAATACAAACTCAATCCATCTCTATCACAGCAGCGGGACAGCTAAATGATAGCTTTGTGAGTGTCTCTGTGTGTGTGTGTGTGTGTGTGTGTGTGTGTGTGTGTGTGTGTGTGTGGGTATTGTATGGTACTCTTCAAAACACTGTCACCTTTATCATTTTAAAGGCACCTGCAATCATCACAGGAGTCACTCTGTCTGTATTCATGCATTACATTAAAGACGTCCTTTAATACAGCACTTTTACTTTTTTTTAATATATACAGCTTTCTACTTTCTTGGTCATTTCTACATATGTTTCTAAATGTCTAACAAATGTTGGAACCTGGTGCCATAAATATAAGGTAAGTTATTTCTTTACAGCAGTGCAAAACTAGCGAATCATTTTACTCTGTGCATTGGTTGGACAACTTCAGGTTTTCAGCTCTCTTTTCGAGTTTTCATCTAAGAGTCCCGTGTCTTCTCTTTCTCCTATCTCTGCCTGTCAGTGACTGACTCTCACTCTACCCCTTATCACTGTTTCACTGCCAGCTGACAGTCAAAAGCACCTAAATTAGCTTATCAAAGTGCAAAGCTCCCTGGGTAACACAGTAAGCTAAGATTCCTATTTCAATTTGCCGTTTCAATTTCGTTTATACTGTCGACAGAACAAAAGACACTGCTATACCCATGAGTCCAAACGGAGATAAGGTAGAGATGCAGGGACGGACATGGGAGCCACTGAGACTTTGGGACAAACACAGATCTATTAACAAACAAGCAATAAAAAATGAGGGCGAAATTGAAGGAGAACGCACCAGTGAGGTCTTTAAAAGTTATGGCTGTATAGGCTGTTTTAATGCTATTGATGCACAGGGATCGATTTATAGACACCTGATTTTTTTTTTTCAAAGGAATAGGTCATAATGCAATAAAAAGTGCTGTCGGATTGCTCTAAACTGCACATTCCCCCATTAGATTACTTCTGTTTTTTTCCTTGTTAGACAAGTCAGCAGACCTGAATAGATGTACTCTCATTATGCCTCAGGCAACCATAAGTTCTCCTACTGCCATGCAAAGTGACCTGACACTTGTCTTTTTGTTCCATATGTGCTCCCTGACCAAAACTCTGTTTTAAATTGCATGATTTAGCCACACAAAATACATTTTTGAGAGAGAGGTGATGCAAATTACCCAATTAAGTGCAACAGTGCTTAAAGCCAAAAGATCCCTGAGGGAGAAGGGAATTACTTTAAAGACTCTCACAGCAAATAGCCTGACAGCAGACTTAGGCTGAACTGTTACGTGAGCTGAAATACACAACATCTGTATCTTTAGCTATGGTTTCTAACCCTTATTGCTTACACTTGTTTGTACGCATGACCATGCAATCCTGCAGAAAGTGATGAAGCAAGCGTCTTGGCTCACCACAGGCCCATCTCATCTCAATAAACAGCATGTGACATGACCTCATCTGCTTGGAGGACACCCTCTGGATTGGCTCTGAGACTTTAATGACACACTTATATTTCTGCAAATGCATGTGAGGTGTCCTGGAATTCAAAGCAAGGCTAACAAGTTGGTGGTCAAAGGTTCACAGTGCTCATCCAACACATGAGACATAGGAATGCCTAATTTTGGTCATGGAAGGGGACTGCTTTCTGGTTTCCATCAAAACCAGAACAGGTTAAAGCAGTGATGGTATGATTGTGTAAACCAAGACCTGACCAGTGCCATTTGAATTTATGAGTAACAAAGAAAATAGGGAGGATTTAGGAAACTTATTGAATTAACTTTTTAGCCTTGGAAACAAAAGAACATGTGTTCATAAAGTCTTTAAAGTCAGGTTAGCAGCACCAGAGTGTAATGGATGACATCAAGATAAGATTCTTGGCACTCATTAGTGTTTAGCCCAGACTGAGCCTTTTCCATGGAAATATCTACACTGAACTGTCCAAGATAATGGCAATAACATATGTGAGGTTTGTCAAGGGTGGAATTCCTGTCATCTAATATGTGAAATGGAACGGTGAAGCTCACTGACTGACTGTGTGTACGCTGAAGATACTATAAGGAAATTGAAAGGGTTTGGAAAGAATGATGAATCTGACATTATTTTCTTTTCATAACGAGTAGGATCTCAACTTCCAAAATTAATTGGCTTGCACAAAGAAACACTCAAATAATGCTGGAGACAAACTAGACTTTCAGGGATTATAGTCATTTGTTGTTGATTTACAAACCTAAATAAATAAGGCGATTAATTATGCTTAAAACTTTTTAAAAATTAGGTTTTGACATGAGTTGAAACATAAGAAATATATTTGTTTGCTGCTGGAGAACAAAATGGAGAAGAATTTAGGAGAATGCCAAGATTGTTTCATCATAAATCCAATGGAAATCTACTCAAGTTTTTACTTCATTGTGGCTCTTGATGGTAAAAAAGGGTAACTAAAACCATTAAGACACGGTGACTATAAAAGTCACAACAAAAAAAGCAAAATATTACAGTCAGGACCAATCCAAAATATTGGAGTACCAACCATTAGAACAGCATCGCCATCCCGAAAATCAGTTTTCGCTTTCATTATATTTACCGCTAGTAGTTGAATCGCCACACATTTTCCCCTGAAAATGACATTTTAACAGCAGGTGCCAGGAGTTTGAGGAAGATAATAAAAATATTGATCTAGATAAAAACTGGTTTGAAAAGCAAAAAAAAAAAATCTGCACATCTGCCGGCATCGCTCACATTATCTGTGGCACACTGCTCACTGCAGGCAAAGAGGGTAAATGTCAGAAAGGGTTTCCTAGAGAGAGAGAGAGCTCCATGACATTAACAATGACTTTAACTGGCTGTGAACTACAGGAAAGCGGAGCAGAACTTCCTTGTAATTGAATTATACAGCCAGGAAGCTGCTGCATTGAATGACAACAGGTGCTACTTTGCTCTCTGTATTGTGCTGCTTCTTTTATGTGTTTACTTCCTGCAAAATGCAAAAAAATGTTTGTGAGAAGCATATAGTCTATAAATGTCACCTTTAGGTCTCCTGCAACATATTCTTCTCTCACATCAAGGCAGTCTAGATGTTCAAAGAACTCCACGTCATTGGCTGGAGCCGTTATTGTGACGTCTTTACTTCCAGTGCACGCTTTGAACACAATAGGGCAAGATCCCACTGGAGTATAGGCTATATAACATCAGAGAGCTTTAGAAGAATAGCCACATTTATGCTTCCATATCTAGATCCAGTTGCCAAATGAAACTTGATTTGTTGACCGCATCAAATGGTTTCTTGGAAGTTATCGCTGCCCAACTTTCCAGTTTAACTGTTGGATTGTGACACATTTTTCAGCAAGAACAAGATGTTCTTGGAGGATTTATTATTCCCGCTGTCATGCTGCACACCTCATCTGATCGCACAAATGACCGCAGGGCTGTTAAAATACACTGTAAGATTATTAAATGAAATGTGGGAGGATAGGAGTTGAGGACTCAACGCCAATGCTGGAGAGTCTTCTTCTTCTTCTTTTTTTTAAAGGGATCATTAAAGCTGAAATCTCAGCAACCAGAGAAAAAAAATTTACGGTACTTTTTGTGAAACACATTTTTAAGGTTTCCAAGACTAAACTTCAGATGTACAACCTTCTCTATATTTTTTAACATAAGCATTGGCAGTGAGTCTATGGCCCAAAGTTTTCCACATACAAAAGTTAGTTATGGAGTTCCACAGGGTTCTATAGTAGGGCCAGTATTTTTCAACAATTAACTTTAAAAAAAAAAAGAATATATTCATAATGATCACTGGATTTTTAAAGCAGTTTTTAATTACCACACCTAATTCTAATCATAAAATCATAATTTCATCCAACCCTGTGCTCACAGTCCCTGTCATCTTTACAGTCTCCATCAAATATCATGGTAGGAGCTCCCTGTTTAATACCTCCATCGCCCAGCATCTCTGCAGGTGACAGACATACACCGTACCCACTATAGAGGAATGGGCAAAAGCTTGCAAATAGGCAGACTGTCTGCAGGCGTTCTCTGATCTAATCTCCTCCACAATCTGGCATTTGGCTTCTGCTGGGATGCCAGGTATACCATTCAGATGTAGGCAAAAGCAGCTCTTTTTGGTTAAGAATGCACCCAGCACTGGACTGCAGGAGAAACATGGGCAGTACAGATGGCTGTAGACTGCCCTCTGGTGGAGAAATATAATCAGTACACTTGTATATGACGCTGCAACTCAAGTAGTGTTTGTTGGGTATATTATTCGGCAACTGGAAATTGTATCCTCATCACAAGGTTCAGTTTTTGTTTATGTTTCAATGGGAAACTCCGTAAGTATAATCTTTCTCAACTTCACTTAATGTATAAAAGCTTCTTTGTCTTGCAGTCTCAGCTGACTGTTCTGTCTAGTAGCTGGTGTTTTGCGCCTCTGGTATTCTTGCCAATCCCCGCTCATGTATTGACCCATGTGCCTGTTCATCTTAGCCGATATGATGCCTGACATGTACTACATTCCATGTAGTACTGAGGCAGGTTATTGGTCGGTAGTTGGATGGGACCGGTCCCTTCTTGGGGTCCTTGGGGATCAGGACCGTCCGACCTTCGGTTAGCCATTCCGGGTATCTCTCGTCAACTAGCAGCTGGTTCATTTGTGCTGCCAGACGCTCGTGGAGTGCAGTCAGCTTCTTCAGCCAATAGGCGTGAACTATGTCGGGGCCTGGTTCATGCTCTTCATACTAGAGACCCTTGCTTGGATGTCTGCCACCGTGATGGTTACTGGACCCTGTTCAGGGGGAGGAGGTTGCTATGGTCTGCCCTCAGATCCACTTGCCAACTTCTAGCCAAGCATCTCACTGCTGCCGTATTGTAGATCAGTCTCGGTAAGCGTGGCTGTAGATATCATCCGTAGTGCTGCATTAACATTATCGAGCAGACCTTCTGAGGCCACTTCTGCTACACTGCAGTAGTGATGTCGCGGTGGGAAAGCTCCACTTTACACAGTCTGCATTTGTTTACTGTGAAATGTTTTCACTTTTTAAAAAACCTGTTAACATTTCCTTCCTTCTTCGTTTTGCCGTTCGCGCTAGTTTCTTCTTTGTAGTATTGAGTGCAGTCTTAGCAGAATATAGCTTACTGCAGTGTACTGCAAGTACAAGAAACACACTTGTGGGTTGTTTTTTGTTTTTGTTTTTTTAGAATAGGACGTGTGGACAATAAAATTCCGCGTCGTCGATTATAACGACGAATTGTTGCAGCCTTAATGTCATATTTTACTTTTGTGCAAATGTTATATTGTAATGGCAAATTATGTCAAATCAAGGACAGATACAGGTAATTAAATAAAAATTATTTTATTCATTTTTTTAAATAAATGCATTTTTACAGTCAGAAAACAGAACAGCAGGACATGCACTGCTACTCTTGACACTGAAGGCAAACAAAAAGTCAGAGAAATTAAAAATTAACAGAACAGTTTTCGCTTACCTCTGTTCTTTTTTTCTTTTTTTTTGCTGATTTGTCTCTCCTTCATATGGACATTATTTAATTGCACACTTCAATTGTGTCAAATACCAGACAAATAGTAAGTAGTGAAGTAACCTAAAATGGCATAGAGTCAAACTTGCAGCAAAAAAAGCACATCAATGACAATGTCAGTTCTTTTTTTAAATGAGCTAAAAATGACAGAGCTACAAATGGAAATGTAGAAGAGAAAGCAAAAATGGGGGGAGACAGGGCACAGTGAAAAAGGCTTGTGTATCTGTATTTTAGAAAAATATATATACTCAACAGAACTTCTTAACCAAACCTGGAGTTTGAGACTAGTGTTATCTTCATATATATTCACATATATCTTCATCTGAAACTCAGTAAGACTACAACATGAGCAGGCACATTTACTACACGTGTTGACAGATGGCTTACCTGCAAACCCCCAAAATGCAGAAAAACAAAACAAAACTGTACAATTCTATAAAAATGTTTGTGTTTTTTTTTTACATTAGTTACAAAAAAAATACTTCATTTACTGATCCTTCATACTGAGGACAGAACAAAAAAAGTTTGCATATTTATTTTTTAAACTCTGTGACCTTTTGCTGGTGTGTACTGATAATAACGATAACAACAACAACAATAATAATAATAGTAATAATACTATATGGTGTGACAAACAAAACAGCGTTAATGTAAAAGCCAGTACAAGGGATATGTGATAATGTCCCTCCTGTTATGTAGTGTACATGCACTACGCTATGAGACATCAGTGGTTTCAGATCTGAGGATGCCGTTCAAAGCTGACCTAAAACTGTGGTCAGAAAAAGAGCCATAAACAGATGTGTTAATGCTCTCTGGCATAAAATCTGTGCACTTTAAGCTTTGTCTAAACAGAAGACTGCTTACAGTTTGGAAAATATAAAAAGACATCATGTTTTAAAGGCATGTTAATTACCTTAGTTGAACATTCTAACTGAAAATTTTTACACCTTACTTTAAAAAAAAACTAGTAGGCGGTTGTAGTCAGCGCTACACTCTATCAACATTTCTGCAGCAAGGACATTTACATCAGCCGGAAACCAGATAACTCAAACCCACTTGATGCTCATGCTGTTGCACTGAACTGTAGTGTGCTCTCATTTTTAGCGGTCTATTAAATACAGAGTACATCTCACAATGTCAAACCTGTCAGCTAAAACATAATCAACAGAGAGACTCAACAGGAAGGACACGAGTTGTGAGGCAACGACAGAAATCAGAAGCAAAAAAATAAACGGAAAGTTCAGGACAGCTTATTCATAAACAGGACTATATACTGCACAAGTGCACTTACACGTGACTTCAAAGAAAAACCTTTCACAGAGTGGACAGGATGGACATGCAGATCTGATCGACTGACCTCTGCTGTTATAGATACTCTTGATAACCACCTTTTAGGATGAGTAACTGTAGGTCCCTGAGGCACTACAATTACATTTTTATCTACGTTGTTATGTCAGCCTCTTTAGTCCAGTTCCAAAAGAGAGAGAAAAAAGGAAAGTGAAAAAGAATAAGTGGGGAAAAAAGATTCTTTGGGATTTATTCTGATGTTTGAATGGTGTTAAAGGGTCGTCATGGACGTAAGTTGGTGGCCAGTCCAGGAGGAGAGGAGACAGGTGGTTGTAGGACAACAGACAAACTTAGCTTTCTGCTCAACCACTGGAGTTCATCTGAACTGCATCCACCACAATATTAGTGTTGCAACAAATGACCTTGTCAGCATTAATGCAAAAAAACCTCCAAAAAACTATGACCTTAAAAATAGCGTCAACCATGGCAATAGTCATGCTGCTCTGGGCTTTTCAGCGCAGACCTAAACAATTAAAAAGAAAAAGTAAAATAAATTCATATATTGAGGTTTCCCCCCGACCTCCAGCCACTCCCCCTCCTGGCCCCTGACCTACAATCATTGAACCCTGGCAGCCTGGAACAGCTCAGACCCAGCCGCTTGTCAGCTTATAGAACATTTCCTCATCTAGAGACTCATTCTGGTCCTTGGCACGCGTGGACAGGAAGATGTAGCCACCAATGAACTCGTGGACCACCTTACAGTCCACTTCGGCGCAGATGAATGAAAGACTGGGCTCGTCTGCAAATTCCACAGTCACCTGTGCACACAGAGCACGTCACATCAGTCACATCAGTCGTTTTTTGGCTGACATAGTCGTTTTATATGTGTGATCAGCTAAGCTAACATCACAACAAGCAATGCAAAGAACTTTCACTGTTGACTTCCACCCTTTTTACTAGATTAATAGATCAACAAATTCAAGTCATTCACTTGATTATCAAACACAATTAAACAAACCAGCAAAATAAATCCAAGAAGGTTAAAAGGAAGCTAAATTTGCCTCTTCTGTTTTATAACACTGTGTTAATTTTGTATCTGATCGAATCAGTGTGCCTGTCATGTTCCAATAATGTTTTTAAGAAGGTAATACTAAAGGTAAAGCAGTTATGTGGGTTTCCTACCATCTTGATCTCCCAGTTGACGTTCCACTGTTTCATGTTACTAAAGCGCCATGTCTTGATGGCATCTCCGGTGCTGGCGTCCATCCGGATCAAACGATTATAAGTGATACCGATCAGCTCCTCCCGCTTTCCACCCTGGAACCTGCAAAGAAGAAAAGAGTTAGAATCTATTGTGGAATGAAAGTGTGTTGATACAATGACTAAATATGTGACTGTCAGTATGTATGATGAGTTTTTTTGGATGAAGACACATCTTTAGTCAGTTGTTACAAACATACTTTGCAAGGAAATGAGTGATCCCAAACTCAGGAAGGGACTGCCATGCCTGGATAAAGCGCATCTTGGCCTCAATGAGACTCATTTGGGCCACATTCTGGTGGGCTTCAAGAATCCGGGCTGAAATCTGACAGAAACAAAACCGCACTCATTACACACATGACTTTTTTTTTTTTTTTTTTTAATGTATTTTTTATTTACTCCCACCATTTAAAGTATTCACGAACATACACACTAATGACTGTAAACAAATGCATCCCACACACCACACTCTAACAACCCAATGCACCAATTTAACACACGCTTAAAGTGTAAACAAGCTGTGGTTAACCCCATAAAGCTTTCAGAGCAGGGTGTCAATAACCAGTGAACGTTCACAGTGAATGTCTACTACGTACAGCTAGAAAACAATTATGAATCCGAGTCTGCTTTAGAACCCAGACTGAGGTTAATGAGCCAACTTAAGGAAGCTTTCAGGGTGAACTGTGTGAATTGGCATGCATGTATTCACACATGTGTGCCTCCCTCCAGTGGTGCTACATGATTCTTAAGGCTGTAACCTAAACCTTACCATGAGCACAGGAGCAGAAAGTCAAAATGACCACATAGCCCAAAACAAGGATTCTACCATTTCTGTCAGTACACTTAGAGAATGAGTAGTAAACTCCCCTAAAGATAAGTAATCCATCATGGACTGATCATTTTATACATTAAAAAGGTTGCAGTGAAGCTGCCTGAACATCACAGCTTCTCTAATGCACTTGAAAAGCTTTAGTGGTCTCTGCCGGACTGCATTACAATAAAATACGTAAATTAGATTTACCGTGATGGATCACTTATCTTCAGCAGTCTGGGCTCTGCTTTACATATATTAGAAATACATGAACTAAAATAAGCATCTAACTAAAGGCTAAACATATTATTAAAAAAAAAAGAAAGAATAAAATACATTAAACTATTCATCAGTCTAAAAACATTTTCACAAGGGTCTGCTCTATTACATCAGTGAGGCTAACATTAAATGCTGCATATGGACTGTGTGTTAAATGAGCTAAAACATGCAAAAGACCTGCATGGTCCATTTGTTTCACTCAGTCTGTATATTTATAGCCCCACACCACACAGATGCTCACTTGATACAATTATGTGTTACTTTCTTATCTTGTACACCCCAAAGAACACTGTTAGAGTTAATAACAAGTGACATACAGAAACTATACCATCTACTATGGCGGCCACTATGACTTGCTATAGTTATTGTTAGGTTTGATAACCCAGATACATAAATTGTTCAGAGTTCAAACAATCATGCAAGTATCTAAAGCTTAAAACAGCAGCCAGTGGACACAACTTACCAAGTCCCTGATATAGCCTGGCTGAGGAGGAGAGGTAGGTATGGGAAGATAGATGGGAATGAAGGAGATGCATACAGATAGAAGGAATACAACGTTTGGACAAAGAGAAGAAGACAGTAAGATCACTGTTGAGAGAGGAAAGATTAAAAAAAACAACAACAACAATGCAGGACATGACTGTAATAACAGAAAGCGGGGAGGAAGGCTGTGGAGCTAAAGGGGCATGCAGCGTTCAGCCAGGAGGAGGAAAGTACAGCTGCAATCAAGGAAATCACACATTTTCACATAAAGGAAGTGGGCAGTGTAACTGCAGATTTTAGGTCAGATCATGTCTGCCTGTTCTTTGTAAACACAATGAGCCATTAAAAAAAACAAACCAAAAAACCCTGAAGTCAGTTTCTATGTAATATCTTTGTCAGCCACAAGATGGCGATGTGTGACAGCAGCAGTGAAAGGTGTTGGGCTTCTCCAAGCTGCAGGTCTTTATTTTCTGTTTAAAATAAACCCATTTATCCAGAAACCACCCTGACTCACGTAATCACAAAACTCCTGTGTGCGTGTATCTGGCTGGAGATGCAGCACAGAAGTCTACTCTGACAAATCTTGCAACAGGAAGTCCAGTTTAAGGGAGGTGGGGAGGGGCTGCAGCTGGCCAAAGAGTTAATGGGCTTATCCCAGACAGTTTTCCCGCGCAACATTCCCAAGCATGGCTCATTTCCGGATGTCCCACGCCCACTACATATGTGTGTGTGTGTGTGTGTGTGTGTGAACAAGGGACTGTACACCATTACGCTTTAATGTTATGCCCAGGGAGATCATCTATTAGACTGTGTTTGAGTGCGAGACTGGATCTGTGCCAGAAAGGACCACAGACAGACACACATCCTGTGCTATTACTACTAATACTCAAAAAACAAAAAGGGGAAAAAAACCTTCCTATTTAAGCTAGCCCCAGTTCCATGCAATTATTTTGCTACAGAGTGTTTCTTTTCTGTAACCCCCCCCCAACAAAAAAAAAACCCTTATCTATTTCTACACCCCTTTTTTGTCACTGGCCACAACTGCAGCTCTGATTAAGTTATACAGCAAGCATGTAAGAAAAATGTAAAGAACTCTAAAATAGTGCAGGAAAAGATGAGCCAAAGTGAGCTAGGACTCTTCTCTGTCTCTCAGTGACATCAGGTAAACTGTAGGTTGGGCAGTGACACACATTTATGGCATTTTTACCTGACACTAAATCAACTCTTTGATTTTATTTTTTTTATCAGTAGGTTTTGTTATAGATGTGGAAGTAATTTCATGTGGGTGACCCCAAATATATTTAAGGGATTTCCTGACTAAACTAAGAAGATAGCGAGTCAGGCTCAAAGACAGAACTGAAACTTTAAATTTGAGCTGTTGTAATTTGGGATTAACTGCTGACTTTTAGTACTGCTGTGTGTTTGATCTCTTAACATGCACATTTCCTCTATGAAAGGAGCATTAAAGAGAAACACTGCTTTGTACTGTGGTAACCTATAGGAAGTTTGCAGCACAGACTAACAAAGTCTAACTTCTCCTAGAGTGTCAATAATTTCTATTTCAACTGCTTTTAATAACATTCCTGGTTTCCTATGGTTCAAACCTGCCTAGATCCTTTCCTGTTCTACGTCCATTTTTACCCCTTTATTCCCTCATTTCTTTGAGCAATTTTTTTCCAGACATCAATGATACTTAAAGTTATGCTTCAGATAATATTTGAGTCGTCACCTGCTGTACCAGCAGCAGCTTCCCAACATCATTCTAGCCTCCTAGCACCACTGTATTTTCCTACTACGATAAGAACAAATCCAGATTGAGTGAATAAGCTACGAGAAGAGAACCCCCTCCCTCACCCATCCCTGACCATGGCAGCTGTGTACTCAGCTGTTCCAGGGTACACAAACACACAAATCTACATAACACTTGAGAACATTCATCGTTAATGATTAAATGTTACACCAGATTATAACGAGGTCCATAATAACGGGTTTTCTGATCCATTGCATCTGATATGTATCCATATGACTCTCTGCTCTTTAAGTCCTTTTGTCTACAATCACAGAGCTGAGAACGTGGTGGGTAGAAATGTAGAGAGGAGGAGTAGAGGAACAGGTATTTAAACAACTCAGATGTTAGGAGGACCCCACCTGGAATGAATCAGATGCTTTTCAACCTTTCAACCATGTAATCAGCTTTTCTAAAAACACACACTAGACTAGATGATAACCCTTTTTTTCCCCTTACCAAACATTTCTACCATTTTAACCTCCACATTGCTGTAAACAGATCCTAACCTGGACTACATGGCTTACCTGTTTGTTCTTGTACTTCTTCAGGTAGCGCGGAGACACCAGGCATTCTGGGTTGATATCAGTAGCAACTGGTTCAATGGGTAGGTCAGGGTTCATGTGCTGCATCTTAAGGAAGGACAGAATGTTCTGGACCTCCAGGTTGTATGAGCTATCCGCCATGGTCTTCCCCTTGGAGGCCAAGCGGCATGCAGCCATCCAGTGGGCGTACTGTTTCTCCTGGAGATGAAAAGTCATAATTAACCAACTCTAAAAAGGAATAAGACAGCGCATTAAAGGGTGCACCAACTTCAGCCTCACCGTGTCACACCGAAGCCAGATCTCATTCATGCCATCAGCCACAGGGATTAGCAACTTGATGTTGAATTTCTGACCAGAGATGTTAACATCTGGCGTTACCTCACAGCCTACAAATAGAAAAGCATGGTGCAGGCAGGAAAAAGAGGTCAAGTGTCAGAGCCTGTTCTTTAGACATGCAACCTCAGATTTTTTTTATTTGCAGGGAAAAAATAAATGGGCATGACATTGAGGGTTTTTTTTTTTTGTGTGTGTGTGTGTGTGTGTGTGTACTCTTATGCAACTAGGGATGTCTCTGCACCTCTAAGATTCATTTGATGGGAAGGTGTCCCATGTGCCTCCTCTTTACTCTTGTAACAGGAAATTGTGATATCCTTGAATGTGCACCAGTACTGCTTGTAGCCCTTCAACGTCAGTTTCTTGGGTCTAGAGAGAAAAAAAGCGGAAGACATGTCAGAGTTCAGGTGGGAGAAAAAAAGAAAAAAGGAAAAAACAACCATTTTCTTTATTGGTGGTGAGGAGGAACAGCGGGGGAGGGGAGATCATAAGTACAAAGGAGGGGGAGGAAAAGAAGTAGAGCTTCTCAAGTGCAAAGTCAGCGAGATGAATAGGAAAGAAGCCAGCACTGTGGAAAACCATTAAAAGAGGAAATGCCTCTTGATATCATACCCCCCATTTTATGAGACAACCACCCAAGGGGCCACCTGCCTGTCAGCAAAAGCTTCAAGCCAAAAATGAATATGATTCGAAAGCTTGGTCCAACTATAATCACTCTAGATTTTTTGCCAAAGAATATTTGCAGGCTGAGCTTTCAGGTTGCCTTTTAAGCTCATAAAAAAAATAGAAAAACAGGCTTATTTGGCCAGAGAATGGTCCCGCCATAGTCAACAGCTTTTGGATAAAATGTAATCTTGCATAGACTAACATGCAGTGTTTAGTGGTTTTGCTAATAGTAAAGGTGCATTTAACCTCATGGCACTGGACTTACTTGAAGACTTTAACATAGTCTGCTAGCTCAGGAATAGATGTGATGTCACCCTAGGAGAAAGGGGAAAGCTATTGTTAAAATAAGCCTGGAACACTTTAACATACATACATATATGTGAATAAAAGGAAAGAAAAAAAGGGAAAGGATTAAACACAAAACAATGACCTCACACTTGACTTTGTACATTTTCAATGTCATTGCTCAGCACAGTAAGCTGGCTTCTTATGTAATATCTCAGAGGTCAGTTTCCTCTGATAAGCTAAATACATGTTTCAAGAAGTTGTTGTAACAGTAGAGACATATTTTCAGTGGGGCCTTAGAACCCCCAGCTCTTTGTTAGATGCAGAGCTTTTGAATAACTGTGAAATTTTGCACTTCCAGCAAACTGTAGTGCATTGCATTGTCTTTGTGCGTTTCCTGTCATGTTTATGAGTGCTGATGAAAGGAGACTTCGTCACAAGTAGAAACAAAAGCACCTAACTGATGCCAAGATTTCACAATTGGGAAAAACAAATTCACATAATGACGCCCATTTGGACAAAAAGGATGCAGGCAAGCCCAGTGCACACTCAAGCACCAGTGGTTTTGTCTCATACCAGTGTGTTGGAAGTCTTCCCTCCCTCCAAGGTAATCTCCAGATCTGACAGGGCTGCATCCACTTCATCCACCTCCTTCTCACTATTATTCATGTGGTTGTCTGATGACATGATTGACAGCTTGTTGATGTGGTACTGAGAATGAAACAAAGAGCGATGCTCTGGTTAAAAGCATGAAACCTGCAATCTATTACTAAAGTGTCCATTCCCTTAAAGCTTCCAGGTCTAAAATAAAACACTTGAGACACGGGGATTTAAAGAAAGTGTGAGGTGGAGATAGACTGTTAGCAGCTTGTTATCTGTTGCACCAACATGGTCAACAGTATTGCTTTTTTCTATAAAGTTTTGCTGTGTGCTACCGGTGCATAAACGCTCCAGCTACATCTTATAAAAAGGAAAAACAATCTGTGATAATTGCCATATAAATACTTTAAGATGTGATGGCATTTGTGTTAGCAAGTGCTGCCAGCATACACCACTGAGTTTACCAGCTATGCCGTTTTTTTTGGAAGAAGCTGAAGATAAAGAAAGTTGTCTAAAGAAGAGAAGTGTGCTAAAGTTACTGGTAAAGATTCACTGAGGTCAGGCTGTTATAGGCAATGAAATTGTTTTTACCAAGTGTATACTGAATGTAGGACTGGTGCAAGACTGTAGTAAGAGATTGTTCTCTATTACAAACCCCCCACAAACAAACCCATCAGTGAGTCACAGATACCAAATTTAGCTTGTAGATAAATGGTATTTATAATGTCACCCCATCAGCAACCCCCACCAATATATGAATGAACAGCTGTCAAGAAAGTGAGCGATACAATGCAGCGTTTGATAGAGATTTAGCTGATTTAGCTAGGATTTAGCTGGCTAAGGCTTCATATTGTAGGACAAAGAGCTTGCCATGATGTCCAATCCTCTGGCTCATCTTTAAAAAATGCAACTCTGTGAAGGAGTGTTTCCCATTTTTCTGTTTGTTTGTGTGATCATCAGAGTTACTTCTTTATCTGCTGAAGTACTGACTACAACCTGTGTCCCAAGTCCATGACTATGAGGTCAATCACTAATCTTGACCACTGATTACCTCATATTTGAGAACTACCATAGTGATACATCCGGGTGACAGCATGCTAAGTCCAGCCAGCTGCATACCAGAGTTGGACAATCATTGCTCTTTATTTAGACCTTAGTATCTGTCAACAGTGAAACCTAAGCTAAAAGCCAAGACTGAAACGCAGTAGTAGCTACTAAAGTGCTAAAAGATAGGCAGCAACAGTCTACCTACCGGCCCAAACACCCAACTTAGATTAGCATCTCTCCCAGTGCAGTGTAAGAAGAAACCAGTGAAGTGTAATTACAACTGGTCAGACGAAACAAACCTAACACCTCAGAGTGAAAGAGTGGGAAAAGGAATGTGAACAGGTCTACAAGACCTTGTCTTTCTGGGGTGGGTGGTCTGAGGTATGGGGTCCTGTGCTCCAAGATGCCCTATAATTACCCTCAGGGTGAAGACAGGGTGGCGTCCTCAGGTCTTGGCACCCACAGTTTATGGGGGTCAGAAATAGAAGGAACACCACCCCAATGGTACATGAGGAAACCTAGGGGTGTAAAAGAGCTTCAAATCTGTACATCACTCCCATTCGAGCCAATATCCATTCTAGCGACTGTCATTTCTACTGATCTACTTTGAACTTGTCTCAAAACCCAATAATCCAATGCCACCAGTGCCTTTAAAGTCCACCCAGACCAAAATTGTGTTTCTGTTTTACCGAGAGTCACGTAATAATTCTTGGGTTCAAACTGTTTGACGAGTACACTTCAGTAATAAGAACCTCTCTTTAAATCTAAAAGCCTATTTACTTTGTTATTAGTATGAACTAAATAGGAAACAATACACAATAATCAAGATTTAGCCTGCATGCTGCAACAGGGCTTTCAGCATTACAGCTTCACTCTGAGCTGCAATCCTATCCAATTCATTACCTTGAAGCTGAGAAGAAAGCGTGCCTTCCACCCAATAAAAAAAGGTCAGCGTTTCTTTAAATTTCATACCTTGCCAACTTAAACTGTATCAGTACGCAAACACTCAACCTTCTTACCTGGAGGGCAGCAAACATCATCATTTCCTCCTCTGTGCATTCAATTTCCTCCAGGAGAATGGCCCACTTGGCCTGTTCATAGAGCTGGTTCACTCGAATGGCATCATACTGTGGGCACATCAAACCATATTATTGAGCAAACTGGACAACTTTGAATACAGTGATGTCAAAGGTAAAGGTTGTATGAGATTAATGATACAAAAGTATCAAATAACTAGTCTTTCAAACGCCCCATTCAGGTCATCGGTACCAGATATAGAACGTAAGCTCTACAGGCCAGTGTTAAACAAATATTTTTACCCAAATCATGGCAACTAATGGCTGGATGTATCCCTGCTTACTTTATGATTATAATAACTTATATCTGGTGCTTTTAGGTTATGATGATACAGAGCTATTCGGCATGGCAGGGTCTCAATAATTATCTCAACTGACTACAATGTGCTGTGCTTTTTCTGTATGATTTACCTTTGGATTGAGGTCAAAGAAGCTGTGATATTTAAACCTCAGCAGCAGCACCTCATTCTCCTTTACATCCTGCTCCATGAGAGACCTGGACGAGTCCAGCCACCTGTACAAACAGGGATTACAGCTAATTAGAATATGTTATTTTTTCACACAACATGAAAGCAGTCTCTTGTAAATGTTGTCTGTTAACGACCTTTTTTTAACTAAACCACTAGGCAAAGTTTAACTCACCCCTGATTGATTTTGGCTTTGTCCAGCAGGGACTGGGGCTTGTACAGTTTGACCAGAATGTCTGGTGAGGAGATTGGCTGGCTCACAGCAAGGATGCTGGGATTGCCCTCTGACAGGGGACTGTCTCCGAACCAGGCGGAAGTTGGTGACAAAGGGCTGCCGTCCCTTGAGTCATAGGTGGGGGTCATGGTCTTACTGTATAAGCCTGGACTAGAGTAGATGCTCCCTGAAAAAAGATAACCATCAGTTACCGTATTCCCTTGCGGAGCCAGAAATACAAACCTAACACAAAAAACTTCCAAATACTGACACTCACAATCAAGTTAAGTACACATAAGTCACTAACACAGCATTGAGGGGGAAGAGTGAAGACTTCTCAGCACACGCAAATGCAGCCTAGCCTGACCAGTTAGTGGTCAAAAACACCATGTGACTACCAGCACAAACTTTGCAGATGAGTGACTTCAACACCACCCTCCTGCTGATGGTGGGGTAGATGTTGATCAGCATGCAGGTGATGCACAACATGATCAGGTTTACCCATTTACTTACAGACCAAAAGAAAAACCAGCAGGAATGCACTGCACACAGCAAACTACAGCACAATTTACCCACGAGAAAGAGAGAGAGTACAAAAATATTGGAGGAGAATACATTGAATATCTTTTAAACATGTTAAAGGAATATAACTAAATAAAAAAAAACCTTTGATAAACTAAGTGTCTAAGCAACTTAAATGCTGAGTTATATGTATATTTGGTCTGCAGTGTTTTAATTTGGGAGTCTGGCTACAAACAAAAGCCCCCAAAGTGAAGTTATTTGCATTTCCTGTTAGTCCAAGTTCCAAAGTATTTTCATTCCCCTCCATTCCAACTCTCCCTCTGTAGGGTCAAGCAACACTGGCTAAACCATTAAACCCCTTCTGAAATGAGGAAGTGGGCTTGGTTTCTGTATGTGAGTGTGCATGTGGATGTTTATGTTTGCAAACTGAGGTCATGAGAACATGTTGCTGGCTATGGCCTCCCCTTCCTTGTGGGGGAGGGTGATCAGTGGTTCTTTCAAGGTTTTCCTCCCAATGCAAAGTTCATCAGGTCAAGAAGACTTATCCTATCACCCGTAGGGTCCCCTGGGGAATGCCAAATATCTAGGGAAAGTGTGTATAAATTGAAAGCTGGAGTTCCATTAATAACACAAAGGAGCCTCCTCCATCCTGTTTATTGAATCTCAAATGCTGGTGCAAAAACAAAGAATGCTAACATGACTTTACTCCCTAATACTCCCACACTAGTGATTCATAGAGGGCTTAGATGGAAGGAGCAGGACCACCATCAGCTGTTGAGACTACAAGTAAACCATGGGATGGTGGTCAATAAATGAACTGTCATGGATTTGGTTTTTACAGCGCTCCTGTGTGGGCTGCTATTTGAAGCATGCAGATAGGATTATAAGCATGTGATTTTAATTCTGAACACAAGTTTATGGGTAAAAACACAAATGTCCTACATATAACTTGCCCGATAACAACCATCTCATATCTGCATACTCAAGCAAGTGATTGGCTATCCTGCAGGCACAGTGAGCAGGCCCCTGGAGTAGCTTTAAGAAAAGTGAGCAATGAGCTAATTGCTAAAAGGGCGCAAAGCCTTTGTCATGACACCACCCGAATCAGCTGACTTCCTTAGGAGGACCAGTCAGGTGACTCGGTTGCTAGTCTCAAATGCTACATATGTCATGTGACCTTAACACACCAGCTGTGGGGTGTAGAGAGGAATAAGGAGGCAATGCTGAGGAAGCAGTGCTGAAAAGAAAGGACAGAGGAAGGGGAAAGCTTACCTTTCACAGGTCCGATGTATATTATCTCAGAGGCTAGGATGAAAAGAGAAAGAGTAAGAAGAAGAAAGACAGGAAAATGTAGAGGGAAGGAAACGGGTAGAAATCAACTCAAGTGGACAGATTTAAGACACAGAAAACTCTACAGGCATAGAAGGAAACAGAGGAAAAAAGACAACAGTTGAGGAATACAAGAATGGGGTATATCTTTGGCATTTCCACAGACACTGCCAACTGCTAGCCTCAGAGTGGATGACTCAGTTTACCCTCTTCACAGAGGGAGATCGCCCTGGCATGACTAGTGAAGTTCTGCAGTTTCCATCCACCCATTCATAACCATCCAACGCAGCATGACTGATTGAAAACCCAGGCAAGGCGTTGGTCAGAATGACCCAGCCTTGCATGTATAAAGTGCAGCACATTTTTACAAAGTAAAGGCCGTTCGAGGTCTGTCATTCTCAACACTGACAAGACAGACGATTACAAACAGCGGGCATGCCAAGGCGTAGCCGCTCCACTGGGAGCTGCTGAACTGGCATCACAGGCAGCGTCGTGTCTATGTTCGTGTAACAACAACAGCTGAGGATGGTTTTTCTACCAAAAATGACCAATTACGTGAGGCAGGTCAAATGAGTGTGGAGACATTTCCTAAATAGTAATTTTAAATATAGAGATTGAGGTTTTGGAAAAAGATTGCCAGTCTACAAGTGGAAATAAATGGTCATGTACCCATTATGGACTTGTTGTTTAGACAAACACCCATTTCATTTGCTTCTGAGATCAGTGTGGAGCTCACTGTACAGTACACATAGGCTATTTTGCATGTGTTTAGGTACTCTATAGGCACACATTTCTTGTATGTATTTCTTTTACCGTTCTCGGCAGTAATAAATCAGTTAAAAAGACATTGAGAAAAAGGCAAAATGATCTGTTTAAAGCTTGAGTATCTCCAAAACATTCAATCGGACTCAAATACTTCAGAAAAGTGTTAAAATAACTGTCGCGTTCTTATGAATGGTATTATAATCAAATGTGTTGTTTTATCAGCTTATTGAGAAAATATAATAATCGCATTTAAAAAGGTGGATTGTGAAAAGACTAATAAAACTGTTGCATATTAATTTCCTGTAGATTGAATAATTGGTTAACTAAGTATTGCAGTTCTAAATGTGATAAAGGTCGTTCTGTGGTACTGATTGCATCTTTTCAAAGCCTTGTGATTTCTATCAGGAGATCTGGGCCAAGAGGCCAGCCCTTCCTCACGAGGGGACGGAATAACATCTTACAACTTGGCCATAAAATGTACTTTGACTGTAGCATGTGATCTGCGATCTGATCTGTGTGTGTGCGCTCACATACACACACACACACACACACACACTCTCTCACACAAGGAGACTGGTGACAGTAAACAGATTCTCCACATTCCTACTGAAACTCTGTTTCTCCTCACCACCTAATACTCTGACCACATTCACCCACTGGGAACAAAATGTATCTAAACCAAAGGCGTAGAGGAGTGTGTAGCACACCCCTTAAAATGTGGTGATGCAACTCTGGGCATGGTCGATGTGTTGGGAAGTAACTGCTTTTTGCAGTTTCAATCACTCATTACGTTTAAATATATGAGTGAATAAATACACCGTTCACTCTGATCCACATAGGTTTGTAATGATACTAGAATTTTAAACTTGATACAAAGTAATGCTCAATAGCATTCTTAGTACCATGGGAGAAAAATAAAATAAGACACATGACTCTTTTCTACAAGATAAGAACTAAACCAACAATAACATCAATGTTATTTTATATATTTAACAATATCTTATATCATTTTAAGCAGTGCAAAATTTGAGGTTGTCTGATGTAGTGCTGTGCATCTGGTGAGTTGGCACCATCCTTTCATTGTTGATCAAATCGTACTGTTAGGGGGTAGAGCAACACACTTTTTAGACACAAATAATTGTGCTAGTCTAACACAATTTACACAGCCTATTAATGTCGGGCAGGTACTGATAACGATTCCTGCCTAGTTCCACCATTAGCATCATCATTAGCACCTTAATGATAACTTAACAGCAGGCTAATGTAGCTACCAGGTAAATGCTAATAGTTAAACAGCAAACTTTTATGAGTCCAGTAGCCAGGTTAATGTTTCTGATAACCGTTTAAAATGTCTTGAAATTCCTTGAAGTGTTGTCCAGTGTTGAACTTACTGTTCATGTGTTCAACTAGTGAGGGGAGGGGCTGTGTGCCTGCCTATCTGCAGCAGTGCTTTTTGAAGGTCTGTGTCAACTAGAGGAGGCAAAGACAGCACTGCCGGGTTGAGTATCTAATCTGAGAGCCATTTTTAGTATCAAATAGTATCCGAGTATCAATTTTTTTGACAACCCTAGATCCAAATCTGTATTTCAGGAGAATTTGTTTTTCACAATGAGTGTTCAGGCTGCTATCCCTGCAACTGGTGAGTCTATATAGTCATTCAGTGCACACAGAGCTGACTCTGCAGAGCAGAAAAGACTAATCGCACAAAGAGTCTCATTCACCCTGTCTGATGGTGTTAGCAGTTCTGCTTAATGCTAACTCTGTGACAGCAGTCTGTTTTGTTCTGCTCCTCCCTGCTCAGATGGTTGTAAGTCTCCCATCAGGAGGGAGGAGGGTCAGTATGACTGCACTCCTGTAGCCTGGTTTGGGTTTAAAATGGCAGCGTGACCAACTATGTGTGGAATCTCAGCCATTTTTAGTCCTCCCTGCCAAGGAATTGAGAGCGAGGGCTGTAGATCCCATGCAGGCCTCAAACTCACACATTCATATTTGGTCACGAGAAGCAGGGCGCACCAAACTCGGGTCATCTTAGTGTTTTGGGTGGGTGTTTTTTTTTTTTTTTTTTAAATCGCAAGTGCATGAAATACAAAAAAGAATCTAAGAAGCTTCATGGGGCCAGCACAACCTGCCATACAACCTGCTGTCCCAGGAAAATAGGAGCAATTGTTTTTCACAACAAAAGAAAGTGAAAATTCTTCCTGATTACCTAAAAACAGATCAGAATGTAAAAACCTAAATGGTTAGGTTTATACAAACTTTCAACTCATGGGTTGGGAATATGAACTCAAAAATACCCTGGCTTTATTCATCAAGAAATATTTTTGTTCCTAACAACTCCAAACTCAGTTGGAGTTCTTTAGGAAACATTGTTAACGAGCCATAGAAGCAGCTCACCTGATCCAGGTGTTAACATCGGACCCTCCAGTTCCAGATCATCTTCTTCTGTCTCCTCCAACTTTTTCTTCTTCTTTTTGGGATCACGGGGCTTGCGCAGTAGAGATAACTCCTCTGGGTGGCGGATATCTTTTGGGGAGAAACATTAAGAAGATCCATTCAATGTCACATAAGCATAAACCTTGACTAGCAACAAAGCCATTTGGACACAAAGACAGACAGGCTTGGATGTCATAGAGTCCCCAAAACCATACAGTAATTTGTGTTTTTTCAACTATAGGCTTGAAATAAAACCACATGACCTCAATGACTTTAAGCTGTATAGTAGGTGAAAATAGGGACACTAAACCAACCCAAATCTCAAAAAAAAAAAAAAAAGGTGAGAGGCAGATGGGGGGGGGGGGGGGGAAAGAAGGACAAAAAAGCAAAGGGAAACAGATGCAGACAGCTGTGCACGTAAAGGGTGGAATACTGTAAATCCCTTTTCTCAGGGCTCTAACAAATCTTGCTTTAACTTTAATCCCCAGCTGAGACTGAGCAGACATCCTCCATCGCCCTCCTACTCCTCTTCCTTAGACAATTCCTCCAACACACATTAATAACACAATTCAGCCGACATTGGAGAATAGTAAGGTAGCGTTACTTTTACCCCCCTGCCCGCCAAAAACCCTCCCAAAACTATTCACAACAAACAGGTAATAAAGATGAAATGAACCAAACTGTAACTGCATGTATGCAAATGGAAGAGAAGTGTGCAAGATCCAACTCGGACAGTAAGACACCCGCCATATTGAATATAATGACTAAAACAGAGCAGTCTTTATTCCCTGGCTTCTCGCTCTTTTCCCTCCTTCCCTTGGGCCTGGAGGCCAGGGAACCATCACTCAGCAGCAGCAGAAATGATGTTTTAGGATGGCTTGGGGCGGTTCTGATATAGGCGGTGAGACGGCCAGAATGTGTCAGGACTAGAATAGATGGAGCTCAGCTAGAAGCAACGCACATCTGGACCCACAGCTGGACTTGGTTTTCTCGAGGATTCCATATTAACTGACGAGCACGCAGATACTTGAGAGCAATATTTCATATTTTTATGTAATCAAGTGCATAGCTATCCATTTTCTCATATCTATTGAATCAAATCATTTTTTTCAAGTAACTGAAGAAGGTGTTGTGGAAAGCACAGGCAGAAGGGTTGAGAGAACGTCTTGGCTTGATGTGCAAGCTTGTTTGGTTTGTGTAACTAAAGCAAAAGCATTCCAGGAGTTTTAAGAACTACCAGATGGGAGCTCACCCTTTCTCTGCCTCCCTCCTCCCCCATTCTCACTCTGCTGTAACAGACGAGCACAGTCCCCGTGCCCTTATACAGCCATGTGAGTTCCAGGCCTGCTGCTGCGCTTTAGCCCCCGAGGAGGCAAATATACACAGTAAAGTGTGTATCAAACGGCAAGTAGATGGATAGGACTGTGTCTTTTTGTGAGACATTGCAGAACCATGTGGCATTTAATTACAACCTAACTCTGTTTAATTGTTATGAGCCTATCATCAACACTGGGAACTTTTCCATATTATAAATATTAGCATGACAAACTCTGGGGGAGATAATGCATCTGATGTAATCGATCTCTATTATTTCAATGAAATGAGTTAACGCCATGTTTTTCAATTGTTTACACTACTTTGAGTTTGTTGTCAAAACCAGACAGCTCAAAAACTATTAAGAATTAAGAACTATAAACATGTACACGTATGCAGCAGTGTATCTGATTTCTGGAAAAATCTGTGGCTGCTTAATAACGTGCAAATTTGTTCCACTAAAATGCACCGACATCCAGAAAAATTATCTACTCAGGAGATCATTTATGCTGCTCGTATGCATGATTACATTCTTTAGGTCACTACCCACCACAGTTAGTGGCCATAGGTGGTAGGAATGTAGATTATCTCCATAACTGTTGAAACTACATCAATCACCCTGCTGATCTTCTGCTCAGCTCTCCTCGTACTTGGCAACCAGGCTTCAAGACAGCTAAATGCCTCCATTTAAAGAAATACTTCACTCTTAACTCAGAGCAGGCAGTACACCCTTTTCTGGCTGACAACCATGGTCTTGGAAATGCCAATTCTCATCCCGGGCAAGTGTTGTAGTTAATTTTTTGCTGACATATTCATACTCCTACGCTCACCACTTTTGGCTGGTGTCAGGAGGAGGAAAGAGGAGGAGGGTGATGGTCAGAATGCTTACAAAGGCTTGGTGGATTTTCATTTGCAGAAATGACACCTAGACAATAAGATCCCAATCTTCTGTCCTGCTGACTTGTGGCAGTAACCAGGCCTGAAGCCAGAGGAAAAGGATTGACTGGGAGCCAGCAGCGCATGCAAGATTTACTCTTTGGAACAGATGATTCACTGCAGTGAGTAAGACCAGCCGCAGAAGAATCACAAACATCATCACAGTCTAATTTTACAGCACTTAAGTTTGCCGTATAAACTGATATAGACCTACATGGGCAAAAAATTACAAAGGAATCATCTGGTTCCTGTGTTTCCCTTGCATACTCCTAAATGTTAAGAATAGGTGGTCTAGTTCCCACATATAGGCTTTACTTGGGCGGGCTGCCCAGGTATGTTAACAACAGGCCTAGGATATTTGGCGACTCGTTTTTTTTTGTTTTTTTTTAGTTCTGTTCTTTTTAGCTGCTCACCACCAAGCCGGGCCCTTTGCTTCACATGCTACCAGTCTGGTGCTGTAGCGGTCCTCCATATAAAATATGGAAAACCTTTCCCAGTGGAAAGGACTACAAGTGGCGAGGATAGTCCTTCAGCTCAGAAGATCTACTGAGCGCTGAAGGGCACTTCAAACCTGCACCTGTAACAGGTGGAGTGGAGAACTGGTTCATGCAGCTCCAAGCCAAGCTCACATGAGTTTCAGAACAGGCTCTGCTGTCACCACACATGGAAGCTAGATGTTGCAGTTGAGTCACAGGTCTAAAGACTCACACACACACACACACACACCATTTGCATTATATGTTTCAAGAATTGAGCTGATTACACATAAAGGAATGATAAACTTTTGGTGTTTATATTAAGTCAAATCATACTACGAGTTCATTCAGTTCTTAAAATGGCACAAGTCTCTTGTACTATTTTTCACTCTGGCTTTGACAATCTATACCAAACGGCCTTAGTGGCTTGGGAAGAGTGACAGTTCTCTTTCTCTGTCAGACATAAGGCTAAATATGTGCTAAAAGGCAACTCAGAAAGGATAATGATGCACTTACATTTAGGAGATGGAGCTGAGGCCAAACCACAGTACTCCTGTGTTATGACAACAGTTGAGAGCACATTTGGGCCCAGTCAAGCAGGCCACAGGTTGATGGGTCATAACTCTGCTGGACCAAAACGACAGAGCTAAGGTCCATACAAAAATCAGAAAGGTTTCTTGAGGACAAAGTGGTGGGACCAAAAAATTACAGATGTCTGCTTCAAAGTCACTCTTCATGTGAGGTGCTACTGACAAATTACTCATGAATCTGTTTTGCCAGACATTATTTAATGGCTCACTGTAACATTTCATTACTGGTGCGGCCTATTAGCCATTCCATAGAAAACCCTCTGTGTTGGTTTTCAAGCGCACAGTAGTTTAAAAGAGCTTGCACAGTTGCTCTGAGTGCAGCAGCTTGACTCTTGTTAGTCTGAAATGACGCTTTTCTAAGGGAGGCAGCAGATTTGCACCACCTCAGGCTCCAATGTCCCCAGTCATGTGTTAGTCAGTTATGAAGAGTACATTCTGTCTGCTGGCTCACAGAACAAATGGTGTTAGAGGGTGTGTGTGTGTGTGTGTGTGTGTGTGTGTGTGTGTGTGTGGGTGGGTGGGCTGAATATATATTTAGTCAATATGAGAAACCAGGTTGTGAAGATGGCACAGTGAGCAAAAGGAGGAGCTGGAATTTTGGTGGGGTGCAAAGCAGCTTGCAGGAAAGGCAGCTAACAACAGTACACCCTACTGTGGGATGACATTAGCTGATCCATCAGGATTGGGGAGTGAGTTGGATTTCATGACTTGTCTGAACTTTAATTACACAATATACCGAAGTTATTGGTTGCATCATTAAGCAAATGAAGATTCAACAATTTCTTCTGTTCTCTAAAACTTTAAGCTGAGTATCTTTTGGTGTGAATTGGGCCAGGAAATTGTGACAGAAGTTTTCCCTGTAGCATTGTAGTTGCATTTCTTCACAAAACAGAAGACATTACAAAAAGTGGAAAAAATATAATTTTGGAGAACTCTGAATTGTTTACAGAGTTCAAAATTGTTATCTTTAAACTAATTGTGGAAAATCCCAAATGCCTCTTTTTCCTATCAACTAAGCAGTAGAGGACACGATGTAAGGTCAAAACAGGAGTGGAACTGAGTGATTTTTGTGTATTACAGTACATCAGCCTTTTGCTGAGCCCTCTTCTCTTTTCCAGTCTTACCAGATGGAGTGCATTTGTCAAGAACAAGCTGCTTTGGACATGGGAGAAGTATGTAATGACAATGAGAGTGTTATGTTGATTTCTTATGCTGGATGTTCACTGACAGAATTCAATTGCTCTAGCGAGACTAAAAACCAGACAAAACATTAGTTTGGAGGAAAGAATAATGTTTGTTAATACTGCAAAGTAAAAGACTGTTGCATGAGGTAGTTGTAAAACTGTTTTCTCTTTCTGTTTTGCAGACTTGCACAAGTAACCCAATGACTGAAGAACTAAACACGAGAACTAGATCTGGTCTTAAAGCCAAGCTCATCATCACTGGAAAAAAAGAAGAATCAAATCTGGTTTCCGTCTTTCACTATACCTGCTCCTCCCTTTCTGCTGTCTGAAACAAAGGCCAGCTGGACAGGCCTCCACTCTTCCTGTCCACTCGTATTCACTATGCAGCTCACAGGCAGGCAGGAGAAACTATGCAGAGGAAACTGTCAAATTGAAAGCTGCCCAAATAACAAAAAATGCTTCCAGGTCACTGCAACTGTAAACTGTCATACATCTACAGCAAAAGGAAAAAAAACATCCCCACTCTCTATTTTTGAAAATAAAATCTTGCAACTTGCAAAGTCAGCTAAAATAAGTTTTTCTAAAATGTATGCTTATGTAAATGTGAATATAACAGATGTCTCTGCCCCGTATTTTCAAAAAAAGCTTCTTTGTATATTTACACTAAATAAAATGCTCTGCAGAAACTAAACTAAAAGCTAAGTCAAGCGATACCAAAAGGAGACCCTGTCACTGGAGCCCCGGATCCTACTTGCCGAACACAGTTCAGTGACCAGGACACAACAGGTGTGTTATGATCCTGTCTAAGGATACACGTGCGTGGGAGTTTTTTCAAACCTTCAAACTGTACTGTAGATAGTGATTGAGAGGCAGAGGCAAGGGGCAAGGGGCAAGGATTGAGATCTGAGCTGAAGAAAAGTGGATGTTAGTAGGTCAGGGGTTGTTGGAGTCCAGCATGTGACCTCAGTCATCTTTGGCAGATCAGCAAATATCTATAGTGTGTGCGTGTGACCTTTAGGCATTAGTTACGCCATGGAGGACACTTAAATTAGAACTGATGTTATAAGAAGGAGACTGTGACCAACAGTAGGAGTCATTTCTGTGTACCTTGTTGCACACCTTTGTTTCTGAGACAGATAAATAATCTCTGTTTACGAAACATTATTGTGAGACTGATTGGAGCCCAGGTTTCAAGGACATGACTTTAGATTGGGCTGAAAGTCAGGAGACACCACTTTGGCTCTGTGAGCTTAGACTGTGTTTAATAAACACAACAAATTGCCAGGGATAAAAACAAAGAGGGAGGAAGGGCATGATTAGCTATGTTTGATGTCGAGCATTTTAGACCTTTTCCAAAAATACTATCACCACAGGAAGTTTCCAGTTAAACAGGGTGTGCATAAGTAAACTGCATGCCCCATTTTGCAAGTGAAACAATTTCAAATACATAACTACTTGCCAACAACACCTCATCTCACACTGGCTTCATGAGAACTTTTCACATGTCCACTTAAAATAAAACTGTTCATTCTATTCCTCTGAAAAGGAGTCGATCGTTCACTCACTGAAAGTTTTGCAGATGTCCGACACGGCCTTGAAGACCCGGTCAGAGAAGTTGACCTTGACTTTCATGTGCTTCATGTTGGGGAGCTGGAGCCGTAGCAGTTTGTGCTGCGGCGTAAAGAGCAGCCTGGCGTCAGCTTGGATGCCGTACTTATCCAACGTCCAGTGGGTTTTTAACAGCCATGTCTTCTTCTTCTCCCACCAGAGAGCATGGTCCGACCAGTCCCTCTTTACATCTAAGAGAAGGCAGAAAAAGATGGAGAAGTTACAGTGATCAATATGTAAACTGAAAAGCTGCAAAGAAAACTAAGCAAAGAACGGAGCATTTATATTGCTGTATGGTAGAACACTGTATAACACTCTACTGATAACCCAACCAAGTATATCCCCTCCCAGCTGGAGGTCACACTTGATTGAAAAGGGGCACCAGCACATTATTGCAGAGACGGTGAAGTCAAAGACAGAGGAGGGGGGGAAAAGACTGAATGTGTGAAAGACGTGGCTGTTTGTGTGACGCTGAGGGAATATCAGGTTCATACCGCCCTCTTTGTTCCAGAGTCACACCGTGATCCCTTTAAAGCAGACGCAAGGCACCCAAAACCCTGCATTGCTTCCAGGCTTTTGCTCTGCAGGGGATCACCAACAATAGCGACTGACCTGTAGTCTCATGGTGTATGTGTCTCACTTCAAGGGGAAGGTGAAAACCACAGGGATTTGAGGGAACTCAAAGCATCTGTTTTGCAGATCACCTGGTTCTCGTCGGTATGTGAGCAGCTCAGCAATGTGCTGAAGCTCTATTTGAATTGCAAATCAAAGTGGTGAGCAAAACCGAATATTCACAGACATAGTGGTAGCTCTGTTAAAACCATTGTTCTCATGTATTAATGCGATTCATCAGTGACTGGGATACATTCACAAATTAGCCACGCAAGTTAAGCGGTTAGCTCAAAGGCTCATAACTTTACACGGTGTTTAAAATACCAACCGGCTATTTATGTACCCCACACTGTGCACGTGTTCCTTTATGATCAAGAGTAAAATTTAACAGTCTTGTTAGCAGACTGATAGTTGAGATGACGTGAATAAGCCTGAAGGTTTTTTTTGACTACTTTCAGATGTCCCCCGAGTAGTGATGTCATTATCCCGACATTATTTCAGGAAGGCATTTCCCAGATCGGTCTCATTTCCTCCACCCACATACCTCTTCACTGTTTCTCCAGCTTATTCTCAGTCTCACTCTGAGTCTCTCTATGCTCTTAGTGAGTCATTGCCCAGACAGAGACGTCAGTTTGCTCAGTCACCGTTTAATCAAATCATTCGATACTGATACTGCGGGGTCAGTGAGGGTGTTTGAAAAAGGTCTGTATGCTCGTCAACAACCTATTGTCAGACAGACGTTTGATATCCCTACAAAGATAAGAAACCAATAGTCAGATCACAGGAATATAGTGCAAATACAGTATATTGGCACATCATGATTCAGGTTTCAGTTAGAAAATACAAAAGCTCAGTAAAGTTTACATATGCAGACTAAGGGAAAGGTTTTACCACAAAATACCCCTATGAAGCTTCCAATTGTGCTATTTAATCTCAACTAACTCTAATTCAATGAATTATCGAGTCTGTACATTAATGGAAAAAAATATGTGCTTTCTTCCTCATTAAGGACACCGACCTAGTTTGCATTCAAGGCTGGTAGCACAGGAGAGAATACGTCGTCAGCTCATTACATCTTCTGCTGTTATGACACGAGGAAGGACACAGGTAATAATGCACAAACTGGAGCCATAATGGATTGCAATTACCTTCAAGTACACTGTGAGCAAGCAGCAGTTACACACAGAACAGCGCAAAACCTCACATCCATTTTCCCTTTATAATGTTGATGTTTGCTGGTAATTCATTCTATAAATTGAAAAGTACATCAAAGTGAAAGACTGCAAAGATGATCTTGAATGTTTCTCTTTGCGACCTTCTCTGTCAGTCAAACAGTTTGGTGCCACCATGGTGGGCTTTTGTTTCCATGTGCTGCTGTTGTTTTCCACGACCTTTACATACAGGCATCTATACACACTGTTGACACACTCCTGCGGACTCTGCCTAAAAGCTGAATGAATGGGATTAGTGGGTGAGGAAGTGAAACAACAGATTGTCTCTCCTTAGACCAAGGAAGCAAGACTGCTGAGATGTGAGTAAAGCAAACTGGGCTGAGGAAAGGATTACAAGAGATGGGGAGAACAAGTTTAAGGAAAAGAGTGGCCACCAGCATGTCAATGCAGATGGCATTGTGAAAGCCTAGGGCTCTGTGAATTCTCCTGGGGAGGGGTTGTTTGTCAGGCTGTTGGCACTGTTTACTCCAGTGGGCAAACACTTGGTACTTGAGTGAAAACATTCCAGGCTTTCTGAAGCCCTGTGAGAGTTGCTTTAGCAGCATGGGGTCTAGCTGTCATCAAGCAGTTCTGATGCCTCAGCTGTGCAGATAACAACTTCATATGCTACCTTTAGAGAAACTGCTCCCTTAAGTCTTCTACAGCTATTAAAGGCTGAAATAATGAGAGGGAGCACAGAGAGAAAATCTGAAAATAATCCTGAATGTATTTTCATAACTCTGCTCACAGTTTTTCCTCTTTCAACCTTGTAATTTCTGGTGTCTGGGAGCCCTGCAGAACAACTAGCATTAACGTTTGGCACTCAGGTCTTCACCACAGACCACATTCTATAGAAATATCCTTATACTCGGCATGCATGACCACCATACAATCTGTGGCAAGACATGAGTGCACTTTTTGGCTGGTCTCAGCTACCCTCAAGAAGCTCTCTACGGCCCCTGCTTCTGTTTCTTTGTTGCCATCTTATGCCAAAACCTTCCTGGACACGACTTTACCGTCTCGTTGCTTGTATCATTACGCAGTGGGTCGATGTGTCGTGATTGGATAAGGGCAGCTCGGGCAGGCCTCCATTGGACTCTTAAAGCTGTAACATGGTAACTCAATCCACAGATAGAGGGAGGGCCAATGGCATCTACCAGCTAAAAATGCAGTCTGCCAAGCCTGACGTAATACAGCAGCCAGAGGAATGGGGGGCCTAAGTAATTGGCTGCATTAAATGTGGACCCACAGCGCCTTAACAGAATGATGTGTGTGTGTGTGTGTGTGTGTGTGTGTGTGTGTGTGTGTGTGTGCGCGCGCGCACGTGCGCATGTGTACAGCTTGAATGACATGAGGAGGGGAAAGAGAATGGGAAAACCGTGTTTTATGACCTCTGCAGGATATGACAGATGATACAGAGTATGTGTGAGGAGGTGTGGGTATTAGTCTAGGGGAGGGTGGTCTTCTTATGCATGCACTAACTAAATTAGCTCCTTGTGTTATGTGCGTGTTCATGATTTAACAAGCGAAATTAATTCATAAATTGTGCCCAACCAACTTCTTTCCCCATTCGTCACCCTTACTGCCGCAGCTTTCAACCAAGACCACTTCCTCTGCTTTGTGCACCAGATACCACAACCAGAATTACTGGTTTAGAAAAAGAAGAGGACGGATTAATAATGCCATTGTTTTAGGAGGCATTTAGCAAAAAAGACAACAGACAGACAATGCTAAAATTGTACTCTAAAGGGCTTGAACTGCCACTCCCTTCTACATCCTGCCTCTTCATCCATTTTCTTTTAGTCAGCATCGGTGCAGTTTATATTAAGTGACTGTGTGTAGAGAGCCCGTCTGTGAGGGGGAGAGGACGGGACAACAGAGAAAAGCATGAGAAAAAGGGAATGAGAGAAAGGTCATGGAAAGGAGGAGTGGAAGAGGATGAGCAGAGGACGGGGAGGAGCTCTGTCTAGGGACACAATGTGAGAGGACAAGTGATAGGAAGCATCAGGAAGAGGAATTTCAAAATGAAGGTCTATCTGTGAAAAACACTAAATATACAGAAACATCTTCGATTGTCCTCATGCCTCCAAAAACTAAAACATTCATGTTTGCATCTGTTGCAGAACAATGTCATAAGCTCATAAATAAATCTTATCTGATCAATGGAAACCAATTCTCAATTGGAATAATGCTTCTATATTTCTAAAATGTACAGAATGACGACAAAAAAAAACAACCAGCAGTTCTGCAATCATGTGACCATGTTTTCAGCTAACAGTTATATTTATTTTCTGAACTAATCAGCTAGTCTTTAAAATGTCACAAAGTGTCTCTCTCAGTTTCTTGAAGCTCAACCTGAGATGATGAAACGGCCAATTTTCTTCCATTAACAAACCAATTTACCAACAAATAAGACTGAAAAGAGCAGGAAAAGCCCACAAAGGACGGAATTTTAAAAACATAAATGATCTGAAAATAGCTGATTATTTTTCTATTGATCACTAGATGAACAACCTATTACCTAATTGTTGCAGCTCTACAGTAGATGGGACGCCAACAACAACAACAAAAAAACCACACAAGTCATTCTTAGATGTGGTCTCTGTGGACTCAGTGACTCATGCCCTCTCTTTATTGGGTTTCAACCAGCACAGTGACAGTCAGCTGTTGCCTAAAGCAAAATCCAGGCTCATTTCTAGCTTCACTGATGGAGATGATTTAAGAGAAGACATGGTTACAGCTCTAGACTATTTCTTGTGTTAGCAAAGAACAAAATGATTGTGGCTATCACAACAAATCTGTTAGCTGTCAGTGATATCCAAAGCCACGCAGTGCAAGATTGTATCTTTTTTTTTTTAAGCTGCTGATAAAAATTAGCTCGGTCATGCAGTTTCCTTGGTGACTTCTGGCTGACGCCACGGGGAAGTGGTGCAGGGTGACAATTTGTTTTCATACACAACAAAGACAGTGCAGCAGGTTCGTCAGCCTTATATCTCACACACACACCCACACTTTCTCCCCCTGTACAAAGAGAAAGCCCTTCTAAATATATTCCACATCTAAAGCAGGGTGAAGGTTGGTATTGACAAGCAAAGATACAGCCAACAACTGCAATGCACTAAAATAGAGTTACAGCAAATGGCTTTTAGGTTCTTTGTAGCTCGTACGGTCACGCTGGATAGCATCAACATCAGATAGCCAACATGTGCACAACAGGTTAAAAAGAGAGGTGATGGCAGTATCTGTATGCAGGGCATCAGACAAAGTCACGGTGGATTGTATTTAAAGATCAAAGCGATACAATGAATTCAGCAGCTGGTGTTAAAGACAATGTATGGAGTTGTAAACAGTGTTAATCACTACACATCAGAAGACAGCCACACGATGCACATGTTCCATGTGATACACAACTAAGAAAAGTGTAAAGTTAATAAGACAAACATGCAGTGTTAATCCCTTTGCTATTCACAAAGCAACACTGTTAAAACTGCAGTGCTTTCCATTGACAGGCTAAGTTAAATTAGCTGAGATTACTTCAGCCTCTTTTGTTACGTAACACAGAATTCTTCCAATACCTCAAACATGCCATTTATCAAAGGAAAGAAATATGCAATACACACAGTGCCCAAAAACCATTTAAGTGCATTCTGATGTATTTTGGAATTTATAAATCCCCCCAACACACACACCCAGCCTAGAAGACTCCTATTTACACAACAACACTCGAAACTATACCATTACTGACGTCATCTTCATGACGGTTTCACCACGCCTTTAAAGGTCTTTAGTCTTTTGTCTTCCCACCTACATCACATGCTACAAACTACATCTTTTCAAGCATAAACAGGCCCTCTGGGTTTTCACATTAGGCTGGTATATACTTGAACGCTTGTGTACAAGGTACAGAGGTAATCTGGTTGGTTGTTTGGTCAACACCCTTTCATTCAACCAAAATTGCTAGACAATAACAAGTTTTACTTTAAAAAGGAGGAAAATGACCACAACAGTGGCCTTTAAGAACTGGTCTGTAATCACCGAAGGAAAAAGATCTACCCTGCATTTTCATGGCTGCTAGCTTTATTAAGGTTTACATTTACTGAACTCTTTTTTTATCGTTGGCTTAAAGTTTAATTGGCAGTGACACTGTCTAAAAGAACAGTACAGTAACTTGTCTCTGTTAACATGTTTTACCAGTGTTGGTGCAGAACACTTTGGACTTTCCATCTATCCATGGAAACTTACCCCACTTAGGGTCGTGGGTGTGAACACATCACAGTAATAATACTTTTATAATGAAACAGCCACAGATTCATGAGCCCCAGCATTTGTCAGCAGCAGCTAAAACCAGACCAAGCTGGTCTCTCCTGCAAACAGGAAACTGGCCGCGTCTGTTGTTATGATTTCAGTTGAAAATAACAAGTTCAAATAAGATTTCAGATACGATTTCAGCCAGGATAGTTTTTTTGCTTCAGTTAACCTTTGATTATATATAGACATGAATAGCACACCCAAGTACTTACTCCTATTGTACTTCTTTGAAGTACACTGCCTGCAGCGCGTGTGAACCATTACACAATCTATAGAAAAGACCCCAGAGTCGCATATAATTGGCAGGCATCACGGTCAGGTCTACTGATGGGAAGGATGGTGGTTCAATACCTGGCTTCGCCAACCTTAAAGTTGAAGAATCCTTGGGCGATATTGAGCCACAAATTGCCTCCAATGAAATAAAAGTGTGTGAATGTTAAGCAGCAATTATACTATCTGTGTCTGTAAGATCTTCATGATCGACTCAGGTCCCAGAGACATAAATTTTGTCATCAGACAGTCCTTGTGCCTGCCTGTTTTCTGTGACCACACCAACTCGTCCATGTAAAATTTACATTAGAATACACAAACTACGCATGTGCCCCAGGCAGTGGTCTTCGAGCGTACATCAAAAGACATATAACGCCTAGATTAGACTCCACTGCAGATGCAACAACAACAATGATCAAGTAGTCATTGCTGTTATACTTGTTTGACGTACGCTTGAGGTCCTCCACCTGATGAGAATGCATAGTTGGAGCATTGTAATGTAAATTTTCTGCAAACGAGTCATGGTCACATTAAAGTCTGCATAAACCCCAGCTCGTTGATTTCAAAATTTACGCCACTGGGACCAAAGTGGACCCTAGCAGACTCCCGGATGTGGAAAGTATAATTCCTGCTTACCCAAATGGCTACTCGTCTGTCGTGTATCTAGATGTCTATCGCTGCAATGCGGTAAAACCTAGGCTTTAGGTTAAAAGTGTTTAGGCATATAGGGAAAAAGCACTTGCATGAATGTGTATGTGTAAATGGGTGAATTTCACTTAGAAAAGTGCCACGTAAGTAGCCCATTTAATATTACCCCTCGTGCTCACTGCCTAATGATGAAATTTAGGTCACTCAGAAACCAAGCAGACCCTCGTGCACTCGCTGACACATGAAGTGAAATCAAGGCCTTACAGTTTTACATCCCAGTCTCATCTCAGCAACTTACAACTCTGCAGGACAAGATCAAGCAGCTTCAACTATAAATGAAGAAGACAATATGGAGGCCTACACGTAAGATGGTAGTGTAAGAGCTGCTGAACTAGGCTTTTATAACATTGAATGAGATATCCTAACATGAAATTTACTGATAGGAGTAAAAAGGGTGTAACAGCGCTGGCTTTGATACATTAGGAAAGGCCAGAGGGCTATTAAAGGAAAACTCCTTAGAGACAGATAGTTTGTATCCATTTGTGTCATAATCCAAACACAGCAAAACAGTGAGGGTACTCCTCCTCCACCCTAACACAGCTTTATGCAATTAAGTGTTCAGGGACCCGGTGGAATAATGACATTACAAAGTTACTCTGGGACTAAGATCAGTGGAACAGATACACAATACTCATTTGTCCTCCATGTATGAAACCTACCAGACGTGCCTTCAGGACTGTGATAAGCTGGCCCGCTGATGCCCCTGTGATTTGGATGGCAAAAAACTATATTGCAACATCATGAGAAATTCTCAGGAGAACAAACATACCAAAGTGAAAGTTCTAAATACTGGAGGCAGCTAAGAAACTCTTATTTCAGATGATTTGATCACTGAAACAAAACTTTTCTCTATGAATGGGAGAGCAGAGGGGAAAAAAAGAGGTGGGGACAGCTTTAAAATGAATGAATGTGGGCTGAGAAGCAGAACAAAAACTCCAGATCAGTTTACTCCATTGACACACAGGTGTGTGGTGTTACAACAACAATGTGGAGCGCTAACATTTCCTTCCACTGGATCCTTTGTGCTGTTTGTACTACAGAAAGGTCAGGGGGGGCAAAAAAAACAACAACCTGGCATCAGTGTCGCAGAGGAGCCAATAATATTTTGTTCCGGTGCATGTTTCAGATGCCAAACATAATTAATTAAATCATCCATAACAAACAGCAGTCCTTTCATACAAGTGCTTACAGAGAGAAGGCAATGGAAAACAATGATATTAAAATCCAACTGGATAATGGTGCACTTTTCAAATCTATATTTGTAAAGGGGATCAGATTACCAGCCATTTTCAGTGGGTAAATCATAATCTTGATAGCATTAAATTAATCATTATTAAATTAATCCACTAATAGCTCAAGCTCTGAACCTAGCACTCATGAGATTCTGGTTGCATCAACTTCAGCTGTATAATCAGCTGAATATTAAAAGGAAAAAAGAAAAAAGAAGTAGCTCAGCAGACCTAATTGGGCTGCCAAACACTTCTATATATGGCCAACACAGAGTATGTATAGAATTATACTGACCAATGGCCAGCATATGATCACATTTGCAAGTCTAAGTACAGAGCAACACAATCACAGCATCTTACTGGTGAAACAGGAAAGCTCTAGCCTGGGCAGGACCACCACTTAGGATAAGTACTTCCTGCCAGAGAGATTAGACAGTAAGATGAACACACAGCCTGCCAGGCCATTTCTCACTTCATGAGGGCAGACCTTTCGAAAGGCTCCACAGCCACAATCAATGAGTCTCATTAAGTATAGCAATTTGTTTAAACCGTGTGTCGGGTCACGATGATAGAAAACAGAACACAGGTGGTTATAACCACCTATCAGTGTTGTCCTTTGTGTACTGTAATAAAAGTAAAAGATGTGAGAGATGTGTTCGCTCTCCTCGGGAAAGCTATAACTGATATTGCAGACCCATCTCTCTCTCCTCAGCCCAAGGCGAGGATGCAAGGCACACAGGCAGGAGAAGGTGCATTTAAAAAAGAAAAACCATAGCGGAAGGTCAACATCCTGTGCTAAACGGCAGCTGTTTCCCAATGAAACCTGGACACCACCGTCTTAAACCAGGGCCTTCTGGTCACCACAACCTGCAGCAGCGGCAAGATCAGTTTTATTAAAGACACCAAAGTTAAATAGCTGACCAAATAAAGTATTATCTTGAAAACCAAATTTGTTCAATGCAAACATTACAGTCACTTGCAAATCAATCCTAATTCAACACTTAACAAAAAAAGAACATGGTGATCATCACAAATGCATTGAGGACATGCAGCAAAGGTTTTCTGTGGTGGGTTTGTGGTGAGGGATCCAAAAACTGCAGGTCACTCACTGGAAACAATCACATTAACTCTCAAAAATATGCAAGCTCTATTTTTGTAACACTTAACAGTCAGTGTAAATGAACAAACCTGTGTACCTCTGTGTTTGCTATTGATTATTAAGCCTTGCTACGCCAGAGAAGTGGATGGTTTTGAATATTCAGACACAATAATCAAAATATATTTGAAAAAAGTGGAACAGAGAAAAGAGGGTGAAGTCAGAGCGAAACATGGAGAAAGGAAAAGACAGAAACAGAGCAGTAGGTGGTTGAAGCAGGCAGCAAAGACTCCAGCAATGACGGCAGCGACCAGAGCAGCATGCCAAACCTTTGGAGTCATTTCCTGCTTCGTCGAAGACTTTTATGGAATTTTAGCAGCGTAGCTAACGTCACAATGAGGACAGACAGCAACAGGAGAGACAGTTCAGGCCTATACTCTATACAACTTCCTCTCCCTCGCTTTCTACTCTAATTTCTTCTTCTTTGCGGGAAAAAGATGAAACTATATCTTTTTTTCCTGCAAAGAAGAAGAAATTAGAGTAGAAAGCGAGGGAGAGGAAGTTGTATAGAGTATAGGCCTGCCACTTCTAAAACATTAATCGATTATGCACTTTACCCCAGTTTACCCAAACTAAAAGCTGCACAACTTCCTAATGTTGTTTGTACAATACTTGTTTTGCCTCCTAAATGGCGCAGAATTGCCTTTTAGAGAGGAGTGCAGCACTTTTAGAAAACATCAACAAAGTCAGAGAAAGCGCCAATGATTGAGCACAATGGCAGGATGAAAGGATTATAAGAGCAAGGGACGAGGGGTTGGTTAATCAGCTGGCTTTAAATACTGCTCTCCTGGAGTTTTGCAGGGAAATGGAAGCAGTGTCCGCTGCTGTGATCAATAGCGGAGTGCCTTCCTGGCATTTGTCTATTTAATCCATTATCGAAGGCCATCTGAGCCTGCACTGTGGATGGGAGACCTGCAGCACAGAGGAAGGGTTGAATGATGAAAGCAGGATGCATGCGGTGGACACACACCCACCAACCCACACAACCATACTCGCATGTGGAAACACATGGACAAATACTACTAATAGGAACAAATGTATAGCCTGTTGTTCTTTGCATAACAGGCAGACAACACACACAAACACGCTCATAAAACTATTATACGTACTGTGTGTGCAAATATACCCTATCACACATATTAACAAATGGTGCTGACAGCAAACAAAACACTGCTATCATCATTGTGGAAAGCAGCTGAAAAAACTGAGTCAAAAGGTGGTTCCTTCATTTTAAAATGCAAAAGACCAAAATACGAAAAGAGGAGGGAGTGTGAGACAGAGGCCTTGCTTGCAAACACTCTTACACCTGTGTTCTTTCTCAAAGCACCATGTGAGAAATGCCATCTATGTATAACCACTACGACCAAGCCACCAGCAAATCCAACAGCGAGTACCCGACAACACTTGAAGGGTGTTTAGTACGCAGCACTCTCACTACCGAGAGCTGCGAGATATGGAAACAGGTTACTGAAAACGTCTTGCTTTTCATTTCCCCCAAACTCAGAATGTAATTTGAACAAACAATTCATATTGTACACCAACACAGTAACAAAACTTCAACTAAGATAAGAAGTGCGTGTTCAAAGCAGCCAAAATTCTGTGTGACAATAATAGTGCATGCTGTCCTGCAAAGTGCAGTCATGTGGATAACTTATACTGTCTATTGGTTAATGATTACAGTGGAAAACAAACTCGTGTTTAGGGATAGAAGAAAGTCCCAACAGTCTCCATAAACATGTTAGAAAGCACAAAAACATCAAACCATCAGAAAGCAATTTAATGCTACTACACAAGCTCTGCTCTACCTTGAAGTATACTTGAGTAAGCCAAATTAACTGCAAAAAGGTTGCTTGCAACATGACAGTATGGAAAAGATTCCAATATATTTTATGAATGTAAACAAGGCTGAAGCTACAGCACTTTTTTATTGTTTGATGGGATGTGACAAAGGCACAAACAAATATGTGAACCCACCTCCTCCTATTTTACAGCCAACATCAAGCTTAACAAATCAAAACTATTTTCAGTTGTGGACGTGAAGACCTCAAGTCACTGGATTCTTTAGGAGATTAGAAGAATAAAAGAATAAGTCATCAATGACAACATCCTTACAAACAGGAAAACAGAAATTAGAGATGGTGAAAACAAAAGATAGACAATCAGCCTTGATGCGGCCTCTGATACATGATGATTTAACTGTAATAAAACTGGTCTAACCTAAAACACCTTTTATGTTACGATATAAACCTATCATATCCCATGTATGAAACGTAATGACGCACAAACACCAACAAATGTTTGATGTGCTTTCAGTACACTACATGGCCAAGAAGGTGAAGAAAAGTTAACTCAGAGAAAGTGACAAAGCCATGCCTTGAGCAGAAAGACCAATGAATTCATCTCGTCCCACGCTCGTCAGCAACACTTCCCTCTCCTAGCAGAGATGCCACTCCGCACAGTCGACCACAGCGAACAAAGACCTCAATTATGTGGAGCTCTAACAGGAGAGCTAAAAACAGTACCATGGGCAGGGAATAAAACCTTGGAGCGCTGCAGGAATTCTGAGCATTCAAGCGTCGTCAACACACAACAAACTGTCACTCCCAAATGGCACTGCAACCACCACCGCTACTGACCTTTCTGCAGACTGCATGAAACAGGGCTGTGTTCAAGTGGCTGGAACAGAAGACTCTTATGCTTACTTTCACCCAAACTTGTCAAGTGCATAACTGCAGCTACACAACAGTTCATGAAAGAGTGGGGGGAGGGAAACAGTGTATGGTTCATTTTATACCTTGGGTTACTGACCCATATATGCTGCAGGGTAACAAAGAGCAACATTAAGCCCCGTTTGAGCTGGTTGCAAGCAACTTTTATTCTCATTAAGCAATTTGCACAGGCGAACCAACAGGCTGCCCTTTATTTTCAAAAACAATAGCAAACTGTGTCCAGACTCTAAACTGATCCCCTTCCTCTGACTTTCCTTCTGATTCCTAAATCCATACTTTTAAGCTTTGCCCATATAGACTTTGTGCTTTCACAAGAAGAGCTGTGTTTCTGTGTGGATGCTCACATCTAATTTGAAGAGAAGTAGTATTTACTGCCCAGCAAACATGAACAGATAACACAAATCAGCCACACGTCAGAAATTCACCAGTGGCAGGATGACACAAGGAAAGGTTTATTACAACAGGAATACATCTAATTATGTATCTGCTTATTGACTGTGGATTGCTTTCTTGTGTTAAGACCACGCGGTGCCTGTTTATTACACTTTAGATTAGCTGATTAAAATAGTCACAACCACTCCAGCAAGCAGCACACTCGCATACCTAACTTCTCCACCAGTTTGAGCATGACTCCACCGATGTGGATTTCCCCAGTGACCCTCAGCGACACGTCCCTGTAGAGGTCGGTGACATGAATCTTCAACTCCCACGTCCCGTCGGCATAGCAGCCATCGGGCATCCGGATCCCATCCAGCGCCATCCTGCCAAACAGAGCCAAAGTTTGAGGGACTGAAAGAGAGAGGGGGGCAAAGGTCTTATCTAACCTTTGTCACACTGATGTGAAGAGAAGCATTTTGGCCACTGTAAGTAAATGCATGTGTCGCAACCCCCAATGCATGCTTTCAAGACCTTGAGTAAGAAGCCTGTTAGATGCCTCAAACAGAAGGCTGATTTCCTTAGCATGGGTACATTTACTTTAGTAGTTTACTAAAAACATGTTACTTGCTCATTTCTTGAAAGCACAAACCTACTGTGCTTTCAATTATGACATTATCATGTCATTAGGGTGAACAACACAGGCATTTACAAGGGACAGGGGGTATTTTGAGATACAATTGGTGCACATTGTGGGGAAATCCAGGATACAGTGTTTCCAGTGGAGTGTGCAAGGTCACTGTGGGAAGTGTTACCTTCTGTGATTAAAGAATTTACCGATTGCCACAAACATCTGAATGTTGGTATAATAGTTAACCCCCATTCAGCCACTTTTTAATTACTTCTTGAAAACACTTCCACGCTTATGGCAAAGCTGTAGTTCTGACAGTTGTGGTGATCATTTGACCCTTGGAGAATGATTAAGTGAAGCAGGACGGAATTAACCGTTTTTCCATCGCGCCACATCTCTCGCTGGGAAGAAGACGAGCTCTGCTGTTGGAGGACCGCCAAAAAGTTACAGTATAGCCAATTTGTCATTCCTTGATCGGAGAGTGTCCGACAGATCAAAACAGCCGTCCAATCAATAAAAAACAGAACAAAGGCTATAGTCCCCAGGCTACAAGTTAACCAGAGGCCTTTGGCAGCGGTTATTTACACAAAAGTGCCGGTTCACCTGTTAAAAATAACGGTAAAAGCAGCCTTACAAATAGGCAGAGAGGGGGAAATTATGTAAGCAGAGCTCGTACAACAAACTACCCGGCCCCGTGTTGCACATTCACCGAGTCGGTCCGTAAAGCGGTAAGTTCAGAAGAAAGTGTCTCTAAAAGCAGACAAGCCTCTTAAATTAGCCGGAAAAGTTATTAATATTGAACGTTTTATTGAACGCAGCACAGGCTGTAGGAGGAAAAAGAAAAAGGTTTTCTTTTTATGTATTTCACAGCAGAGAACGGGCACAGCTTTGAGGTCAGCATTTAACTCTGAACACTCACCTTCACAAAGACGAAAAAACGCTGAAGCAGTCGTCTACACGGTAGAGAATAAGTCCCCCGTCTTTAAATCATGTAGAAAGTCTGTAAAAGGAATAAAAAAGAAGAAAGAAATCCCCGAAGAACTCGCTGAAGAAGTGAAGTATCCCAAACTGTTTTCCCGCAGGCTTCGGCTTAATGGAGTCCAGCCTTCCCCTTTCCTCCCTCCCTCTCTTTCCAGCAGTATAACGTCACCGTCACTTCTCCAATCCCACTTTTCCTTTCATACTGGGAGCTTTTCTGGTCGCGTACTGGTCCCTTTGTCGCCTCTCACACACGTAACACTCGAAGCTTTCAAATGATTTGTGTGCCTCTGTGTGTGTGAGAGAGAGTCGCCTCCCTCCCGATACTTTATGCGACGTTGTAGAAATAATAATTAGCGTGACATTTAACTATTACTTAATTAAAATGCAATAAAACAGGACATTAAAAAAGGTAAAAATAATAGCATCAAAATGAACTCAAAAGTAAAAGTGCGGTGCTGATAGATATACCAGTAATGTATATCCCCTATATATAGTACAGTATTTTAATATTTTTAGTAAATCCATGATGGAAGAAAATCGTGTGTCTATGTGATTTTCATTATGTATTTCTGCCTACTTTATATAGCTACAGATTGGAGCTTTAAGCAACAGGAATGAAAAAAAAATGTACTTCTACAAATATATCATCTTCCTTATTCTAGATCTTAAATGCAGCATATGAGACATAAAATCCAACATAATGGCTCAGGTTTTAAAAAGCTGTCTGACAAATTCATACATTTATTTGACAATCACGCCATCTAAAAATATAAGTCATGTGTGAATGTGAGCTATATGTGCAAGCTGTTTTATTACAGCTTTGCTTTCTGGAATAAGAAATTCATCCGTTTCTGGTAGTGTTATTAGACATGCAGTTAAGATCTCAAGCTACCTTTTATGGCAATCGTGCTGCTGAGCCTTGCAGCAGCATCCAGGGATCTTTGGTTCTTTATTCATGGGAGTAAGTGGACAGAATAACAGGGAATTTTGGTTTCATCACTTTTCCAATGTGTTTTTCCAAAATCCCACTTTACTGATAGCCATAAATACTGTTATTTTCTTTAAGTGAACACTATTTCAGCCAGTCGATTAATATGAAGTGTGGAAATTAGCCAAGCAATGCAGATCCCTCTGTTCTTTGCTGACATTGAAACATTTGGCTGTAAAATTTGAGCCTGTGAAGAAAACTTCCTCACAAATATTTATTTTTATCTAATAGAAAACAATATACCAGAGCATAAGACGTAAAACTCCAGACAAGAAATCTAAAAAAGAAGAAATAGGTCAGTAGTGAATAAATAATCTTAATTAGATTATCAAATTCCACATCACATATTATCTTTTGTAAACTATATTTAACTGTCTCTAAGCCACTAATTACACTGTATTAGAAACTAATTGAATTACAGAAGCATCACATGTTGAGTGCTGATAAATCATCAGTAACTGCAGAGAAAAGGGAACACTGGGAGCTTTTAGACATGCTTTCTGTGAGGTGATCAAATGAAAACTTTGTGGGGGGGGGGGGAATCAGAAAGCCAGCCATCTCCTTTCTCTCCAGAGCAGCAGAACAATACCCGCTCTCCAAGTGAGATGCAGTAAAGGGCCATGAATCATCAGTGTTTCTGGCTCTGTCTTCTGATGAACTCACTGAGCTCCAATCCTCCAGCTCAGGAATCTGGGCCTTCAGACTACGGTCGGCATCAAAGCGATTTATAACCGCTCTCCTTGCAGCTCCGACCCCCTCGTCAGTGTCTGGCAGTCGACCCATTGCCTTTTATAGGCTGTGTTTTAATTGCAGAGTAAACATTTGAGTCAGCCAGATGCAGAGCAGGAGAGTCAGATGGAGAGCTGGCTTGGCTGCTGGTGATGTGGATGAGGACAGAGGAGGTATAGTGGAGGAAGCAGAGCAGTGAAGGAGGTAAGGGTAGGAGGTAGCGGGGTGCTCAGGGATTCACATTTATTGGTTTTTTTTGGCATTTGTGGTTGTAGATGGCTGTAGTACATTCCATTTTTCCTTAAAGGTATATAAGTGAACACAACAGAGCAGTCATGAATATATTTAAGCATATTAATACTGCCAAAAATAGCTCAACTAGGTAAGAGCAATAGATGGAAATGACTTAAGAGGAAGGACACTGGACAGCTGGTCACTGTGGTCCTGTTTTTTTGAGTATTATCATTAGATGACCAATGACTGACCTCTTGTGGTCAAACACAGAACAACAGGGCCTTTTGTGAGTCACCTCTAACTGGTCCCATCTGTGAGCCTCGCCTTTGCAGATGTTGCTAAACTGCATTAAACTCGCCCCCAGTGGAAGCCACAACAGCTTTAATACAATGCAGGCTATTCACAATCTATAAGTCGCCTTTGTTGTTCACTTCAGGGGGCGCCTCGGAAAGAATCTGGTCTGAGTTTCAGATGAACAAACGCTTCTTTTGTCCTCAGTCTGGAAATGAGAAATGAAAGCATCGTCCTCCTCCACAAAAAAAGTTTCCAATCTCAATATTTTACTCTGATTATTAAAAGTAAAAAAAAAAAAAAAAAAAAAGACAGTTAATGAAGTACTGATTACATCCAAATTGGAATACTTTATAAAAAGGACATTTATACAGTGTTTTGGATGGCAGTTAGAATCCAATACAGGCATGAGTTATTGCACAGCTCCTGGGACATTTCTCCAGATCACCATATCCCTCATCATCCCATTTCATTCAACACACCCACAGTTTAATGTACATCCATTTCCCCAAAAGCCATTTATAAAGGTCTTTAGTCTGTGGACACCTGTGCTAAACTGTTTAATTATGGCTTTAATCTGGTATTGACAAGAGTGTTGAACCTACAAAAAATGTACAAGCAGACATTTCCCTGATACTTGTGGTATCTTTGACAAGACAAAAAAAAAAAATGTATTGTTGTCATTCAAAATGTTGTACATCAAAATCTCATACAGTAAAACTTACAGCATATTTTACCAAAATTATCTTTAATGCGCTCCAGTTTCTTGCCTGTGACACATTTGAAAATAAGCCTAAATATGAAAATGTGCAAATTTTCACACAAGTTTTAGAAACAATGTTATTGTTACAACTACGTATTTGCTGTGTTGAAACTCACAATGTTTGACTCAATGAATGCAAAGTAAGAACAGCACTGTGTATTTGAAATACATATCCAGATTGTTTTATGCACCGTAACAGACGGGAAGTAAAGAATAAATAAAAAGTCAAAAACGGGCTGTGTTAAAATAGTTTCTGTGCAATTTATAGCCCATGAATGTTCAAGAGCCACCAGATCAAATACAGTAACACTTAACTACCCCCCTCCCTTATTAGACCCAGCTTCTGCACTACTTCCTGGTTACCTATCAGGTGATCTCCACAAGGCAGCCTGGTTTAAGTCAGTAGGCCTTTGTACACATAACACAGAAGTTAAAGAAACGACAGTCAGCGACAGCCCTTGTGTGGCACAGTAAAGCTGCAGCTTGCACCATAACAAATTCAAAAACAGCTGATTACTACATTACAATAAGCAGAACACAAGTTAAAGTTGACAATGACAGAAAGGCTCGTCTGTCACATAAATATTTACGAGGACAGTTTCATTTCATAATCTACAGCAAATAAAATCTATTCATTAGAAAAGCCAAAAGCAATCACACGTTTTTAGTCAGAATAAAGTTTCTTGGATGTGTGTTGGCACGCAGCATTATTCTTGTCCCAACAATCCATTTACTATTAATTTGACACCATGCAAAGTGAGTAAGCACTAACTTGTGCTGAATCAGTACTTGGAATTATAGCTACAATAACCCCCATCAGTACTACTATTATATTTTTATATATAAAATTTTATGATTTTCCATCATTTGTCATCTTTCTTTTCTATTTCAACTGAATTTGTAAGTAAACGATCAAGCTAGCAAAGTGTGAACTGTGGACAAAAAAAGGCAAACAAGACATTTGTTTTTATAATGAAGGTAACGTTTAAAAATTAAATAATCTACTCTACTTTTTTAACTCCAGGCCAACCACAATTTTGCCTTAGCATTAATTGAGCAGGGCATCTAATAAAAGGTGACACATACAAGTTATTTGGCCACAAGCTCAAATCCCTTTTTTTTTTTCTGAGGTAACATCCAGTTTAAGATCCCCAAAGTGTCCGAAAGTTACTAGGAAAAAATATTTCTGTATTTGTTTTAAGAAAAAATACATCTAGTACCAATGATTCATCAATACAAAGCCACGCGGGCAAAAATCATCTCCATAAGTTATCCCTAAAATAGAAGCTTGTATTTAGGAGGAAATAGTGATATTGTTTCGAGTGAGTATGTAAGATTTAGATTTTAGACTATGGTTTAGATCTCTACACTGTAAGAAAATAAGTAAATACAATTTAGTCACTGTGTTTGTAAGACACATCTGCCCCCTTGGTACTGCACTATTTATCAGTGACGATTAAACACAAAGGAAAATGTTATACTCTATTTGTGCAGTATAAAACTAGTGTTTTACTTGGGCTTTATTTGGTGCACTCTATTTCAAGACTCAAATAATTGAAAATTTAAAAAAATAGAGGGGAAAAAAGTACCAAAATAATAATTATTATAATAATTTGCCAAAATAATATGATTTAATTATAATGCATTATGTGTCTTTTATGTGGGAAAGTAAAGAAATATTATATATTACACATTGCCTTTGTTTGCTCCCATGGGTTTCTTAGCATGCAGTAGCTAAATATTCAACTTGAAGAAGAGAACTTTGCCAAAAATGTTCTTTTCTTTATGTTTGTGTGTGTGCGTGCATTTGTGTAACAGAGAAAAACAAACAAACAAAAATATCAGACATAACTTGACACCTTAGTGACTGAGGCTTAGTCAAATGTGCCCCAAAGTTTCAGACAGAGTCTGTAGCTGAGCAAATTGACTTAGGTATTGTTTTACATGAAATCGATGGACATGATAGACACAGTTCAGCTGTCGAAATTCACACTGGGAATGAAGTTAGAAGTCTCTTCCTCTGGGTGCAACAATCACCTATGCATCAGTGCTTTTGTTCCTAAATAAGAGTTCCTGGTCCACCGGATCCACCATCAGGGTAAGCAATTGTGCAGAACGTAAAAAACAAACAAAAAAGATGAAAAGTTTGGAAGAAAGTTCTGAGTCTGTAAGTAATGATTCCCAAGTATTAAAAGTGCTTGATCGGGAGCCAAACAAAGACAGGATTTTCTTAGCGTATTTAAGTTTGTAAGCAAGAAAAAGTAATGAACAAAGTCACTTTATGTGTCACAAGAGATGCTTTCACTCTTTCAGTGTTGTGTTCCGTTTTAAAAAGCATGCTGCCTCACTCTGGATCCGGGGTATCTGCTGGGTTAGAGGGTGTCGCCTTCTGTTTATATATGAAGGTCAACAAGAAGAGAGCTATGTCATGTGAGCACCAGTAGCTTGTGTGTGAGGTCACTGCTGACCAGTAGCGGCTCTCAACCAGACCCTCTCTGAGCTCAAAGTCAATGCGACGCTCAAGCTCCACTGCAAGACAGAAAAACAAATGAGTAAAAACAGGAAGTATCAAGACAAATGCATAATAATACATGATTAAAAACAGACACCACATGACATCAATAGCCTGCACATAAAAGATGTCCATAGCCACACTGACATCTAGTCGACCGAGCACGTAGTGAGTGAAAGTGTGAATCTGCCTAGAAACCAAGGGCACATCATGCTGATAGTAGTGCCTTGTTCATCACACAGCAGACATGCCCTAGATTACTCTGCTTTATCCAGTATCCGTTAACTTCACTTACTACAAATAAAAAATCATTTTTATTTAGTCTAAGGAGCTTGGAAAGAAAGTGACTGGACTTCATTACATTTCTTAAAAGACATATCACCTCTCATCCGCGAAGCTTCTTCAGTTCTAAAAAGAACTACCATGACCCTGAAGACATCATTTTTATTTATGTATTTTTTCACATTTTCATATTTTTAGACTAAACTCATTAATATCACGAATCAAGAGAACAGTAGGTTTATTTTCATAGACATCTACTCTATCCTCCTTCTTTATGCAAAGAGCAGTCGCCCCCTGCTGGCTATGAGAAAGAATGCAGGTGTAGGCCGTTTGTCACTTTCTCTGGAGGCTACAAACATCCTTTTCTTTTAAATAAAAACAAAAAACATTACTATATTACTACACTATACTATAACTATGTTACTGCATTATTTATTTATCTTTAAATCTAATTTAATTAGATTTAATCTAATCTTGAGTACAGTGAACCTCAGTGCCATTTCAAAAACAAAATACTTAATAAGAAAGTTAACAGATGGATGTGGATGATATACTTTTTTGCCTTATTTACAAACCAAAAAAAAAAAAAAAAAAAAAAGAATATAAACATTACTCGAGGGATAAGTGAACTTACAGGATGTGTCAGCAGTGGGTGAGGTGGGTCGAGTCAACATAGAGAGGCCGTATGCTGACTGACTTTCTGTGCGCTTTTGCTCCTCTTCTTCAACACTTGCTCCACCCTCAAGTCCCAGAGACACTGAAGGCTGGCTGTTGGAGCGGGAAAAACGTGAGAAGAGGATTCCTCCAATGCCCTTTCCTATGCTTGCTGCTCCTGTAGTGTCGGAATAAGACAGTAGATAAAGGTAAAGTGTCTATATTATGATTTCAAAGTATAAATGCATTCATTATTATAAAAGGAGCATATTCCTCTCATTTCCACTTGATGGCACTGTGGAGCTAAAACTGTGATTTAAAAAAAAAAAAAAAAAAATCTCATCTTACCTACATACAACGACCTCTTAGGATAAAATAGATTCATTAATTACAAAGTACAAATAGCACAGGGATTTTTTTCCCAGCTCTCATTCTGAGCACATAGTTGTCATCAGAAATTAAAAGAACAGTCAACAACCTGCACTGATCAGCGACAGTATTACGAACATAGACGAGTGACGTGTATAAAATTATCTCAGTACAATGCAAAGTTCAGCTGGAAATCCTTGGATCCTCGCATTCACATGGCTATTAATTCAACAGCGAAAACTCACTTAAGCATTTTTTCAGACTAACACATCAATTACCTTTTACCACAGTAGTCTGTTCCTTCAGGTTCATCTAATCTTATCCTGAAGTAGTGAACAACCACAGACACTTTGATCCTGAACAGTCATTACTCTAAACTTCCTTACAGACTATTTTTAAATTCTTTCAAAGTGTATAACTGATGCTGGATAACAAACACTTGTAATAACATAAACACATGTGCTCAGTTTGTGTTGGACTTACCCAATATGCTGGCCTTGCCCAAATTAGTGATTGACTCCCCATAGTGCCTCCGGGGTAGGACAGGTGATGTACTGGGGCTGGGGATGCTTTCTGTATCCGACGTGGGATCTTTAACAGGGTTGAGAAAAGTAGGCCTGATCTCATCATAAGTTGTGGGGTTAGTGGCGCTACACCTGATGAATACACAGACCACAAATAGTCAGAGAATAATTACTTATAAAATATTAAGAGTCCATTCAAGGAATAGCAGGGTGATAAAATTCAGATTGTTACCAGTGTATCTGAACAGGTGCAATGTTGCTATAATGTTTCAAGATGAGTGGCTCCAATCTGTAGGCCTAAAAAGGCAGTAAAACAGGAGTTATTGACATTGCACAGTGGAAAAAACAAAAAACCTAAACTCTTCAGAACAAAGCGCGCTCTAAATTCATGCAGACAAAACCAAATCTTGACTTAAGCAGTTACATTACATCCACCACATTTCATGTGCATTCAGAAAAAACGTGTGCTCACCAGCAGAGTTTAAGTTTGCTCTCACAGCTAACTTTTATCCTTTAAGTGCACTTTCCCAGACACAGAGCAGCCAAAGTGTCAAGATGGACTGCTGTAGGACTGTATGGAGATTGATCAACTTGAAATGTAACAATTTCATCAGCTAATATATTCACTTTAATAATTAATACAGCAAATGGAGGCCAATTCAGATTAATCGGAAGGGGAAAAATGCACCTGCTATAAAAAAAAGCTTTATCATCACTCTGGGATTTTGGCTAGCTTAGCATTAGCATGCTGTCTGTGCAGATGCTTGCAAAGACCCAAAGTGCTGTTAGCAGCAAAATGCCGTTGTTTTTGCTCTGAATGTAAATAAAAATTAAAGTATCGTCCATATCCATGCTGTAAACTGCGCCACTAATTTCCTCCTCAGACACACGAACTGAAATCAGCTGTTTTGTAGTGTAAATGGAACTGATAAGCCGACGCGATAGGTAAGCAGACCGATAATTCCAAAGAACTGAACTACTGGGAACCGGTTCTCGATTTCCTTTCCTGCTCATCTATAAAGGACAAGACAGTGATGGGTACAGTAAGGGTACTGACCACAGGGTCTGTGGGATGGAAGACATTGAAGAGCCTGCTACAGATTGAAGTGGGCAAGATGTGGTCTTGGTGAACACTGGTACCAGGGCGGATTCCTCTTAGTGCCAAAAATACTGCCAGAGGAGAACCCATGCAGAAGAAATTCTCTACCTGAGAAATGAAAGGTGCCAAGATTATTTACTGTAAATGTAGAAGTCTTTTGTATTTATACAGACAGGATTTATTTGTTGTGTAAATGCCACATTTAATTTCCGTTTTATTTCCTATATGGACATATATTCATTTATTTTAGGAGTACAGAACATATTAGTTTAACACCTAAAAGTTTGTCAAAGATTCTTACACATTACAGTAGTGATATTTTACAAAGCAATATAGTACCTTAAATTTCAGGGCTGGGGGGGCTGAGGGTTTAGAGGCCTCAAGTGTGGCGAGTTGATTTTCCAGCTCTTGTAACCTGCAACAAGAAGCAAGTAAAGAAGCCCAAACTACACCTTATAAAGAAATTTGAAACTTCTAAACTCCAGCGTGAAAATCTCTTTCAATATTGATACCCATTGCCCTATTAACAAAAGAGGCCAGTCATCAAAAAGTCCCCTTTTCAGTCAGATCAATAAACCTTATTACAGCATTTTCTTGTCTTACAAAGTTAATGGTGCACACAATAATGGCACTGTGCACACAGCGTGATGGGCAGTGGCCAGCTGATGTATTACTCTGCAGCCCACACACACACACACACACACACACACACACACTAAAAACAAACAAGTAAAAATAAAACTTTAAAATAGGGCACGAGAAGAGCAGCATGCAGCACATGGCGTATTTATTTTAAATAAATATATAACTGCTCACCCAACACACGCACACACACAAAAATATTAGGCTTGATGTTAAATTTAAGGATATAAACTGAGTGACAGTAACACTGAGCCACTGATGTTATGGCATAGATGATTAAGGGAAACATTCGGAGTAAAGTAAAGTTCAATTAATCAGATTTTTGGAGGCAAAATAAACATTTAATTATGAGCTTTTCATTAAAATTCAGTATGAGTGGCTATTTTTTAAAAATATTTTAATAAACATGTTAAATTTAACCTATCTAATTCGACTACAAAGCTGAATTGGGGAGGGGGTTGCCATTAAAGTATCAAAACTCAATTCTCAAGGCTCCTTGACATTAACCGCTTTAAACTCATATCTTTTAGGATCCAAACAGACACAACTGAACTGAACACAACTATACATACAGCGCAGGGTGTCATTAACCTACAAAGGAAAGCTCTACCTGTTCCTTGTTTGCCTCTGCTGCTCTAAAAGGTGCCTCTCTTCATAGGACATCCAGCGAAGGTCTAGGTCCTCCTCCACAACGCGATGCTCCTGCAAACAAAACCGCACGGGATCCCAGCCAGTAATGATGTCATACGCGATGACACAGCCAAGAGAGTGAGACACGATAGACACTTTGCCACCCTTTTTCTCGAAATCAGGGTTCCGTGAACAGAAAAGTGAGTAGAGCTTGTTCAGCTCCTCTGTTAGACCCTTGGTAATCTGGAGAGGGAGAGAATGTGAAATAATGAGAAGAGACGAAGAGAGAGCACCAGGGACTCTAATTACTGAATCTGTATGACTCTTACTTCATCCCGGTAAAGAGGGCTGTTGTAATACATGATATCCATGGCACTGCTGTTGAGAAGGTCTCTCAGTCCTCTCACTTTGTCTGGTGTGATCGAGTCTACCGTATCTGCAGAAACATACCCACATCTGAGCACAAAAAAAAGAGCTAACGACAACAGACTATTGTTCATATATGCAGTCATCAAAAATGTATTTCTTCCACAAAAGACAACAACATGCATGCACACCTCCGTCCAGTGTGAGTTTGGAGCGCCACTCGACAGGCAGGAACTCCACATGTTCCTCATTGTGCTCTGAGAAGTGTTTCTCCTCCATCTTCCTCACACCTTCCCGCAGCCTAAACATACAATAACAAAACAGCATATAATGTATTTAACAACAATATTGCAGATATACAACTGAAGGACTTAAGAGTGCATTTGGGAATATGCTGTTTAGTAACCATGTCATTGTCACTTTGTCTCAGGAGCAGTTTATTATAACGACAGATTCGAAGTCTAAATCTATATAGTCTTAGTCATACGACTGTCAGACAGAAAAGAATGATGCCCATTTTACTGATGCAGCTGCTTCCCTTGTGCAGCATGCATACAAAGGCTACACTGCTATTAGCCCTATATGGGACACCATTAGCTTGCAGGATACACTAAATACACAAAGAGAGAGGGGTGAGGCAGTTGTTGACATGGATAAATGGAGGTTGGGAGAGGCTTTTAAATGACTGCACTGTGAAAAGAGCACCTAATGCAGGTTTTGACAGGACTTTCAGTGCAGGGGAAATGCTCAAAGGTCTGAGTGCTGCTTTACAGCTTTCCCAAGTTTTGTAAGGTTTTCCTTGCTTTTAGATTGGCTTTAATGAAGACAGTCAGGTTTGGCATTTGAGGATTAGCAGGTTTACACTGTCTGATTTTGTTTTAGGACATTGTAACTGGAACATCTCACCACAATTTGCTTCATCAACATACATGTAAGAGACTGAAAAGACAAATACCTAATATTACTTCAGGTAAAAAGAAGCAACCAAAAATCAAACAAATACATCAGGTTTTCAGGATGATTGTTTCTCTTGGCTGAGAAAGTGTGTGCGCTATAATCTACATGAAGATAGAAGAAATGTTTACAATATGTTTACAGTAAACATTTACATTGCAGCTTGACTGTGTACTTTATCTGCTTTAACTCCTTAGTTTGTGACACAGTGACAGTTCTGCACAAGTGTAATTAAAGCTTCCACACCTATGGTCCAAGGCTATTTCAGTTATTCCTTTAGATAAAAACAGACATATGAAAGGACTGCATCTAGCTTAAGCAACATATGATCAATACTGTATACACAGCTGAACTCCAGTGAGTTTAAAAGAGAAATTGATGCTGTGATAACTTACTTTATCAGATTTCTATAGACAGAAGTGTCTATTGTGCACTGTCATTTTAAGCTCTACATAATTTACAATTTTCTAAGTTCCTCATAACCAGATGTAACTTTTGAAAGACAAAAGAAACTCAGTAGGTTTATTCAAGTAAAGTATCAACACAGCATCAAGCTGACTGTTTTGTTTTTATGTGTCGAGTGCTCTATAGAAGATCCAAATAAAAGAGATACATCTTCCCACTGGCATGAAATCTGGACAGATGAAGGTTATATAACCAATAAGTATATAAAACACTGAGACAGAATGGCACGACTTGATTAGGAACTGATTAGGACTGGAAACATGGGCAAAAACTGTAACCACATTTTTGCCTATGTTTCCAGTCCTGGAAACAGCTGGTTTTATTCTGCAACATGAATCCTGTCATTTTTCTTTACTTACTTTTATAGAACTGCATTTCCCTGTTCTGTTGTGTCTATGTGTGTTATTTTTAAGGTTTGGTACACTGTGTGATCACACATTAACAACGCAAGTGTAAATTAACAGAACGGCATGAGCAGACCAAGAGTGAGAAAGATGGGTAGAGAAAATCAGGCACGAGAAGAAAACAGAGTCTGCAGGAGTGGAGGGGGGAAAACTGAATGATTTAGTGGATACTGTTGTATGAGCAGTGCTTCAGTTATGCACTCTGACACTTCAGAAATGCACTAGCTACATAATTGGCAACAAAAGAAGACAGACAGGTATGTGTCAGGTTTATGTCAAATCCATCATATCACATTGCAAAAAAACCACAACAAAACGATGTAAGCTTAGTTAGGAGCACAGAAACGTTAACACACAGAGAAACTATGAATCTACAAAAGAGGAACAAGAAGTGAGACTGTTTGTTTTTAGCAGAGAGAACATGAACTGTGACAGTTCCAACATTACACCACAGTATGTCCCAGGAAGACTTTTCTTACATTGCCTTTGACTTCATCTATACTAGGTTTTAATTTTATTCCGGATTCCATTGGAATGAAATTGAAAGTACTGCTATCATAAAAAGAACAAACATACAGGTATCAACTCACATTCCAGTGTTTTTAATAATGCGCCCCTGGTCCATCTTCTGTCCAATGCCATGAACCACAAAGACAATGTGCGTAGTCTGAGGCGGTCTGTCCTCGGGTGAGGCCTCCTCAACATAACCCCGATGGAGCCGCGTACCGCTGCTTGAGGCTAAAAGACAAGTAAGGACGGGGTTGGAGTTTCATTTTACAAAAGCAAGCTTTAAAAAGAAAAAAAAACCCAGCTATTTAAACTTAGTGTTTTCTGTAGAATTTATGTATTTAAAAACACATTACAACTATGTTCACCAGAAAGCTATAAAAAGCTGCAGTGATGGAGTCCAAAGAGGCCAGTAGGTGAAACCTGGGAACCCTGCTGTGATTGTGGCTGCCAATGTGTCAATGGGGCCAAGTGTGTCACCTTATTTAGAATCTATAATCTAGTCTAGTCATGTGTTACACAGCAGGGTAATAGAATCTACTGGACTGCTGCCTGGTTAGCACTAAATGAACATCTCAGGTAAAATTGAAATAACCAGGTCCATTTTGTCCAATAACCTGAAAGCAGGAGAGATTAATGTGCTGTAGGGCTTGAAGACTGTAGATCAGAATAGAGTCATCCATCCGGATCAAACATCAATTGCTTTTTGTTATCTTTTCAGTAGCACATGGGCCCTTTAAGCACTTGGCAGATGGACACAGAGTGACCTCCTGGGCTAATCCAGTTAGGACACTGCGTTTAAATACCTGATGCAAACTACAAATGCATTAATATACAGGTCGTTGTGTGCACTGGACGCTTGTTCAAGCTCACGAAATAGGAAATCAATTCGATTTTCTGACTAAACACTTGGCTTCACACATTTTATAGGCATATCCTTAGCAAAGAGGATAAACTTTATTGAAATAAAATTTTTCTCCACCTATGCAAGTGTGCATGTCGAAATCTGTAAGGCTTGAGTCAGTTACTTCATGCTAACCTTTAGCAGATATGCTTACCATAACAATGTGTTAGCAAGCTGGTGTCGGCTGAATACTACACAGTAGAACACATGCATGTAAAGTCAAGGGATGCTAGTAATTGTAGTTTGAAATCATTTAAGCAGATATGATGCGTTTCTGTACCGTGCTTTCATCAGAAATGCTAGTAAATAAATAAAGGAAACCTTAAGTGGTTACAGACCTTTGGAGAAGCCCAGTTTCTGGGTGACTGTTCTTGCAATTTTGGAAGTTGTGGCATCGCTGTAGAGGTAGATCTCGTCCACGCTGTGCCAATCCACATGTGATCGACTCAGCTTTAGACTATGGATGGCTGCAGGGGGCAGTGAGAGAGAGGAGTGAGTACATGAACAATTAGAGGAAAGACAGGACACAAGGAGATTGGTCTTGGGAGGGATAGAAGGAAAACTTAGGTAACAGGAAAAATCAAAATAAATCAAATTTACAAAGCAGTAATTAGGAATGTGGTGCAAATTAGCAAAAGTAGGAACAAACTAGTCTAACGGCTTGATGAAATGCAGCACAGAGCATTGATCTGCAGACAGAAAAACACATCAAACCAACACAAATTATGTTTGCAGATTTCAGCTCTGGCTTGTTGCCCTCCTTGTGCATCATCAGCTGTAGATATATTTGGTACTGATATCTACATTTAGTTCTCTTACTGTTATTTTTTTTCCTCCTGGTTCTCAATTCAAAGTGTAATGCAGTGACTAGAGCAAGTAAGAGCAGAGGTAGACTAGAGAGCAGGCACCATTTGCTACAGAAGCTAAGAGCAATAGGTGAGACTGGTTCACTCAACAGTTATTTATGTCTCTGTCCTTTAAGTGCATTGTGCAATCAAATTAATTTGAACAAGACTGGTGGAAAACTCATGCACTGGTCCAGTGCACAGTCTATTGTCTGGTTCACACACTATTGTACAGCAGCTGAAGGTCACATTTCTTCACATTGCTCGGAACCAAACTGGGAATTAAAACCCTTAAGAACAAAAAAGTATAGTACTTGGAAAAATGCCATTTTCCAGATTGTGTTCTCTAGTTTCAAACTCTTTAATATGGTCACACAAACCCTGGGGAAAAAATGGAACTGCATTACTATTACGCAGAGAATCTAATTTCTTAAAGTTTAAATGCAGTTTTTACTTAATAACAGAGTACTGAAAAAAATGAACATGTGTCACAACTATGCATCATTTCCATATTTTTATTAATTAAACATTCCTAACAAAATGGAAAGATAAATAGTAAATAAGACATCTGTCAATAAATTTGAGAATTTACCAGCTCCCTCTAATACACCTGAATTTAAAATGTGCTGATGCATCTGTTAAACTGGTCTACTGTTGCTTGGCAGGATACTTTCACTGTGGGTAGGTTTGCTTTATGGGTAATGTGATGACAAGCCCTTATTAAACTGTACTAAAGACCTGTTCACTTTGAATGTAACCAGTCCCAAGCTGAATGACTGCCTCTAAGAAATGAGGATAACTTGTAGAGATTGAAAAAAGAAACGTTTGTTGAAAAGAACAGGCAAAGTGACAGGTTGTCACTTTTATTTGGCAGATAAAAAAATAGTTTGTTGTGACATTCTTTCCATTTGAGGCAATTCTTAGAAAGTTTTCTCTGTCACATATATTTCCGGTCATTTTAAAATTGCATCACCAAATACTGACAGTAATCAACAAGAAAGGGAAACGAGCAGTTCTTCTTAGAAGAGCGCCTTTTGCCAACCAGGCTGGTTTCATCTCAAACAGACTCCTTACCTCATATCTCTGTACCCAGAAGACACCATACAGGTGAAAAGGAGGGTGGCATTTGCTATAAGAGCTGCACAGTTCTAAACAAACTAGTTTGAGGCCAACTCAAACTGTTGAGACTTATCTGTAGCCAAATCCACAGTAAAACAGGAGATACTTAATAACAGGAAAAAACTAGGAAGTATGCCTAACTTCTCCACTTTACTGGTTTTATTAATATCAAAAGTTTGAGTGAAAATTGTTGACTGATGTTTAGTGCTGTAAAATAACACTTCCTGTTTTACAGTGAAAGGCAGCAGGTAAGGAAATGAAGGTAAAAGAGGAGGGGATCAAAATGTACACAGGGACAGACAGACAACCCAAAAAAAGAACTCACTGAGCTAGATCTCTAACAGCCTGTCAAGAATGACCAAGAAACACAGGATGAGAGTATTTGTTATACAGGGATGGGCAAGGAGTGAAGGAACTGGGGAAACTCTTGAAGAAAGAAACTTCATGTATGCAAGAATCTCAAATCTGGAGAGAGGTAAAAAATAAATATTGGGAATAAGAATAAAAGGCAAAATTGAAATAAAATGAAATAAACTGGCCTGGGACTGTGACATTTGTTCCTGACGAAAAGTTTCAACTTTTTTCTTGACTATGTCTTGACAAAAATAACAGATTCCTTTCATCCAGGGCCACCTCAGAGCAGCAAAGACAATCCAATTTTCATGTAATATAGCAGCTAGGCTTTAGATCGGCTGCTTCAGATTTACTAGAAGATGAGGACACAGACCCCAGGACTTCTCTATTCAATAAATCCAGAACTAGGACAGTGATGGACTTGAAAGAAGCTGTTAAGGGTTATAATAGTAACTGTTCATAAATGGCTTCTCTGTTTGGCTCATCAATTGTGCTTGGGTCTCAACAAAGAGCTTTGTTCATGGCCCTTAAAGTGGGAGCTTATGATGGTGGTTCATTAATGGTACAGTCATACTGCCAGAGGACTGAGATAAAGAGAGCAAAGAAAGAGTGAGTAAGAAATGGAGAGGAAAGGAGTTTTTTCGTTTTTTTTTTTTTTTTAAAGACAGCAGAAGCCTTCAAAAGGCTTTTTTGAAGACTAGCTTATTTATTCCATGTCTACTGGCATTAGGGATCTTGCTCTGGTAGTTGAGTGAACCCTGTTGTCTACTCACTATTCCAGCAAGGAGATGAAAAAGACATATGCAGGATTCCCCAAAAAGCAGCAATGCTAACAACTATAGCACAAAACTCTTAAGTATATGCACAAAGGAAGATGTTCTAGCAACTAGGCCCAGTTAAGGCTGCAGCACAGAAAGCAGCCTAAATTCCCTTTAAAACAACTGCTAACTGAGCCTAGGTCTAGTTTTTAAATAGTCAAATTATTTCAAAAGTTTGAACCACACAAGAAAGAAAACTCAAGTTTCAAAGAGACCAAGCTGCTATAAGAAGGGGATACAAGCTAGATCTAATACACCAGATTTTTTTAGGGAGAAGAAAAAATAAAATTGTATTTTACAGTACCTTGGCAGCGTTTGCGCTTGTGACATGTAGGTTTAGTACTCATCTGATATCCACTCCATTTGAACAGAAAAGGGAGGTAGAAAGGGGGCAGGTGGGAGAGAACTAACAACCAACAGTGAGTGAGTAATGGCCATTACCCTGGTGTCACACAAACTACTGCTGTCATCACTCTTGAACAAGTAGCTCTATCAAGTAGTGCTGCAGTCAGGTTACCACTTTAACCAGGACAGACTAAGAGTCTGCGCTGGTTACCGCAGCGACCTGGTGGCTATAGGAAATGTCCTGATACAACGCGAACTTATTGTGAGCCTTCAGGCCGAAAATGCAGCACTGTTTGACATGTGCTATAGACGACATTTTTACACTTATCAAAGAAATACAGAGAATATCTACACATGGCATGACTCTGACTATACAGGCTACAAATCCCCATTATTTCTTTTTGTTTACGTGTACTACATAAGTTCATGTCTAACAGCATTAACAGTACTTATTTTTCCATTTCACTTAATGAATAATTCATATGTTCCTATTTATAACCATTTTGAGGAGGTGATGCTGAAACCAACTTACTGACTACATTTTTACAAAGAGCTCTGAATAAGTATCTGGGAGATTATCTCCAATGCCTCTCTTACCTGGAGCACAGATTAGAAGATGTATTTCTTTCCACTGTGAATAATCTAATTGCTTTGTATATGATTTAATTAGTTAGAGATAAGTAGGTGTTTTAGTTTAATTGCAAGCGCTTAGAAGTGGTGAGAATGAGGATAATTTACTGCCATATCTTATTGGATGACTGATCTAATTTCATTTTCTCCTTCAATAAATGAGTGTCAAACCACACACATATGTCCACTGTTCGATAGAAACTAAAACTTGGTTATTCATAATATTTTATCATGACTGGGTAATTTTTTCTCTATTGATTTTATTACTAAATTTATGCTAGTATTTTAATTAGTAAGAAAAATGCTACGTGACAAAATCAGTTCCACAAACATGTAGGCTTTCTCAAATTTGTTAATCAAATCAGCAAGTGCACAAGACATGTCTCACTAAAACATTCAATCAAAGACAACACAGACATCAGACTTGCAAATACTGGTAGAGGTGAAAAGCTGTGGAGGACAGAACTGCTGAGTGTATGGGAGGGTTTTGTTATAAAAGCTACCAGTAATGTGCATTTGGGTATTACAGCACTGATGGATCCATTCATAACTAAGTGGTTCCTTATGATTGAGATACCGAGTATGAGAGGAAGCAGTCCAAACAGGTCACAGTGAACTGATAACCTTCATCTGTTCTGCATCATATAATATAAAACTATCTTTGCGGATAAGATAAAACAAATCCCTTTACCAACTCTTTGTTACAGTAGGCTGTGAATGTAAACACTGTAAACCTGACTCTTCCTGCCAAATGACTTCTTTGTTTGTATCCTAAGCACAAGTCAGTACCATACATCTGTCAAATGTACGCTATGTTATTAAGTGTGAATTTTCTGTTTCTTTTAAGTATGTATCAGTCATCAATTATCCCATGGTGTTCCTACACTCTGGTGTTTAATAAAATGTAGCAGAATATGCAGCACACAAACTAACTTATGAGGCTTGCCTACGTCAAACGACACACACTGCATTGCTCAAAGATGACACAGTGTCCAGCCTGCACGCTTTGTTTTTTCCCTGACGTCTTTTAAGGCTGACATACTGGACACGCCCTATAGTTTTTACTACTGGCTTACACCAGTGATCACCATCTGTGATTCCTGTCAGCTTAAGACTCAAATGACAGCAGGCATTCCTTGAAGAAAGTGTCAAACGATAACAATAAAAAAATTTAAAAAAAAGGAAATAGGGGGTGACGCCATTGTTTAATTTTCTATAACAGTAAAAATCACAATGAATCTTCACTTCATAAAATACACCATATCACGCATGGGTGACACATCAGATTTAACTCTTCCTTGTTTATTATTTAAGAAGAACCAGCAGAAGCAGTATATCAGCCCATATTTTGCACTTGCACCACACTGATGACGATGTACCTGCAGAGCATACTGGTATGCCTACCATGTCTTCTGCTGCACTAACATTTAGTCTACGCTAGGGAACACAATAAAAATAGTAGCAATAGGTAAAGGAGACAGCGATATCTTGGGGAATGTATTTACTGCAGTACTGTCAGGGATTGCTGCCTTATTGAATGACGCATTTATAGATCGTGGTGCTAGCCCTTATTGTTGTCAGGGCTTCAAATGATTAGTTTCAAGATAAAACATATTTCTTTAAAAGCTGCCTGAAGGAGGAACTCAAACAAGGTGAATTATCAGGAGCTACCATTCACTTTCCCTTCATGCTTTTACAAATATAAGAGGAAAATACTTTTTTTTTTCCCATGCAGATCTTGAACGTTGCTAAGATACGCACTACATGAATGCACATGCAAATGATGGTTCTTTAGGTTTTATTAACATATATATCTTACGTATGGCTTTCAAAGGGTGAGTAGGTTATTCTCCCTTGCAATAGTACATTAGACAAGTTAAAGTCTTATGATCTGCGCATTGAGTAATGGAGAGTCTGCCAAGTGTCACAAAACCAATTTGTGTGGCCTTGTACATTATTTCTCTCACCTTGCAAATAACTGGACTTTGAGCCTTCTTTCCACTAAGACTTTATACACTTGCATCCATATACTTCTAAATCTCTTAGCGTCCGTGTACACAATGCGTGTCAAACATGAGCGACTTTATATCGTTTTCTCTTATATGTCTTGAGATTAAATAAAAATTGAAGAAAAATAGTGACATGTAATGTCACTAAGATTGAAGCAAGGTATGCAATGTAGTACACAAGTCCCAGATTACCTTGGTGATATTGTGAGTCTTGTTTTTACAATAAAGACTAAACTTTTCCCACCATCTTTATCAGCTGCTGCATGCTTTTCTCTCTGCTTTTGCTCTATTTATCACACACCCACACACTTATCACCAGTGAAGGTCCTGTAGATCTGGCTGCGTAAAGGAGACTGCTGAATCAAAGAACCCCTTTCTTATTGCCTTTCACAGCTAAATGCTGCTACATTTCGCTTGAGCCAGCCCTCAGAGGAGGACCAGCCAGAACGTACGAGTTGCACCTGCTATATACTAGAAGGGTGACATGACAAAACCTACACCCACATGAATGGACACACCTGCCTCATTCATTTCAACTGAACGTGCATCTACACTAGCAATTTTGAGCTGTCTCAAAATTGCTCATTTATGACTCTGGTTACTTTTATTCTAGTTTCACTGTTTCACAGATTTGGTGCGTTTTTCACTGACTTACTTTTTAAAGGAATTTATAACCAGCAATGGCTATGAGAGCATTTAATCTTCTCACTTGCATTCGCAGTCATCAGTAGATGCATTGGAAGGTTATTACTCAAAGACATTCTGGCTAATGCAACAATCAGCATCAGATTAAGCTATGATCTAGTTAATAAGTTCATTTATTGTGTTAGTTATAAGAATGGATGCTTCAGTGCTGTGTTCTTTAACGCATTTTTGTCTTTAAACGCTTTATATTACAGAATTTACTGCACCAAGGTTAAGGCTGTCCTGCCCTTGCCCTTCCCCAGAGCTCACCATCTTTACTATCAATGGTCCTGGGAACCAAATCCATCTCAAAGGTATCCTGCACGTGTTGCCCACGGAAATGGTTAAGGTGCTCCCGTTCGATGAGGTCGCTTTCGTCTTCATCTAATGGCAACCAAGTACCATCGATAAACCACTGGCCTCTCATCACTGGGATATGGTCTTGTTCTGTAGGACAACAGCCATTATCTAGTATCAAATCCAAAACAAAACAAATAGCTCCTGCATGGATGGGAATCATGAAATTTCAATTTTTGGCAAGGAATAAATATATTGTTTTATTTAGCAAGTAGAAATGAAAGTAAGTCGGTTTCTGGAAACTGAATCCTTTCGTTGTAACTCAACAAGTCTGACAAATCCTGGGGGGCAAAGTCTCAGTGGTTAATGCAGAGAGGCCATGTTTGATTACAGTCTTGAGTGACATCATTAAGTAATTCTCTGGTGGTGAATAAGAGTGTAGGATCTTAAATTAGGCTGCCTTAGAAAGAGAACTTCTCTCTCTCTACAGAGTGAGCCTGTTCAAAGTCTGTCTATTTCTATTTAAAGACAAAGTGTTCTAAAGCTAATGTAGACACATAGACTGACAGTAGGTACAGTTCAGTCAAGTAAGTTTGTTAGGCTTGTCGGCAATATGCCAAACTAAAGCTAAGAACTATTTAACACAACCTTGATTTTTATTTTTTTATTTTCTAAATATTCTGATGTTTTCTATCTTATAGTATATCAATGACCTTTATACATGTTCCATTGTGTAAACTAATCTCTCACTTGTGAACTGATATGCTTTGGATGACTATTCAAACGTCCTCCTTTAGTATCTATTTCACATTCTTAACTGTTAACGTAGCCGTCAGACCACACTGAAAGAGTACAGAGAGGGTCTCAATGCATCCACAGCATCAACAACTGTGAAAATAACCTCTTCTGTAAATGTCATTTGAAATTAAGCTTCAAAAGACCCAGTTAACCATGAACCCTATTCATTCAGGTCAGGTTTTCCGAAGCTCTATAGCAACTGCCTTCCTTTGTTCCCTGCCTTTTCCTGGAAATATCCACGAATTAGTTAATGCAGATCAGCTGAGCTCAATACACTGACATCCAGAAAAAAAGGCCAGATGAAGTACTTAGCTTGCAAGAAAAAAAAGAAAAAAAAAAGAAAAGACAACTATGCAGTCTACAGTAAAAGTCTACAGAAAATGTATACTCAGCTACAGGTTTAACATTTAAACTAGAACCTTTTACAGAACAGTGTGAAGTGTTTTGTAAGCTAATATATTGCAGATCTCTGTAGTTTTCATAACATCTACGTGAGGTTTGACTAATAGAAGTTGTGTTTCTTATTCTCTACCAGGAGCTACTTTACATGTGACTGATGCAGAGGTGATTTAATTTGGGTTGCATTGGGGTGATTATACTTACGTTTCCAGTAGACAGGATAGCATTGTCTCTGTATTATATCAACCTGATAGAGTCCTCCTCGCACACACACTGACTCTACATTGAGTTCAATGCTTTCAGCGTCCCTCTCATCAGAGGACACGGTGGATGTGTCCAAGGACCCGCGGCCTCCGTGCACACTGCTGGTCCTCGTTTCTGCTGGCACTGCACCGTTCATCCCTGTGCTCTCCAGCTCTCTAGTCCCGCTCTCCTCCTCTCTTCCACTGGCCTGGGGGCATGCTGCACCGGGGTTCAGCTCGCAGTGTTTCCGAAACATTAGCTCAATATTAAGTGAATCGTGGCCCAAAAAGGGCTTCCAAGTTTTTTTGTCCTCTTTGTAAAACCAGCGCACTTCCTCCGGACCGAGCTCCGTGACCACCTCGTTGAATCTATGTCTGGAGCTGTTGGATCTAGATCTCTTTCTTCTCTCGAACAGAGGACCGGTGTTATTCCCATAGTTGTCATACTCAGGAGAGCTACTGCTGAGGTAGTCTTCCTGGGAGTTCAGATCCAACACCAGACCGCCTTGAGCGCTGTGATGTCTGGCGTGTAAAAGCGGCAGCTGCCCTTCCAGTCCCGACTGGACTGAGGACATCCCAGCCTGCAGTGTTTCATCGTCGAGACTCATCTCGTGACAGCACGAAAACACATCGCTTCTCAAAACTCACTCTTTGTTGCCGGTAGTGTCAGCGCTGACCTTTTAGTATAAAAATAGCTTAATTGAGGGATTTTAGTTGTAATGTTGATGCTGCTCATAACTATCCAAGAAACCCGACCTCAGCGCTGTGCTCACTGCACCTTCAGAAAGCGGTTACTGCTCCGCGGCAGCTATCGTCAGGCTTCATATTAGTCCAAAAATGAAACTTTCATAAAGAAACATGCCTAGACCAACTTCCATCACATTTTCTGAGCGCACCACAGCGGTCGCTACATCACCTTGTTAGCCCAGCTTGCTAGCTGGCTAAGCTAATACCGGCTGGAGAACTCGGAGAATTGCGTATTAGCGAATCTGCAGCGATAAAACGAGAAACGAGTTTTCTTGCCCTTTAAGTGAAATAAAAACATGTCAAACCACTTTCCTGTTATCGACTTGCTGTAACGCTGCTTGACAAGAGTAAATATTACCGTCACTATACTTTGAGTGTTCCGGGTCACTGTGGAATTTCCGATTCATTCGTTGACAAACAAATCTCGCGTAGTGCGCTAGCATGCGTGTGCTTGACAGCAGGTCACGGGATCCATGAACGCGCACGTAGAAACTGTGAGAACATTACGTCACTCCGCCCTCTGTTTAAAAACTGAATTGTTCTTATCGTGCACTAGATGGAGATAGAAACCTATAATAGCCGTTGGGCACGAGTCTATTGCAATGATCGTGACAATGCTCTAATTCCCACTAGATGACAGTAAAGACTTGTTCATTTTAAAGAGATTCCTAATATCACCGCTTTAGGAACTGTTTAAGGAACTGCAAGTTTACACTTTCAAAACACATTTCTATACACAATTAACTATTATAGGGACATATTAATAGAAACAGTTGACAGTGTTGAATGCCCTTTAAAAGTCTGACACATATGACACATTAATGCAAAAAAAATAAAAAATCATATATAGGTGTTCAAATGACTTGAGATCTGGTGACTGAAAAGGACATAGCAGGTCACCTAATTTTAAGATCCATCAGACTATTCTGTACCCCTCTCGTGCCTTGTGGATGGGGCCATTGTTATCCTGAAAGAGGACCATCAGGTCATCACTCTGAACAAGTCTATGCTAATTTACACTGACTCTGAGTTCAGATGTTGCCTTATTTGGTGTCTGTGCAAAATATAGGTTAATAAAGTAATTACAACAAAAATGGTGCCTGCTGACTGCCTTTCAGTCATCAGATCTCTAGTCCTTTGAACACCTATATATGATTTTTTTTTTTTTGCATCAATGTGTCAACAGCTATCTCTACCACCATCTTCAAAATAATACATGTGGGAATATCTTTTAAAGGTATGGTGTTCATATCTCTTTTTAATAATATAAAGTATCAGTGATCCTGACCTTTGACCATCAGTTCTAATCACTTCATCCCTGAGTTCAAGTCAGTCTTAAAGCTAAATGTATCTAATCAGACATCTTGGTACCATGCTGTTAGTTTAGTTTTTGTTTTTTTGTTTTTTTTAATTTAGCTGCATTCTTTTTCTTTTAAAAAAAAAACAGATATCACATTGATGAGAATGAGATGAATGCACAAGGCCTCTGGCCACATCTGTTACCAGAGTGGAGGCAAACAAAATTACAACCTGAAATAAATTCATCCATTTTTTAAAATGCTTATGCAATTCAGGGGAATTGGTGGGCTGGATCCCTGCTTTCACCAGCCAAGGGATGGGGCACACCCTGGCCATGTTGCAGGGAAATAAATGCAAAAGAAATAAAATCAAACACCTATTTATTTATAGGAACACGAAAGGAATCCTAGTTTTAGTTTTCTGTACTATGTCCATCAGGCAAGCATGTCCTTCTAGCCAGGTAACTTCTCTTCAATGGCTTCTCTGAACATTTGCTAATGAATAGCCCAGCAGTAAGCAATACTTTTGAGGAGTTTACCCATTCATCCACATCTTCACTATGTGAACACTTAGTGCCTGCCCTTTTGCACATGTTCTACATAGTGTGGTGGTGTCTGCCAAGATGCACTGCCTGGGCATGTCTTCATGCCTTTATGGTCAGTATCATAACAGGCGGAGAGGGCGGGGGTTGTCAAAGACAGTTAGATTACATCAGAGAATTAATGCTAAAGCAAATAAAAAATAATAATAATAATTTTATGGCCCACAATAGCTTTTCATTTCAGTGGTTAACTACATGAAAACAGCAAAAAAAAAAAGAAAAAGGAGTTGAACTATTTGGACTGCTGGCTACTTCCCAACGTGGATTATAATATATCTGTTATAGTGCTAACTGGTGTGTTTGTATGAGAGTGCATCAGTGCAGTGTGAGTTTGTATCTGCCTATGCGTGCATGTATGCATGTGCCTGTTTATTTAGGCAGAGTGCGCGTGTTTGCACAATGTGTGTTTTGTTTAGCAATACTTGTGTGTGTATACTGCTGGTCCAGGTGATCCTGGGGCCGTGGTGCGGTTTGTGGGGAGAGAAGCGAGCGAGAGAGAGAGAGAGAGAGAGAGAGAGAGAGACAGAGAGAGATAGGAGAGAGGCCCATGCAGCTGTATTTGGAATAAACAGACATTACCCTGCTGTGTTCTAATTTACTGCAGAGTGGGAATTAAACTTTAAGCTCGTTCCGCCCCTCTGCACTCTTTTCTTCTGGCCATCAACAACTACTTGCACAATGTGAGTTATTAAAGTGTTACTCCACCCAAATTCTGTCTTTTTAGTATCAAATTAACAACCCCTATAGGCTTGAGAGGTGGTTGTAAAAGGGGGGGCATCCGCACAGAAACAGCTTCCGGAGGAACTGTGGATTTCCCGAGTGCAATAGAGACATATAAAAGCAGCATATGAAGACTATTTGAGCCACGACACATTGTCTTATAAAACCATAAATGTGTTTTACTTCTTTCTGTCATTTTTGTTGCTTACGTATACATTGCATTATGGAAAATTGCCCCCCCCCCCTCCCAAATTATAGTCAACTCCACATGAGCATTCTCATATTGGTAATAATCATTAAAAAATTGCTCAAACATCGCGTAATCATAAGTGCAAGGATAATTCCCTTTGTGGTAATGTGTATGACCAGAATAATTACCAGGTTAAATATGCAACCAGATCTTGCCAAGAGCTTTCTCTTACTGCAGGTTTACACTAGAGGATGACATGTGGCTTTCATATAAGAATTAGTCTAAACAGGTTGCTCTTTCTCTCTCTCTCTCTTGCTCTCTCTCCCCCTGTCTTGATGTTTTGCAACCACCAGGCCCACCACCTGGATGAGTGGATGACAAACAAACTGCACATTTTCCCTTCCAGTAACTGACCAAATAGATATTTATAACCACCTGGTCACCTCCTCTACCCACTGATGCCCCCCCCCCCACACACACACCCAACAACCCTCCAGCCATGGCTCCCTTTAAAGATCAGTTGTGTCACTTCTGGCTTTGTTCTTAAACAAAGAGAACTGCCCCTCATCTGCCCGTAATTGGGCCTACTCTTGGAATGTGCTTGATGTTTCCCGCGCGGGGACACCGCCACTCCAACAGACAGGGAAAGGTTTCTGGGACATAGCAGACAAATGAGTGGAAGCTCGTCCACTGATCTCTACTTTTGACCTAATTTTTTTTTCTTTCTTTTACTTTTTTCATCCCGTCCCTCTTTCTTTTAAACTCTGTTTCACACTGTTAGCCACCAACTGCATCATAATGATGGATCCCCCCACTGAAATAAAGAAATCCCACGCTCACACTAAATGGAACGGTCTGCAGATTGCCCTCCCCGGATCTGCTCGGTTTCTCTGAGTTGCACCACCTCGCTAAGGTGGAGCAGTTGGATGCGCTACAAGGCCAATCTTCAGCACATGTCACGAGCAGTTACTGAGGTGATGTTGACCATGCACAGATGGTTGAGAGAGGATTGGAGGGTGTTTACTGCATTGTTACTAAAGGGAAGCAATTTGGAGAGCTCAAATTCCACTTGCAAGGAAGGAAAAAATGTTAAAACAGTAGTTGGCATCCTACCAAAAGCCTGAGCCCCTAATTGTTCTCATTAATAGCAAATAATCTCAAAGTGCTTACTCTGTATTCTGGGAAACATTATGGGGTTATGTTTAAAATGTGTACATCTGGGAAGTCTCAGAGGATTAGTTTAGAAATTTGTCTGCAACAATCACATGAAGCTCAAGTGAAAAGTTTTAGCGCTCTTACGCTCAAACCGCAGATACGCCAGAGTCTTTGTGTCGGTGTTGTGCGCCTTTTGGTGTTTAAGCAACCTTGTCCCCAGAATCCAACCCTTTGGTTTTGGTCATGACTCATTTACTCCTGAATCCTTCACCTTTCACCCCCAGCTCCACTCTCCATGTCACTCGCTAGCTAACCTGGATAAGTAAATACATGATGTAATGTGTGGTTTTTGCCTCCACCCCCACCATCCTCCACACACACATACAGAGGTGATTAAACTGGAGCCCAGCAGTTTGAGGTGGAGCTGGCAGTAGATGAGCAAAATGGAAGGGAATTTAACTGGGCTGATTTGGGGTAAATATAATGGAAAAGGTGGGCTCATGCAGGTCACCAACAGTGCAGGACCTGGGCTCAGTTTGAGAGTATTTTCAGAAATTCTGAGAAAGTTGGCATCCTCTGATATCTGCCTAAAAAACTACAAAGTGCTTTGCTTGTCTTAAGAACTATTCATTTGATCCGTTTCATACCTGGCGGACATATTGCAGGAATCAAAGTAAGTAGTGCATTATCAAGAATGTCAGCTCATAATGACATCTGTGACACTGGGTGCTGCACTAGTTGCTGTCAATTTAAACAAATACGAGCAGTCTTGGCGAAATGCTTCTTGGAATTCAGCCCAAGTTCAACTAGAATGTTATTTAAGCAGTATCTTAAGTTTTTGCATTAGAAAAAAAATGGTAGGTAGTTCTGTTAAAGTTCAAACACATTAATTTTCTCTACTGTGAATTGGAATTTCTTCTAAAAATGCATATTCATGCAGATTTGGGATCATGAGCTGGGAATGGGTGTGGTGATGGTCTTTTAGACTGCATATGCAAAGGGAGTTCACAGGTCAGGTAATTGCTTTCCACACCCTGAAACAAAAGAGATTTTCTCTGGCATGACGTTCCTCCTCTATTAACAGCATGAACCAAAATTAACATTTGAATAGGGTTGCAAATAGGGAGGTTAGGCTAATGCTGTGCTGCAACAATTACAGTCGTGGAATGAGTAGTTAGCTTCTTTTAGGTATTATTTTAAACAAAGATGTTTTTGTTTTTCATTACATTTATCATTCTTTTCATGGGTAAAGAACTTCGAGGTCTCTCTTAGTGCTAATATGATTTATTGGGAATAGATCTGTGCCAGAGATGCTGCATATTATACTACAGGCTGTTTTCTCTGGGTAGGGATTCTCCATCCAAGCAGCCTGTAGATGAAGTCAGGCCAGCGGCTCCACCTTTCCCCCAGTTGTCTGGGCTCAAGGTTTCAGGATTGGGCTTGCTGACTCCAGCACACGGCAGGCACATCTCTCTCCTCTGGGGTTCTTTAGGGTCCATTGTCATTCAAATTCCCTGCTGCAGTTTATAAGTCTGATGCCTCAGTTCACTGTCACCTGACTTCTGTCATTGTGTTTGCTTGTGTGAGTGAAAGTGAGCTTGTCGAGAATAAGACGTCTTTACATCATGTGTGATTTTAATTACAATGACAGAGCAGTGACACCTTTTAATATTCAAGCCTCTTGTTTGTTGTTGTGCCAGTGCTGGTGTCACTTTTGTTATCTGACTTGGAAAACTTAGTTCAAAGCTTAACTTTAAGTAGGTTTAATGCAAGCAACGTTAAAGAAACAGTGTGACAATTTGAGAAATACTTTCTTCCTCTCTAGTCAAAATTATTTATGTTGGAACCGAAACAAAGTGGCTTAAAAAGAGGGAAAACTTAGCTCTCTATAAAGGCAGGAAAGAGGGGAAACAGCTACCCTGGTTCTACACAAAGGTTAAGAAATCTGGCTCTTAACATGTATAAAGGGCAGGGATTCTATTGGTAAGAAACAGAGTGAACATATTACCTTAAATGTCGAGTGACCACCAGTTCCTTAAACATTTTCCTTTTACAGAAAGCACCTTTTTACATATTTGAACGTCTAAGCCTGCCTGGTTTGTGTCTGCAGACAGAACCCTTTTGGTGTGGGTGAGTCAGCATACTTCACCGAGGCTGTCTTTAGACGATGAAACTTATCAAGAAAAGTTTGGATATACTCTCTTAAGCATGTCATGAGACTAGCCTCACTCCTTACCAAGCCAAGAGAATATAGATTATGTGTCCAAACATATTGGAATTCCTTATTCCATTTTAAGATACAAGTCCAATGCAGAGGAAATGGAAGCATTCAGAAAAAAAGAACGCTGGGTAAATTACAAACCGTGTAAGTTATTACTTGTGGGTGACGTTGGACATTTCGTGTTTTAAGGCCGCCGTTTGAGTATCTGTCACTTTCACCTCCATGTAAAAGTAAACTTACTGGTAAAATAGACAGCCTTAGAGAGGAAAGTGCCAGAAAGATTAATGAGGTGTGCCTTTCGCTCATTCGCTCTGTTTAAGTGCGCAGGCCATGGGTCGATGTGTGTGGGGGTCCATGTAGGGTGGGCGTAAGGGGTAACGTGCTGAAGTAAACAGGCAGGGAACACAGCAGGGTGATGTTTCTCTCACTTAGCTCTATGCACATCAAACAAGAAGCTTGTGTTTCCTTGTTTAGACATCTTTTCTAGCTTATTTTTTCCAAGTGGTAGCATCTTCAATCTGCACCCTCGCTATTCTACCTTATTACACACTTAGTGTAGGTTTAGTTAAGTGAAGAAGATTTAAATGGAGAAAGTTGACGTCATTAAAATGTTGGGTAGAAATGTAAGTGATGTAATGCATTAATTTATTGGACTAACAATAACAAAACTGCTTAGTATTCACCAGACAAATACATTTATTCCCCAAATTAAATAATTAGCACATTAATAATTTAATATTTTGGTACATTGTCTTGAGTTGGGTGTGTGGCAGGCAGGACTCAACAGATGGAAGCATACTTAAAATCACAGCTTTATTTATGCTGGCAAAAAGGCAGAGAAAACAAACAGTAACAGTAACTGAGAAGGATTGTAACAGACTTAAAAAAAAGAAAGAAAAGAAAGCCAAATAGACTGAGAGATAAAAAGACTGCCGGACTAAAACTCTCACACCATGAGGAAGAATACAACAAAAGAACACACACACACACACACACATTATATGTACAAGAGGAGAATAGGGCAGAGTGGACACACCTGTGGAAGACAGCTAAACAGAATCTGACTGATAAGACAGGGGAAGCAAAATCTGAACAGCACATGCAGGAGACAGACAATCAAAACAGGAAATAACACACACTGAGACCGGACTAAGACACGTGAACTTCATATGGCGGTTGGAGATAAACAGACATGAAGACACGAGTGAGAAAAGGATAAAACATAGATGATTACAGAAACAGGAAGGGAGAAAGACGGGGACCAGGACAACAGACCTATAAACATGACATGACAGGCAAACCAGACAACCACAGAGACAGGACAGGGAGAGACCAGACAGACACAGGGGACTGACCGGGGAGACAGAAAGGATAACAAAACACGGAGAACAGACAGACTACAACAGGAGACACAGATGACAAGATACAGAGACGAGACAAGGAACAGACTGGACATGAAGGCGAACTAATGTAATAAAAAGGAACCAGGAACTAGAGATAACAAAACTCAGATGCACTAGAGAACACAAAACTCAAGACTAGGTAATACAAAACATGATTGTAAACTTTTCATAAATCCAAAGAAGTGAGTAGGAGTCCAGAACAAACTCAAAAACAGGGTCGAAGACCAAGGAGCGTGACAAAAATGGGCTAATTTTTACTCTTGCTAACAGGTGTAGCACATGTCTGTTGATCAAAATACCACAGCAAGCAGCCAGTCCAATAGAAACAGTGAAATATTGATATATTTACAGCTTCAATGTATGTTTTTTTTCTCTTATTTGTATAAAGTACATTTAATAAAGCACAGTAATTAATCTGCGGCAACAGAATATTGTGGCAGATCATGAAATACTCAACCTATAGTTTATTATTTTTGTGTTCTTTTGTGATTGCTCATCTTTTCAGTCTCATGTGCACCAATTTGTCTCTGTGCACACAAAATTTATATTTTCCACTTACATGGAGTGAAAAAGGTCACATTTGGAGGGTGAAGAAGTGGTGGTGGAGTGAATTATTTAATCACTCACACCAGGCAATTCAGTTCATACATGTAACAGATCTTCATATTACATATGTATTTATTTTTAATACATTATTAATCACAAATGCAGTTCTAGTTTGAGAATTAGAAATAATCTGGTTAGGATTAGGCAATAAAACTACTGTGTTAGGTTTGAAGAAAATTTTTTTTTGAAACCCTCTTCACGATACTGCTTTTTTGTGATTATTTCATATTTTGCTATGATACTTTATTGAATATATTGAATATGTATTCCAAATTCACTTGTACTTGTAGCGATACACCCTAATACACACTTCAGGGTGTATTGCTACAAACACAAACACAAACACATTTTTTTCTTTGTTACTGTCTGTACCTGCATTAAAGTTTAGGGTTTGTTACTTCCAAGAAAGTGCCTGTTGTTTTCTTCTCCAGCCCTGATTATGACTCTATGAGTGCAGAAAATGATGCCTATTACACAGTCCATGAGTAAAATTTCTCTGGCTGTCATTTACAAGGTGAGTACTTTGCCCTTTGGACCTCTGTGGACCTAAACAGAGACCTACATGTGTTTGACCAACCTCTGTGTTTTTAAATGATGTTTCACACTGTCAGGGTTAACTTATCTGAGTAGGGAAAAAGAACCAGGGAATAGACATATCCTCTGGAAAGGTTTGGAATGTTTTTACTATGGCACGGGGATCACAATCAGGGCAAGAGTTGTGTTGTCCAGAAGATGTTTCTTAAGTTTTCTCAGTTATCATTTTTAATTGTCAATTTAAATATTTAACCTGATAATCTCAAGTAGAGTCAGACCACCTAATCTTGGCGTGATGCCTGGTAAAGCTGAAAAGACATGCCAAAACAATATTCGTTTCCCCTAGTCTCATGGTCTGTGCTTATGATGATATGATAAAGTGTTTATCTTAATGGTAAGTAATGCTGTTTTCAATACAAAGAATGTGAATTGTACATATCTTGGTATCTAAGCATGGTTTGGAAACATATGCACATGTTGAATTGGTTGGATTCCTGTTCAGAGGAGAGAGAGACGGAAAAAAAACCCCATACACAGTCCAAGTTTGGATTGGTTTCCAGTTGTCAGAAATACCCCCTTCTTTCAATCTCCTTCGTCTTCCCCCTTCCTTTCTTTACTTTTCTACGAGAAGAGCTGAGAGATGGGACCGCAAGTCCCCTCAGAGGCTTGGTCCTCCATCACAGTATTTTTAATGGATGTCAGATGTGTGTGAGAGGAGGCCATAGCGTGAGTGCACTCAAAAAAATAAAACATTAGATTTACTTAAAAAAGTTATGTCAAGTGGTTCCACACAACTGCTTTAAGTAACTTTTAAGAAATGTTGTTACTTAGTTTGAACTCAATACTGTTAAGTTAGATTTACGTAAGTGTATTGGCTAAATGTAACTTAATTGCAATGCTTAGCTGATACTTATCTTTGTTGCTTTAAGCCTACATAACTTGTTTAGGCAATATCTTTGTAATACTGTTACTTAGCTGGTACATAACTTTTCTGCTTTAGAAGGACATAACCTGGTTAGGTAGTATCTTTGTAAAACTGTTATGTAGCTGCTACATAACTTTGTTACTTTTGAATTATATAAAATTGTTAAGTAATTTCTATTCAATACAATTACAAATAAATCATTTACACTGGTTACTTCCATACAAAATAGCAAAGTTTCTTAAAAGTTACTTAAAGCAGTTATGTGGAACCACTTGACATAACATTTTTAAGTAAATCTTAGGGAGATCTTTTAGGAAGAAATGAAGACAGCACCCAAATTATCAAACACAATCCTGCCTTTAATAAGCACATTCAGTGCATATAAAATACTTTTTTCAAAGCACAACAGCTTAACACAAAGTGCAATCAATGCAACTTGTTACAAATTCCAAGTGAATATTTTGTGCAGAAAATGTAGATCAGTATAAAGTGCTAACCAACTTGTCGTCAAACTAAAATGATTAAAAAAAATGATCCAACAAAGTCCTGTCTTTACTAAGCACATTCAGTGCATATTAAATACTTGTTGACAGACCGAAAAGACTGTAGAGCCGTAGCTTAACACAAAGTGCAATCAATGCAGACAACTTGTTACAACTTTAACTAAATACTTTGTGCATAAAACAATATTTTACTTCAAAGATCAGTGAAGTGCTAACCAACTTGTCTTTCAACTGGTCCAGAAAGCATCCAAATTATCAAAAAAAAATCCTACATTTTACAGGACGTTTCAGGAATTATTTTCAAACACTGATAAGCATGAAAGAGCAAACTAAACTCATTTAAAACAGTGAAAATTGGCTGTTTTGTTCAAAAACTGTACTGTAAAACAGTGCTACTCAGTTTTTCAAGTTATGGTTACATCCCAAGTTGCAGACAGCTGCCAAATGTCACATTCTTTGAAATATCAAATCACAGCGGCCTAACCGCTAGAACTTTTTAAAATGTCTGTCATTTTCTGTATGTTGTCAAGTAGCAGTAGAAGAAGTGCAACACCAATTTTTTAAGTAACAGTATTTTGCTAAAATGCAAATGAACATTATTGTTCTCTAAAACTGGTGAATGTTCCCAAGAAACAGTACTGACAATGAAAAAAAGTGTTTATGAACAACTTAACTATACCTGAACGTAAAGCATTCAAACTAAGTTAAGCAATAAGGGCCTCCCGCTTCCTCCTCTTTATTCAAGGAGTTTGTTTCTGAGCACTTGAACTTTGTTTGATAGCTTCTTAGCATCAAGTCCCATCAGTACTTTCTGAAAAAACTCAAAAGTGTACCTGAGGTTGGATGGGTAGCTCATGTTTAAAGTGTAGATCAGGCCGAACAACAACACAACAGCAGTGGCAACATCAGGAAGATCTCTGAGCACAGCGACACCCTCAATTATGATACCAATGTCTTCTGCCGGGTCAAGGTCACGCTCTCCTTCTGGTTTGATGACGTAGATGCCAATGAGCGTCTTCTCCATTTCACTTTCGGCCTCATGGAAGTCCACATCCTAAAAAAATTAATAAGTAAATAAACATAATAATACAAGTTGCAGGGTTTCATATCAATTAAAGGGATATTCCACCCAAAGTGGAAATTTGTCTATTACCATAAATTGCCAAGAGTTAGATAAGTGAGAAAAAAGCATTTTGTAACCAGCACAGTACATTTCTGATCTTATACCCATTGTTCCTGGTGAGCTCAATAATCATGTCGACTGCAAATGAAAAGTAAAAAGTAACACGACGGATTTGCAGGAGGAGGCGATTTAGACTTGGGCCTACATTACGGTTACGCCAAAGCACCCTGTAACCCGCCATGGCATAGCACTTGGATACAACAACAGTGGTTGAAAAAGCCTCTGGTTTCCATAAATAAACACATATTCGAATATCCATGCACCATGCAGCGGCGGCTTACAGTGTTGTATGTGGTAACCATAATGTATTCCCAAGTCTAAATCTACTCCCCCAAATCCTTCAAGTTACTTATTACTTTTCATTTAAAGTCGACATGATTATTGAGCTCACCAGGAATAATTCGTACCATTAAAGAGTCATTTGCAACCAAAATGCTTATAGTTCCCCATTCACTCCATTTTTTAAATGCTAGGCAAAAGCAAATAGACTGCTGCCGGATCAGGAGAATTATTGCACTGGTTACAAAATTATTTTTTCTCACTTATCTTACTCTGGGTAATATGGTAATAGACCAATTTTCACTTTGGGGTGGAATATCCCTTTAAGCTGCAAAACAGTAGACAGCTCAGAGCGAGATGAGAGGTGTTGGTCCATCATCTAGATTACACGGCAGAACAACAAAGCAGAAAGACAGTACACTCAGCCCACATTACACCCCAACTGTAATGGCAAGGGTCACTCCCGCATAAGCTTGTGCTTTTATATCTCCAATAATGTTCTAATTTTAACTTTTTGTTATAATCTAATGAATGTGTGTGAGGAAAAATTACCGTCAGTTAAATTTTTATTACTGGAAATTGTTTCTATTTGATTACTTGCCTGATATTCTTTGATCAAGCTGTTCGGATCTTCATTGAGGTAGACTGCAAGTCCTTTCAGCGTACACACTCTTCTCATTGCAACTGTGTCGTTCTGTAAAACATAAAAGCAAATTTTACTTAGCTAAACTTTAAAGACATTTTCAGTTAACTTCAGCAAAATAAATGTATATAATGCTTTGAGAAAAAAAGTCCATGACACACTACAGAAGAACAACAAAATTTAAAATAAAAAAAATTAAGGAAAGAAGGAACATTATCATTTGAAAAAATGTGACGAGCAAAAAAAGGTAACCACAGGATCCCAAAAAAAACAGAAACCCGACCAAAAACAGCAGCATGAAGAATCCAGTGAGGAAGAGGATGAACAAGAGGTCACACCAAAGCCAGCCTGAACAGAGGATTTTTTTTTTTAAAGTAAACCACTGAGTCCACTGATCTAAGGCTTAGGAGGAGAGTTCCAGAGTTTGGGGGCCACAGCAGCAATGATCTGTCACTTTTGGTCTTTAGACTGTTGTGCACTACCAGGCTTTGATCACTGGACCTCAGGGACCTGCTGGGGGTGTTGGGACTGAGAAGATCTCCATTGTATGATGGTGCTTGTCCATGTAAGGCCCTAAGGACCAGAACCAGGATCTTGAAATGAACCTTGAAGTTGACCAGCAGCCAGTGACGCTGGAAGAGAAGCGGGGTGACGTGGGTGTGTTTGGAGGACTTGAACAGGAGGTTTTGCAAGGACAAATGAAAAAACAGTTGTAGTACTAAGCTCAGAGACCTCCCTTTATCCCGTCTTGGTTTGAAAGGTGCCTGATGGCAGTTTATTCTAGCTTCAGCTTTTCTACTGTAAATGCCAAAATTCTCCCCAGGGAGCCGCGGCAAATCCCGTTTTGGAAACGCTACTGTCCTGTAAAAACAGCTTTTAATTCTGGCAATTTTTTTTATAAAGTATCCAAATCAACTTAAAACTTTATTACTGTGACAACACTATCATGAAAAGGACAAAGAATAAACAATCCCATAATACCAACATTAAACTTTACCTTACAATAGAAGGAGACAACAAAATCATATGTATTAAAAGAGGGAATGAAGCATTGAAAAAAATTAATTCCAAACCTCATCAATTGCAGCCATGATTTCTGTGATCTTGCGTCCAGATGTTCCTCCCTTGTTTCTGAAGACTTTGGTCAGTTTGGTTGTGTTGTTGTCCAGCTGTGCCATAAATGTGGATGTTAGCGGGATCGTAGTGATGCGCTGGAATTCAGCATTTATCTGTAAAATAAACAAATGTTTAGCGTGATGGGTTTAAAATATTGCATGTGGAGTGCATTTGCAGATCAACTGATTCAGTTACCTCACGTGGAGAAAAAAGAGCTGGCCATCGGCTTTTAAAGTCAGCTACGAAGGGCATGTCCTGAAGAATTTCTTGCCTCCGGTGAGGAAAGGTTTGGGCCATTTTTGCTTTGATGGTTTCATTGTTGTTCTTCTTCTTGAACTCTGAAAGCAGCACCAACCTTTCTTCTTCCTGACTCTCTCGGGTTTCTCCAGCTGGATAATCAGGGCAGAAATTCACCTCTGCTCTCCTGGGTTTCTTGACTTGGTTGGGATGCACATTACTGTTCCCTCTTCTTTTGAGAGAATTGATGACCAACTCACTACACCCTAAGTTCTTCAGTTTTCCACGATAGTTTGACATTTTATACTTCAAACTGATCTTCCATGCAGAAAATCCAGTTTCTGAACCCTTCTCTTTCAAGCATGGATGCTTTACAACCAAAGCTTGGCAAACATCACTAAGATTGCTGTCTGAAGGGTAAGCTTTGTACTTCATAATTTCTGAAGACAAGCTCTCTAAAATGTCAGACTTGAGCTTTGGTTTTAGGGTTAAAAGTGTTCCATTGGCTTGGAATTCCTGGTTGCCTTTTGTCAATTGCAGCTCTACATCGAAGCTAAACTCAGGTATGCGAAAGTCCAGTGGCCAGGCTTCTGATCGCAGCGTGGAGTTTGCTGAGCTCGAGGAGCTTGATGACCTGGATTCTGGCGATGACAGTATATCTGTGTCATAATCAGGGTTGTGGCCAGAGCAGGGGCTACCCAAGTTAAATGAGGACACACTGCTTTCATTACTACCAGTGGATGTTTCTGGAACACCTGTTTTAATCACTTTTATTTTGTCCATGTCTTTTAGATCAAATGTGGATGTCATGTTAAGGAACTGATTAAAATCTGTGTCCATGTACTGCAATCTGAACTGTTCAGAAACTCCGCACTGATTTTCAATCTCCGCTTTGAGCTCGTTAACATTCTTTGGTATCCCCAAAGGAAGGGTTAACTTGAGTGCGTTGTTCTCCCCCAGGATTATCAGAAGCTTTGTTGGGGCTGTCATTTCTGATGTCCCAATCTCCAACTGTTACTCTAAAAAATAAGTGCAAGAACATGAGCAGGTGGTTCCCAAACTTCAGTACATGTTACATTTTTTTAGTGGTATTCAGAATTTTGCAGCACAATTTTTTTTCTAGTATTTTTACAAGGCTTGAAACATATCCGAGTAGATTTAAGTTCTGGTCCAACTATTTTTAAGAACCAAACTTTGAGAAGAACTGCTATACAGCACAAAAATTAAATCGGCAACATGGACATTAAAATTACCTGAACAGTGTATGTATCTCTTTAATGTAACCATGCGAGAAGCTCTGACTTGGTAGTCACAAAGTGGATAACAATCCACCAGATCCTCATGTGCAACAAGAGAAATTTCCTTTGGAGATGGGTCAATTTTGAAGGATCCATAGTGTTCAGTGTACCACGAGCTCAGTTTTTTTACTATAAACACCAACGAATCTGCCAAAATACACATCTGCAGGATTTCAGCAAACTCTGGCAGACCCCCCAGTGATCCATGTACTATTAACATGCCCTTCCTGTAGTAGATGCCTGCAACAGACACACTCTGGGCAAGGCTAACTACAGCTGTGTCAGGGTACTTTTCAGCAAGACAATGTGCAATTTCACGTTTGAGAAGTTCTACTGGGACTGCCGAGACTCGTGAAACCTCAAAAGTGGCTTTGCTACAGCCTGATGAATGCATGTAATGGCCAATCATGAGCTGGTGTTTGGTTGACAAAGACAGGGTTATGTTTTTGAAGCAGTTTGTGTGTCTAGCAACTTTTTTAAAAAATGTGTGCTTTGCCTCGAATCTGATTGTCCATAATAAGGCAAGTGGACCAAAATGGCGAATTATTGAGGGATAATGAGCCAGAAAGTGATGTTTTGGCAATGGTCTTCTATCTGGGCATACTTCTTTGTACCTTTGATGGTGGTCTAAAATCTTACTCTCCAGGTATGCAACTGAGTCACTGTTATGAACAGGACACACAACAAGCTCAACAATATCCTTCAAATCTAGTAGAAGTTCCCAAGCTGGTTCGTTTTCAGGTATGTGTTGTCCAATAATAAGTGGCAGAAGTCTTAGTAAACACCAATTTTCATGTGCATTGCCACCAACAGTTTTTTTACTAAGAAAATTGTGAGGCAATTTCTGAGGGCGATTAGTCTGATCCCCTCCTTTGTAGGGAAATGACTGAACAAGTCTATTTAGATTTTCAAAAGTGATGTACTTCTTGCCTATTAGTATTCGAAGGCACTCAGCTATCTCAAAAGGCACAATACCTTCAAAAAGGTCATGTGCAAGATCAGGGGGGAATCCTGTAGTGACCTTGAAGAAAGACAGACTGTCTGCTAAGACACACGAGCTTTTCACACCACAACAAGCTACCCCTGTCTCACGTGCAGTTGCTATGTGTACACGATGGAGCTCCTCAGTTCTCAGAGAAAAGTCACTATTTGTAGCTTTTGATTCAATTTCTGAGCGTGTAGCAGTACAAAACCTGCAAAAGTAATCTCCAGAAAAACTTTCCACAAAACCGGCCAATCCATGAGCTCCGAGGCTGTCTGCCACTACATATTGGACAGTGCCTTTAAAGTTGACCCCTAAATTGTCAATGAACACTCCCTGCTGCTCTAAAATGACAAGGTCTTGCAAAAGTGGCTCAAATATTTTTGAATAGCCAAAGGTCCTAAGGTCCTCACTTTTGCACAAGAGAGCCAAATAAATAGAAGAGAGGGATGAATGACTACCTGGTGGCAAGTTACCTAAAATCCAGTAAACTGAGCAAAGTTTATGCTTTTTCCGTGATGTCCCCAATGGATTGCAAATTTCGAAATCATCAACATAAAGACAAATAGAGATTCTTAGTTCACCGCCTGAGAAAAACTCATTATTTTGAAAATGTAGACCATCTTTATATGATGTATACTTTTCCTTATTTACAAAAGGATTCTGATTGTGGCTAGTGACAAATTTGTTCAGTATGTTTTCTTGTTTAAATATCTGCTGTAATGATTTTAGAATAGGAATATACTGAAAGGTCCTCTTGCTTTGGGAGTCGAGAATGTATTCAATTGGATCAATTACTTCAAAATGTTTTCTGTAATACTGTCTGCGTTTGAAGGCAGTGGCAAGTGTGCCGTCCTTTTCTATGGCTTTTAACAAAGGGTTAAAAGAAACTGCCTTTGTCAGTTCTTCAATAACAGGCTGGTCTAGACAAAGGTTATGATTCTTGAGTATGTCTACAATTACTTGATTTGTCAAAGGCACTGATGCACAGCTTATCAGGTAGTGCAATTCTGAAAGCAACTCGTCAGTTGCTATGCTGGGAACATGAAAATAGTTTTCCAACTTAAGTAAAAGAGATGCAAAATTAAGTTCTATTACATTTGCCAAATCTTCAGTCTCACTTGTAGTTTTATCGTGATCAATATTTGCACTTATGTCCTCTTCTACAATAGTGTCTGTACTGTCATCAGCTGATGTTTGGCCTACAATAGTGTTAGCAATACCGATTTTAAAGTCTTTTAAGGTATAAGGATTGTGTTTCCTATTTCGATGAGACTTGAATGTACCATAGATATTTGTTTTGAAAGAACAACCCTCAAACATGCAATGCACAGTCTCGTTACATTTTAGATGGTTGTTAATGTGAGAAAAATACTCCTGCTCCGAAGCTATGTTGCAGCAGGAACACAAATGGCAGTTAAATGTTGCCAAACTCACAGACTTGTCTAGAGTTCTTTGGGTATGTGATCTGCTTAAGTGGCTATGTAGAGCATTCCATGTTTTGAAAACACAGACACAATCAGAATAGGCACATGGATACTGCTGTCTACTATGAACTAACCTGTAGTGTTTTAATAACAGAGCTCGTGATGACACCACTTTTTTGCACAATTTGCACTGCCACATCAACGTATCTGGGGGAGAAACACAAAAGACATTTTCATTACACTGTCCCTGAAAAAACTAAATAATTTGCACATTGTTAATGTTTCATATTAATCAGTTTTATTTTTAATATTGTATGCTACAACAATGAATTTATTGATCTACATCATCACCACTGCATATTGTGTAAATGTGTGTGTAATCTGACATTAAAAGTCGAGTGAGAAATCCCATGGACATTGTACAACATTAATGCAGTTCATCTTACACCAGCTTACTAAATGCTTTCTGCAAGCTACATCAAAACGTAAGCTGAAATATTAGACAGAAAATACACCCTAACCTGTCTGCTAGCGAGGAGCGCTTCTCCACTGTTGTTGGCTAAAGTGCAACGCAGTCAGGCGTCCGAGTATAAACTTGGCGCGAAAGTGCGTGCCGGACCGAATGCGCTGCCTGTACCGACGCATACCGACGCTAGCGCTACACTACATTTGGGCTGAAAACAGAGCTTTGCTATTGCAATGGAGTCCCCTCCAAAATCATTTGGAAACTCACGTGCAGCAAGTCCACGTTAGCAAACCTTTACCGGGCAAAACCCTGCCTGTACTCTTTTCTTAGTAGCACTTGCGACATTAACTGACGTGTGAACATATATATGTAGACGGGCTTTACAAGAAAAATGACTTCTTACCTGATTTTTGGACAAAAATGCGGCTGAACCAGTCCACATGGCGAAGAAATAGCAAGCTTGAGAAAGAGGGTGGTGCGCATGCGCATTGGCCCTTATTTAGGCGGGCTCTGCACGCAGCAGTATGTGCAGAGGGACAAACCTGTGAATTTACTCAACAATGTTACGTTGACACAGTTCAATGACTTTGTGTAACAACAAAAAGTAACAACATTTCATTAAATTTGCACAAACACTTTAAGGATTTTTGCAAAATCGAGTTTATTAAGAACAAACAACAAAATCTACTTTAGTAAAAGCAGAGATAGGCTGAGTTCATTTTTTTGAGTGTGTGTTTCATGTTAGTTCTCAGCATGATGAGCAGGGAAGCAGCTGGAGATGAACAGAAACCGCCTCTCGCCCCCAACAATACCTCCATTTTTAATCCCTACTTCAGTCCTTCCAAGTAATGTTCTCCTGCTTTTCACACTGTAATATATTGGCATTAATAAAGGCAAACAAAGGCAAACATTCTGTAATGGGAGAGGAAGATATTTTGGTTTCCTGGAGAACCAGACGGCAGTCTCTTTAGTTTTTCTCACTATAAATCTTGTGGCAGTTTCAATGGTTGGATAGCCATGCACTGTTTCCCTCAGTTGATTACAAAGGAGTTCAAGGCAAACTGCTCTGTTATTGCTTACAGCCACAGTACCTAATAATATGCTACAGTGAAGCACTTCAATCGCATGCACTCTCATACAATATCAATTTGGACCTCTATGGGAATATGTTATTCACCAAAGCTACTCCTGAAGAGAGGTTGTTTTTTTTGCTTTTGCTATGAGTGGCATCCAAATGAGCTCAACTAAAGGCCATCCCCTCCCGACAATGGAGCTCACATCCCAATTGCTTAATAAGAATTCAACTTTCCCACAGACTTCTTTGTTGGAACAGCACTCTTTTACCACAAGCATTAAACACTCCAGCTCACATTTCTTGTGACTTCTCAGTAACTTTTTATTTGTATCGCTTGAGTTTTTTTTCTTTCTTTGCAGCATTGTCCTCGGGGAGGGCTTGAGGATAGTGCTGGACTGCTAAGCTAAATGAGGGAAAAATACAGCATGGGGTGTTTGTTGCATTTTATAAGGTGACTGAAACTATGTGTTTTGCAATTGAGTACCAATGAGTCAATATGAGTAGTTCTCACTCATCAACAAACCGAACTGCTTACGGTGAGTAAAACCAAGTGGGGGGATGGTGCATGGGCCAAACCGCTAAGTGGTGTGAAAGGAGATGAAAAGTGTTTATTTCAGTAAGGACCAGCATGGTCAAAAGAAAACTGTTATTTCCATCTGCAGCAATTTATATTTGGAGGTAGGGCTCTGGTTTGAAAACTCTTCCCCCTTCCATTTTTATAATGGAAAGTCTGAGAAAAGGACAGGCATTGGTGATGACAGAAATTACAACTAACAACTAAGTCAAACATAGTGGAAAAAGGAAGAGACGGGTTGCAAAGGGGCTTTCGGAGTCCACACTAGATGACATTCTCTAATAGATGTGTCAAAGCATATCAGCTAAACCCTTAGACTACTGTATGTCGACTGTTAGTGCGATCAGGTGATCTGGCACACTAAATGAGCCACACTAGTGTTTTCTGATTTTTAGAAACAACCTCTACTTTAATAGGCGGTCTCTTCTTCTGTCCATACAGATATGAGTACCTACTTATATATGTGATCACCTCTTTTAACACAGTCAAAGCACGTAATAATTTTCCCACTCATCCGGGTTTTCTCTGTGTGACAGAGTTATTGAAATTTGATTTGATTTGATTTAACCTCTGTTAACCAGGTGAACAGTTTATCATCATAAATGCGTCTTAACTTGAACAAACACAAATGGAAATAATGTAAAGTAAACAATAACGATGTGTCATTAGCTTACAATAAGTGATCACACAGAGGATCAGAGGTGGGTGTAAAAGTGAAAAAACAAAGCAAAACCATTAACCAGTTTTTGTGTAATGCCACATGGCTGCTGGTGGATGCCATAGTTTTCCAAAACTCTCCCATGCCCAATAAAGCACAGTTTTTGTTGTGTTGGAATCTGCTCCGACACAGACTTCTGTTTTCCTCTACTTCAACCTGAGCCCAAATTATTTCCTAACCAAAACCAGTCATTTACTGTAATGCATGTACTCAATCCAGCCTACCCTTAATCTAAACCAGTTATCTCCGCAGCGCTCAGTCATAACCTTTTCAATAGACTAACATAGCCAGAAAGAGCAATGTTACAGGAAACATGCACCAGACTTCTTAATTACGGAAAGTTTAGTGTAGACAGAATGCCAAAACCAAAGGAAGAGGAAAAATATGCTCATTTTAAAACCCGAAACAGAGAAAGAAATAAGTACAGACAAGCTTAAATCAGGAGAGGGTAATTTCTGAAGGTGGAAGGTAAAGACCACTTGGGTTGATGCAGGTTGCCTGATCATTGGAGAATTTGAGCAGGCAGCCAGTTGGTAAGCTCTGCAGGATGGGGGCGGAGGGCCTCATTATATCTCTCTCCATGTCGGGCCCTTAAGTCCGTCTCCTCAGCGCCTGCTCTGTTTGTTTAGAGAGCCAGAGCCTTTTAAAGCTACGTTTGGCCTAATGAGCCCATTATCTGCCAATGATCCACAAAGAGGCCCTCCTCTCACTTACTCCCTCTCCCTCTTCCTCTCTGTGTAGTAGCTTGCCCTCTCATGCTCTCCTCTCACCCTATTTTTCTGCCACTTACCCCCCCCCCCCCCCTTTTTTTTTTTTTCTGGTGCAGTCTACCCTCTCCTCTAAGTTTGCCTTGTTTAGCTCATTTTCCCCTCCCTGCTGCCCTGCTGTTTTCCCAAACCTGTCACACACTGTGCTCATTTCATTTCCTCAGGACAGCAGCGTAACCTCCTTCTTTTTTTAAAAACACCCGCCTCCTTCTCCGTTTTATGCTTGTTGTTGGGAAGTACTTTAACTGCCTTACACCTGCAGATAACGTTGACTCTCTTCATCACAGCTGATGGCATGAGTTACCTGTAGGAACAGAGAGTAGTTTATTCCAGTGAGTGTTGAAGAAGATTTGTAGGGACCCCTTGTAAGAGCACAAAATCGGCAGTATGCTAAACCCCTCTTTGGGAATTGAAAGTGTTATCTATGCAGCCTTTTATATCTACTGTAGGTGTTACAGGTGTGCAGGCACAAGAGGCTGGTGTTGATCAGCTGTGTTTTCAGGGCGTGTTCCACCTTTAACACCAAAAACCTTATTACGGTGATCTGGCAATAGAGGAGAAAACAGAAGGAATGCTGTCCTCATGGCTGTACCCACAGCAGGATTAACTGCACGAGCTGCACTCTCCAACCTCCACAAGCTTGACGGCCCCTCTCACAGCTGCTTTTGTCTTGCTCTCAAAAGAAGGAGGGTGTGAGGAGGTGGGAGGAGAGGAAAGAAGAAAAAGACAAAGAAAATTAATCTGCTGGGTGCAGGATCTTAATTCGATTTAATGAAGGGAGCTTGAAGTCTGAGAGGCTTTATGCTCACACACTTCCTCGGACACGTACGCATGCACACACACACACTCAACGCTCACTCATGTAGGTCTTATTGATCTGTTGGAACAAACCTATTATGGGCAATTATGTTATTCGCCAGCCGTGGCAAATCCATTCCTTTGCTTTTATTACTTGCAAATACATGGAAAGGAACTCTATTAAGCTTGAACGTGATGCTTCCTGTTCACTTTGGGTGTGAGATCGGAAATCTGTGTTTCCGTCTGGCTGTAATACGTCTGTCCCACATCACTTTGAACCTTTCAGAGGAAAAGACTGTAGAAGAAAAATGGCTCAACATTTGTTGTTGTTTCTTTTTGCTAAATTGTTGAGCCGGAAATTATTTGACTAATATGATTTTATGCACTCCCGCAACCAGAGTGTAATTTAATATGCTAACTGCTAGCTCACTTTTGAATGCATATGTAGCTGCTTGGGTTAAACTCGTAGAGCTAAAAGTCATGTGGCACACCAGACCTGGGCTTAAAGCAAAACAATCACATAAGAAGGCCTCTCTTTGCACCACCTTTTCAGCCCAATCCCCTCCCTTAAGAAAGAACAAGCAAAACCAGTCTTTCCATCTCTCAACCAGTGCAGGAGAAGCCTATTACTATGTTCATCTTCTCAACATTTGACAGGTGGAAGTAGAACTTTGGGGTTTATGTTTTAATTATAAAGAATTCCAGATGTGGAGGGGGGCTCATAAATTAGAAGCAGAGCTACTCAAATGTCTTTTTTCAAAGGGACCAAGAGGGTCAGCATCTGCTTCTCATTGTAGCCAATGTTATTAAGGGCCCTGACTACAGAAAGGCCCAAGTCCCCTGTCTGGCCCCACAATAATTGACACTATTAAATGTGCCTAAACAGATTTAGAGCGTCCAGAAAAGTTACATTTGTCTTGCAGAATGACTCTAATCATCTATTTTAGATTGAAAGGACCTGAAGAGGAGGAACCAACCACATAATCTGCAAAATGATAGAGGGGGAGAGAGAAAAGGAAAGAGGCAAAACAGAAAGTGGAGATGATTGGGGGGAAAAATGCACAAATACAAACAAATTAGAGCAGAATGGCTCTATGTAGGAATGCCAGGGAGGGTGGGAGGGAATGACAGAGAGGAGGACCGAGGTCTGAACTTTATTACCGCACTCCAGATCTTGCTCTACAGGCTGGAGCTAGTTGAGCTGAATGTACATGGATAGCTTTACAAAAGCACCAGTCATGACAGACCATCTGCTCCACTTCTCTGGTGATCTTTTAAACCTACATAAATGCAGTTTTTTTTTCTTTCTTCACAGAATGATGCAATACACTGAGTGATTTTTTAAAAATTTTCTCTGGGGCTTGATTCATTCTATTGGCCGGTGTTTGGGAGTGGACATACTTAACAAGGTACGGGTTTGATTCTTAATACATTAGTCTTATTCTGGGGGGACATGTTTGAAGCCCTTCTGCTGCTGCCGAATTGGGAACGGAGGCAGAGGGAGGTCCTGCGAACTCATTGGCTGCGGTACTCATGTTTGTAGTTTTGGCCAATGGATGAAACAGGGTTGCAACTGAGGGAACAAGACAAGATGCATGGGGAGGGGTAAGTTTGCGCTTGGGTTGGTGTGAGGGTGTGATGTTTCTCCACAGTGTGCAGCTGGGGGGAAAAAAAGAAAAAGGAAAAGAGTAAAAAAGAAACTCCTTCATCCAAAAAGTGGAGCCAGATCAGCAGAGGTAAAGTGGGGCAAGAATTCTCAGGGGTGTGATTGAAAGGGTGAGAAGTTAATTTGGCAGCTTTTCCTCTTCGCTTTGCTAATGTTTCCTCTCAGGACTAAACACCCTCAGCACCCCTCGCCACCACCTCGCCTCTCCAAACTCTGTAACCCCCCCTCCATACACCCCACTACTTCATCACACAATCACCCAACTTCCACTTCTGGCCCTTTCCAAACACACACAAACTTCTGCCACCCTGCCTGTGCTGCAGTTTGCTTCTTCAAACATCCACAAGTTTTGTCTCTAATTCTCACCGCGCCTCCTCTTCCTCGTTTCCCTCTCATCGTAAGCTGACCGCCTCCCCCCCAACGCGCCGCCTCCCCCGCTCCCCCACACCCTCGTGAAAAAGCACCCTCCATCACAGCAGTGCACACTGACCTGAGACGAAACCTTTTCTCCCCAGGAAACATCCTGCTCTGAAACACTTTGGCTCAAGTGTGTTTTCTCCTGGGACTCGAAGAGGAGGACAGGGTGGGGGTGTCTGAGGTGATGGTGGTGTGGTACTTGAGCTAAATGGAGACCATGTTGGTGTATCTTCACGGCCTGTCAATCAGAAGCCTGCTGATGTGTAGGGGGGCTCTGCTACAGCTCAGGATAGGATGAAGGGTCACATGGAGCACTTGTGGAGATGGTGATGGGTAATGGGGTCGATGTGTACATAAATGTGTGCGTGTGCATGTGGTATGTGTGTTACACAGCAGAGAACCACATGGTGTCCTTGCTCTCCTCACTCACCACACGCAGGATCGCTCACATCAACAGGAGCGTGCTGCTGGCGTGGAAAAAGGGAAAGATGTTGGTTGAATAGACTTAACCTATCTTGACTTTGTTGCTCTTTTTCAGATTTTAAAATAAAATTTCAAATTAACCTGAATTAACCTGACTGAAAAGATCACAAATCATTGAAAAATGAGCAATGAAATCTACATTATCTTACTCACAGCTCTTTTAGGTTAGATGACTTGTGCTTGTGTCATTCGGACACCTGCTTTCTTACAAACATAAAACCTGAGAAACACCAGAAGCTACACGCAGGGAAGAAAAAAGGCTTATTGTAAGGCTTATTGTAACTCTTACTGTAACTGACATGTAGTATAATACATTTTGGTGTTGCTTTTACTGTCATGTTAAATGGAAAAGAAACACAACAGGGTGGGGTTTTAGAATGAAAGAAAAACTCTACCTTTGATCAGAGGTCTACTTGGCATTCCTGTTTATTTAATGCTGACATGGTGGGCAGAGATCAATCAAAGGAAAACAACACAGAGAGTAGAATGACTGAAAACTCTGGAGCCTCCTGCTTTGCTTTAGGCCACACATGGTTGGGAACATAAGCCAAACGTATTTGAGATCTTCACTTTTTATAAGTTACAAATGAACTACAATATATAAGTAATTCTGTAAATACTGATGTACACAATGTGTGATGTGGGAGAGTGTAATAACAACGACTCACCCTGAAACACTGTGATAAAACCTCAGGAAGATAAGAGTAATTAGAAACTGGCCTAAAAATGGAATTTCAGTGAAGTATCTGATGGATATACAGCACCATACAGAAGGCATCTGGTTGGTTTCACAGCAACCATGTCAAAATCACAAACTGTACATCAGGAAATATAAAGAATTGTCTCCTGAAACAACATACAAAGCAGTCCAAAACACAGATGTCCTGAGCCCTAACTTGGTTGTAGATAAGTCAAGGGACAGAGGCAACTGAGACAGGCTAAATCCACAGAAGAAACTCAGCAAAGTGCTCATATAACTGGCCATTGTACTCAAGTTCACCTCAAATAACTGGTGCTGTGTCACAGCTAATCATGGTCATACCATTTTTCCCTTTTTATGTACTGTTCTCTGTGCAAAAAATAAAAATATTTGTGGCATCATTTCTGAAAGGATTCTTACATCATTTTGGTGGCTAAAGCTGTTGTGAAATCTATGCACATCTATGAACACTGTACATGTTCAGCTTAAGCATGTTAGTGCAGCAGTTTGTTTTTTCTTCGTTCTGACATAGTGGTTGTTAAGTGTAGGGAATCTAAACCTACAGGATTTAGGGTGGGGTTGTACCATTGGGTACCAATAGGACTGACATCATTTTATAGCTCTAACTCATTCTGTTACCACTAACTGTGCTGTATGTAGTGAAACACTAATCAAACATATTTGCACATACGCCCATGACATGCACCTATATTCACAAGTGCACACTTACACGTCATTGCATACAACAAAAAGCATGATCTCACACATCCAAGTACGTTCAACCTGTCATAAATTTCTAGCCGCCTCCATCCCTCTAAGTACCACTGGGGTCCCCATTGCGTGAGCACTTCTTTTTAGCTGTATTATTTCTTGACATTCCCAGACAATGTCAATGGGGGGATTACAGGACTCTAACAATGATGTAATCACATATCACTGACTTTTGATTGAAGTGTGAAATGCATTGTTATCCTTGTTGGATGCTAAAGCTAATCTTACAGAGTCAAAGTGAGCATGTGCTTGTGGTGTGATTGGGACCTTGTACTGTAAAAATAATAATATACTGTATGTTTTAAGCCTGCAAAGATCCACTTGCTAGCATAAACGTTAAACTCACAATGTTTTGTATTGTATACACCGCCATGCTTGCCTGCAGTTTGTATGTTTCAGTGTGTAGGTGCAGGACTGCATTTATGTGTCTAAATACATTCTCTTTCCCCAAGGACTGCCATGGGTGCTGAATAAGAGGACACGCGGCTAACACACAGGTTGCGGTGTGGTGTGAGACAGGCCAGGTCGGCTGGTGACAGTGTGCAGCACCCTCTCCTGCCTCATTTATCTGCTATGGCAGTGGACAGAATGCAATTTCCTGCAAGGGGGAGGCCCGGGGGATGGAGCGGTTAAGGGGGATGCAAAGAACATCAAAGGCCCCTGAAAGCTATCAGGAACTTGAGTACTGCCAGCACTGCGTGCCAACTCGCCAGTCCTCGTTCACCCTGTGGTGCATCAGCCATGGATATGCACACAATTCACAGTGTTTGTTAATATGTGAGTGAGTGTGTGATGAGGATAAAAATACCCCTCCATTTAGAGGCTCAGACACCTTGAGCTGTGGCACTCAGAACAGCCATTAGGCATGTTGCAAGTATGAGGAGAAGGTCGCAGTTTATCATTCCTGCCACCCTACCTCTCCAACACAGACACCCTCTTGGTATTTCCTCTGTCTCTTCCTCCACCTTCAGCATCGGTTCCGCCGGCTGGCTGAGAGTCCTTGAGTTGCTATCAGCAGAGGTGAGGGGAGAGCAGGAAGGTTTGGTGAAGACCATTTGGTGCAGATGTGAGAGTGGAACCTTTAAATTTGAATCCAGTTGCATCAGTATGCTGTGGCTGTATACTTGTGTTTAGCTTCTACAACCATGAATGCTCACAATCCCTTTTGCTGTATTCCCAGTGTGGACAAAAAAAGTACTAAAAATCTTACATTCATCCAGTTACGTTGGATGTTTATGTGTGGTGTTTTGCGATGTGATGTGCAGTTACATACATTTTAGTTCACATTTATGGCAATACACAAATATGTGTCTGTGAGGACGGAGGGACAGCTGTTATGACAGGAAGTAATAAGGTAACCCGAGGTGGATTTTATCTCTGCCTTCCCTAAATGCCCGCCTTCTTACTTCGTTTTATGTGGTATTAAACAAGTCATTTTTAAAGACTAGAGGAAACTGTCCATTCATGTTCTAGATTAGATTAATGTTATAATGATTAATGTTTATATACAGATTTTATACAACTATAATTTTTGACTTTGTGTTTAACAAAAGTTGATGTTGCAATGTAAGTCAAAACTCATTAGACCAGGAAACATTTTCTTGTATTGTCCAATTTTGTTGGGCAAATTGAGCCTCAGTTTCCTGTTCTTACTTGGCAGGAGTGTTACCCAATATGGCCTTCTGCTTCTGTAGCACGTCTGTGTTCTGGAGATGCTCTTTTGCATACCTTGGTTGTGACGACTGGCCATTTGAGCTTCTTGTTGCTCTTCTATATCAGATCAATGCAGCCTGGCTATTGTCTTTTGAGTTGCTGCAATGTGATTGGCTGATTAAATATTTGCATTAACCAGAAGGTGAACAAGTGTACCTAACAAAGTGACTAATGACTGTATAGAAGTCATATTTACTACCTCAGTTAAGATAGTTCAGTTGCTATATGTCCATGTTGTGTACTATACTCTATGTACAAGTTATGAACTTATCAAAAACATGCCTCAGATCGCACATAATACAATTTTTCCTCTAAAATTTAGATGACAGTTTAACACACGTAAATACTAAAATATGTCACAGCCCATTTAATGTGATATAAAATCTGCCATTGTTAGCTCGATACCTGTTGACATCATTCATGCTGACAATATATTCTACTTCTGATGGATACATATTTTTTGGTGGACCCTCCCTTTCCATGTGTGGCGAAGATGGCAGCTGCTGACTGTGAAACGTTTACAGTGTTTCATACTGAAGGGTTTGACTGTTTTGTGTATACAGTACCTTCTGGGTACACTTCATAAAGCTGTAGCCTACCTGAAAAATATTCACTCTTATTCTCTCAAAACAGCAAATGGATAAGTATGGCAGTAGATGATTCAAGACACAGCCATTTAAATCGCTTGCATCAATTTGATTGTTGTTAGGCCTCAGAGAATCATAACATTTTCTCCATCCACTAGCCAGCTGCATACACTGGAGTGCTCAGTGGTTCCTATCTAGACCTATCACTAACAGGATGCCAATGGAATGCTTTTGTCGTAGTCTGTGCATTACTGTGTGTGGGAGGTCATATTAGTGACCTCCACTCGTTGCCTTCCGCTTTCACTCAGTCTGTTACATTTGTGCATTTCAGCACAAGACCACCTTACTTTGTCTGTCAGTACCTCCACCTCCTGATGGGATGCTTAACCTGTTTACTTGAAAGGATGGAGCTGGAGGTCTGGTCAAGGCTACAGAGGTAGGACACCGGGGGTGGGATATCTTATCATGGCCATCAGAAATGCCTTGTCGGCAGCCATTCATTGGGGTTGGGGAAAATAAACCAAACTGCCCCAGATAACCGTAGACCACGGGGGTCCCCTCTCCCCTTTCCCCACCCGTCTATCACTCTTGCTCCCCGTCTCTCTCGCTTTCTTTCTGTGGCTGGTTTTATTGGAGAGGAAACAGAAAACAGAAAGCCTCAGTGTGGGAAGCCACTTGTTATCTGAGAGTCTTGGGAATCGAGGCCTCGGCAGAGGCTTCACTCAGCGCATTAATGAAAGCAGGACAATTTGGCCGCTTTCGTTCCCAACATAGTTAGACCCCCATCCTCATTTGAGTGCAGGTACTCCTGCTTCTATTTGCCTCCCATCCGCAGTGTTGCTTTTTCCTGTTCATCTGCTCCACATCTTCTATTCTGGTTCCCTCTCCTTCTCCTCTCCTTTTGGGGCACAGTGACCTGGTAATCCCACAAATTGGGCAAATGTTTGGAAATGCTTAACAGTTGCCGTATTGCAACAGTTGAGCATTTCCTGTAAAACAGTAACTTGTGAATGTAATGAATAGCAACATGGACATTTAACAATTTAATAATTTCATTATTTCTGCATGTGAATATTTTACTCAGCATCAGCTCGTCTGGCAACAAGCTTTATGGTATCATGGAAAACTGAGAACATTTTGTGTAATTGCTATTGGCTATTTCAGAATATGTCCTGTATGTATTGCACACAGCCTGTTTGTTAGGTCTGGCTCTGTAGAAAGCAGGATAGACGGGCTTTTGAAAGTCACACATGGCCCCTTGAACCATGGAAAATCCTCTCTATTCAACAGTTCATTAAGGCTAGAAGATTTAAGTTTCCACAACTAAACAATGCAGCAGAGAGCCTCTAAGTTCACCTTTGTTTGCCACATAGCTGAGGTTTACCATCCCCAGGTGAGCAGCTGAGAGCTCCTCTCTGTTCTGATTCCCTCCATGCTGTGGCTTTCCCAGTGGAGCCAGGGCAGGGAGGCAGCAAGACCATGTGAATACCGTATAGTAAGGTAAGACTTGGCCGCCGGGCATCCGGGGAGAGGGCTCAGCTCCCTTTGTGGTGGATCCCTGACAGGTTAGGGTGATGCACAGGCCAACCCCTCCCATCCACTTTCACCTGTGATATTGTCCCAGGTGGAGGGGTTGGAGAGGAGGCACTGAGATGTGCCCATAGGGCACAGCTCCTGTGAAGCTCGATATCCCAATGGACTTTGTCGACCTCCAGAGAGAGGTTAAATGAAGCCATGGCTGTCTGATGGACAAAGGCCGCAGGTCAGTACCCAGTCCTTTGATCCATTCCTGCCCTCTTCAGACCGCAGAGCCAGACCTTTTTATTTCACCTTGCTTTTCTATCCCTAGGGCTAGTCCCCTTTTTTCCTCTCAATCTGCCCCTAACAATGGAGTCACTTACAAAGCCCTGTGCGTTGTATGGTCTGCCAGTCACCAGAGGGGAGAGGTTTCAAAGGGAAGGTAGTGGGGCTCAGTGTCTCCCAGGTCCCCAGTGACGAGATAGAAACTGATTCATTCAGTCTCCTGTATTGGGCCACAACCCCACAGCTGCATCCAGCACTTTAGAGGCCTCTTCCAACAAAGACTCAGTGAGGGAAGTTCATTTATGGGGTTGAACAGTTGAAAAGAGAAGCAGGGAAATTTGTTGACACATGCTTGACTGCAGCTCAGCTTCTCGCTGTGAGACGAGTTGTAATTTTTTAAAAACTTTTAAAAAACTTTGTACAATAATGACAAGCAGACCTAGGACAAAAGTATTTAGAGGGTCGTAATTCTGAGAGCTCAATGCCAAAAGCAGCTCACTGAAATATGACTTTCATTTTTTCTCATTTCTCTCTAATGGTCAAAATGGGAGAAGAAAGGATTTATCTTGGAGCAGCAGCATCAGCAGATGTAGAAAGACACACTGGATCTAACAGCGTATTTCGGCAGCCAAAACCCGCAGGTGTAGACCCGCTCAGAGACCACTGTGGTATAAAAGTTCAGTCATCCTCTCCTACCTGTCCCAGTGCGCCTATAACACCTTGACGTGTCAGGACGTCACTGCCTCATCAGAATGAATCTCCTGTGTTTTGAATAAATAAAAAGTGATTTATGTGTGATTTCACAAAAACCCTGAAACAAATTTGCTCAATGAGCGGCTTCAATTTTAACTAATGTGTTTTGTAAAAAGATACACACTTAGCTCAAGGACGACGAAAGAATAGAAGGTGACAGGTGCAACCAACAAACTAGATTTTCACTTGAAGGAATGTATGATCTTAATTTTTGCTTATGAGGATAGGTAGCAGTTTATTAATGTTCTTGTTATTGTTTGTGTCCTTGATAAGAATGTTTGGGCTATTTCAGCATCTCCCATAGGAGCAATAGAAGTGTGTGTTTGTGTGTGGCAGGGGCCCTGAGTGAGGGCCACAGGGGTAGGAATGTAAAGACTGCACTGGGGGCCTCTGTGGTGCTAATGGATTAACAGGCCGGCTTGGCATGCTAATGGAGATTGTCTGTGATGTAATGAGCTTCTAATTAGGTCACCTCTGAGTTTGACCCCCTTGTAATGAGGGGGGTGGGGGGGTGGGGGTGGGGGGGCAAAGGGAGAGGAGGGGCCGGGGCTGGTGATAGCACCCTGACCTGCAGGTGTGAACCGGCCCGAGCTGTAAACAGGGTTGGACATTCCTGGCATTCTCAGCTCAGCATCCCCTCCCCAAACTCCCCTCCTCCTGCCTGCCAATAACCCTTCTCCAGCGCTATGGGTGGATACACACACAGAGAAACAATTGGAGCCACATTTCATGCTCCAAGGTGCTTCCCATTTTGGTTGAAAGAAAAAAAAAGTTCTCCTAAGTCCAGCTATTATTCGATTGTCAGACACTACTTTTCTTTATGATATTCCTGTCACATTGGGGTTCCGCAGCATTACGCTGAAACCTGGATTCATATGCTAAAGAGATCTGTAGGAGGGGAACTATCTAATTAAATGTGTAAGAGTTTAATCACCCTGTGTTATTTTGGCAGCTCATTCCCACCTGACAGGTCTCTGCTTGCAGGACAATCATTAATCCTTAACTCCTCTCAGGCTCTTCTTCAGCCTGTCTCACTTGCTTTCACTTTCTTTTTCTCTGCTTTGGCACAAAGTGGCGCACTGATACCATCCCTAATCCATTCTCTCACAGAACAAAACACCTCGTTATTTTGTGGGGAAGAGAATAACACCCACCGTGCCACCAAGAAAGTGAGGAGGCAGAGACCTATCCATCTGCGCTCATTACAAATGTTCTGTGAAAGGATTCCAGGACTACTGCCAGCAGTTTTATTGCACCATTTATAGGCATTACATTATTATAAGTATTGCTTGATTAGTCTGACAGGGATTTTACAATGTGGTCTCAACAATAGTGCTGGATTAAGTTTAAAAGAGGAAAACTTTGTTCGTTTTTCTCGCTTTCTTCGCTTATTAAACAAATTAAAGCTATTCTTAAAACATCTTGCTAAATAGCATTTTGTTCTCATAAAGATTACAGCTGTACGTGCTTTGTAATTGCCTGCGTTTAAGCATCTAAGTACTTGTGCGTGCTTACAACAGGTGTGTACGCATGCCCACGCACATGGGGTAACTTGATGGGACATGGTATCAATATGTAGCTTTTATTGTTCTTGGGGGGACAGATAGAATCAATGCGGGTTATCAAGTCATGGAGGGCGGTGACCAGGATGCATGGAGCTTAGGGGGGAGTGGTATGATGAATGACCTACAGGAGCTTATCGCTGTGTTTGTACTGTTGAACTTATCAGATGTTGAGAACCAATCCAGTCGCTTGGTTGAGATTCTTTTTTTTCTTTGTGTCTCTGTGGGAAAAAATGTAAATTGTTGTGTAGAGTTTTCCAAGAATGATTAATTAAAAGTAATGTCTGATGGCTTCCAGCGAATTTTGATGATTGAACCTGTGAAGATTACGTGTTGGAGAACTTAACAGAGCAATTAGTGGTTTTGATTTGTCACCAAGAACAGTTTGTCACCCACATAACAAGTTTTTACGGTCTATTCATCCTTTTAGTACATTGTGTTATAAGCCATTAAATAACAACTAGTGCTGTGGCCATGTTCATCCTTTTTTAAATATGGCACATACAGCAGTTCTGTTAAAGTTATGCTATTCTGTCATTCGGATCATGTTCGTTCTAACTAGTTACACGTTGCTCTCTCACAGGCTCCGAGAGACAGTGCTGAAAATGCATCATAGAGGAATGTTTTATTATTTTCTTTACAAGACACAGTTGATCAGACATGAGATACAGCTATGTGTAATCCTGCAGGTGCCTATCTGCTACTCTGACTAAATCCAGTTTTGACTTATGCAGCATTAAAAGTGATACAGAAATGTTAAGTCCAACCTAGTTAGATCGCTATCGCAACTTATCTAGAACGGGTGCTCATTCAAGCATATAATGCACATGCTCAGGGCATTTCTGAGAGAGGTTAGGCTCACACACTTTGATGAGAACCTCTAAAGGGAACGAATTGGGTAAGGGTGTCTTACTGAACATAACAAAAAACAGCCTACCTCCATTCTGAGGTAACGATCCTAACTGAGATAGACAAAGATTACAGGAAAACTAACCTTTGCTGTGTCTGATTTTCACTCATGTTTGTGATTTCTTCGACAAGACCTCCGAGGGCAGGGAGGTGCGGAGACGGGAACCTCAAAGTAGTATGTGGACACTCTATCAGTCCCTCATTCCCTCTATTCTTTTAGAGACCTAGACTCATTAAGCCATCTATAAATGGTCTAGTCTTAATGAGGAGGCTTTTATAGGCCTCTCTCTCTGGGCCTCGAGGGGATAATCAGACTGCAGTGGTAGTAGGAAGTCGTCTGTCTTGATAGTCTGCCCCTTTCTCAGTGGTGGTCTGGCCAGGTCTAGCCTCAATCCAGAGCGGAGTCACAGCACTTATCAACTGTACCGCTATTCCCCATTTCTTTCTCTCACTTCGTTTTCCTCCACCTCTGCATCTACTCATATCACAGCAGAAAGAAAGTCAGCTGGTGCACAGCGTTCAGGCCACTTGGAGTTCTTTTAATTGCCTCCTTCCTCCCCCTCCTTCCTCACTGGTGGCGGCAATTTTATGAGCCCCAGGGCCCCGGACCCACCGGCTGCTGCTCACCCTTTCAAGGGTCTTCCTTCTCCCCCAAGGCATGTCTCCTAAAGCATGTCTTCATTTTCAAACGATAGATAGCTATGAATGAACAATTCCACTGTCATTCTAAATATGACAATAGTCTGAATTTGATATACGTCAAGCAAACAGCATATTCCATTTGGATGTTTGATTTATCTTTTTTTTTTTTTCATTCTGTTTTTAGAACTTTTAGGAGGTTTTTTGGATGTATTTAGCACATTTTGGATATGCGTCTCAAATGGGGGTTTTACCACAGCTTTTAGCTCATGGATTCTTGTTTACAGTCAGCTCTGAGCATACACAAAACCAACACTTTCCAAAGCTGTGGTAGAGATGCATGCCGACAAGAATAACCCACATTTCAGATTAAAAGGAGAGTGATCTATTTTTAAACATCATGAAAGACCTGGATAGCAACAGGTTTTGGATACATGCAAATATTGCAACACTGTCCTTTTCAAGAAGGCAGTTGAAGACATAAAAGAGGGCAGGCTGTGTCAGACAAATCCTTCAGTGGCGGAATGTGGGAAAAGTATCATTTTTTGACATAAAATCCAAAATAGCACAAGAGTCTCCATTCACTCTACTTTTTAGTATTTTGATGTGATAAGCAAAACATCAGGACCTCATTTCCTATTAAAGAAAGCCAAGAATGCACATTAACCTGAGCGTGCACTGTTAAACAGGAGTATTGGTGGTATATTTGTTTTCAGTACTCTGTATAAAGCACAGTAGTTGCAGTTGTGTCTTCTGAAATAAAGACAAAATAAGATTTGAATAATTTGAGTAGTTATACAGATGGTGGCATCCCTTTTCCTCTGAGCTGATATTTGGAGCTCTTACAGATCAGAGACCTAACAGTAAACAAATCATAAGCTTGAAACCTCAGTTTCTTTTGCAGTGGATACTCGTATTACAGCAGGCCTCTCCTTTTCTTCTTCTTTTAACATAAAGAGATAATCAAGATTCATTTTATGTGTAACTTTGGGTGATTAAAAGTAAGTTTGTCAATGTCAACTCAGGCAGTGCTTGAACAAGAGTGAAAGCCTATCCTTGAGCAGATGTTTACCACTAAGGTCAAAGAGCATGCCGTGTTTACATCAGCAGGTTTAGGATGGACATGTTTAGAATTGGAAATGCTGCTGTAGGCAACGACTTTAATCAGATTACTTTATTCCTTTCCTGATCCCCTCTCTTTCAATCTGCTATTCCTTTTAAGAACTTTCTTTTTGTCTTACAAGATTCAAAACAACTGCTGCTTAGCATCATGAGTATGTCACTTCCTGCCTTAGGGTGAGTGTGGCCTCTCCACTTCCTCCCTTATTCATTCCAGAGGTGGGCTATGAAATGCTGCTCCATTTGAGCGAGCAGTGGGCCTTGGGGCTCTTTAAAAGGCATGCAGTTTGTGATTTGGAATAAGATATGTAAATCTGGAATGGTCTTTTAGTATGTTTCTGAGAGGAAAGTTACTCAGCAGCTGCTTTTTGTAACTGTGTCTAAAGTCATGCCTTTTAATTCTTGGCAAGAGATACAAAGAGGGGCTGAGAGGAGAGAAGGGAGAGGCATGGCTTATGGGAAATGGAATGATAGCTCAGACCAAAACAAATTGTTTCTGGTTTCACTTGGGCCCGACCCTATTATCAGGCCGTGTCAGATCAGACAACTGTTGAAGCAGAGACAGTCCAGATGGAACAGTGAGAAAAGAAAGACCATTTCAAAATAGTTTGCACTTGTGTAAATGCGTTTTCAAAATTCAAATGACGAAATGTATAATGCGTGTTTGTGTGTGTCTGTGCGCGTGTATGTGTGTATATTGCGGAAGCCCGGCAGGCTGAAGGTCAGGTCTAAGGTCAAACTTTCTGCGAGGGATGGGGGTTGGGGTTGGGTGGCCATTACCTCTGAGCTGCGGACATGAGGGAAAAGTGAAATACGCTCCCAGATCCTAATGATGTTTTCCTTTGGAGTAAAACATCTAAACATGTCCATTGCTCAGTAATGTGACCTGATGTGGGGTCACGGTTTGGTCACTGCAGGAAAGGGTTTGCATTTCACTTACCGGAGCTTGAAACAACACATTTTTCTTGGGGAAACTTAAAGAAAAATAAAAGGTAAGGAAGCATCTTCAGCATGTAGACGTCCTGTTAAATCATTTGAAGCAAAGCCATAAAGCTATCAGAAAAGAAATAAGACAACGGATCAGTGCATGTGTCCAAGTTCTGCGTCCGACACTCAGTTCCAGCGTGTCTGCATGTCTGGTGCAGATGAAACAACTAGCTGTGATTACTGGGATGGGTGGGGCATGCAAGTAATAAGTCATGTCAGATACCAGCCAATGACGATAATTTATTGCATTTTCATTGGGGTGTGTATGTGTGTGTTGGGGTTTTTTTTGTTTGTTTTTTTGGGAGGGGGGTGGGGGTGGGGGGGGTTCTTTCTAAAAAACCCTGTGGTTTTAACAAGTGATAGTCAAGCAAGAGAAGGAATCACTTGAGAATTTTTCCCATCTTACTCTGTTTCCCCTGTCCAGGTTTACTCCTGTAATTGCATCATCACACCATGTCTCCTCTTCCTTCTTCTTGGTTCTCTAGTGACACCTCTGCCTGACTAACATGGCGTTATTATGGCTACTGAGCAGAGCATTTGGGTGAGGCCCACTCTTTGTTGTTGACAGGATAGCAGTGATTAACGTGCCTTCTCCTGACCCCAGCTGCAGCCTGGTCCCTCAGCCCTCCCTCCCTGGTCCCTGCTGCTCCCGATGCCTCAACCTGCAGCCCTAGAGACAGCCCTTTCTCAGCCTCCGCAACATGTGTTTGTGTGCACATGTGTGCTGCTTTGTCTGTTTGGGAGGCAGTAATGATGTGTGAGAACGGTGGGGGTTTGTTTAGGCTGCTTAATTATCAGGTAATCGCTTCCTATAACTTTATAGTGTTTCCACTGCTTTATAGAGAATAGCTTCTTTTTTTCTTACATATGGAATTTGCCTAAATGCTGTGATGTCACCCTTCCCCCCACCCCTTCCATCCCCATCCAACCTGGCTCGAGGGCATCGCAGACAAGGAAAATTAGAGGGGAACTTTCACATAAAAGACCAAGGCTTGGCCGGTTTAGAAGAGAGTCAGGTGATGTAAAGGAAAACAGGCATTCACAGGCTGGGTTCATTTTTTTGCTGCTCAGTTGTGACAAATTCATTTTTAATTATAGAAAAAAAAAGCATCCTGGAAGTCATTAGATTTTTTCCAGCCAGGCACTATAATCAATTGCTCTTCAGCATGGACTGTTGGAATGGTAGTTGACCACAAAGCCTGCTAGTTAGTTAACCGCATTAAAGTCGCACTGTTGAGAGATGCTGGATTAAAGAACAGGGCTAAGGGGAACTCTCCATACTGCCCCTGAAACCACCCACTGTTTCATGTGTGGTTCAACTGCATGAGGGTGGAGATGTGCATGCAAGGTGTGTGTGTTTGTGTGTGTGTGTGTGTGTGTGTGTGCGCCTGTGTGTTTTTCAGCGCTCATATCGACGCAGACGTGTCCTAACATTCAAAGCCGGTGTGTGCACATGAGCGCAAAACACTGCCACTGCCCCAAACCCGCCACAACAGGCTGAGCGCTGACTTGCTTTTCCATCAGCCGCTCTTCCCTCACTGTTTGCACAAACACAACCCGAGCTTTATATTCCAGCAGAAAACAAATATTAAGTGCATGGCTTTCTGCATTACCTCTGCTACTGTGTATCTGCCTGGCTCTTGCTTGCTTCTGTTCCTTCACGTCCCAGATATAATTATAGCTGTCCGAGGGATGATTATATGTTTACTCTGGAAGCTGGCCGACTGCCTGTCCCCAGTCCCTGAGGAGCTGCCTCTCAAAGGGGTTCCTCTTGAAAAGCACCACAGAAGTGGCTTCAGCGCCGGTCGAATACGTAATGCAGAAGATCGAAAGACTCCAGAAAGACAAGAAGCTACAGCGAGAAAGAGAGAGAGAGTGGCGGTGCCTTTGTGTTAAAATATCTATTTAAACAGGCATATTCAGTACCCTAGCTCCTCTGCCTTTTCTCTTGAGAGGGCTGGTTAGCAGTGTCTGGCCAGCAAGCAGCAGACAAATGGTTGAAGGGAGGTTTTAAGAGGCACCAAATGAATGCCTTTAGAAGGTAACAATGCATTTATATTTATACAGACATCAATCCGTCTAACGTGGCTTCTGCTGGAAGATACATGTTATTGTTAGGATGAGGCTATGAGAGACAACAATGAGCTAAGGCTCTAACAATACCTTTCATTCCTCATTTGCCCAAATACACTCTGTTATCTTGTTTAACATGCAGTTACTTTTTGTAGGCAAAAAGAAGCCACAAGCACAAACTATTGGAGCCTTACATGTCACTTATTTTGGATAACCTAGAATTAACAGAATTCATGCCGATAATTTATATGGATTAAATCATAGCTTTAAGATCCACATCTAAACCCTCTGTGCAGCTTTTTGGTGTTTGCATGGTCAAATTAAGTGTTTGTAATGACTTGAGGCAGAATTTTCAGACCCCACATTCATGTTGCTTAGCAATAGCTATTAATCTCTCCATGGCTGCTATGCATAAGGGTCCCTTTAGGCCAGGCAAAGGTCATCATTCCACACCTAATTAACACTCCTCACACAACATATGCAGGCACAGAGACTCACAGCTCATTTGCACTATAGTGATTTTCTTTAAATGCAATCATACAGCAGCATGTTTGAGGGTCTACTAGAACCCAGCTCTGCAGAAAAGCTGGACTAAAATGCACACTTATCTCATTCTTTGACTTGTTTATAGTTTGGCATTTCTGAAGGCAGGCATAGCTGACCTGTAGCTGTTAGTTGACTGGTAATCCTTGGGAATTTGCTACAGTTAATCATTTCAGCTCTTATACATGCTCAGAACTGTGGGTCCATCTGATAGGAATGAGAACAAAAGTTACACACAAAGAAGCAAAAGCAGGAAATTAAGTGTCTGCTATCAAATAATTTCCAACAGTGTATAAATAAATGAATAGTTTGTTGCTGGGCACCGGGAGGACGGAAGGACAAGCCAGTGGCTGACTTTGCAACATTATTTTTATTGAGCTGTGATCCACAAGATTGTGTTTGCCTGAGGGGTCTACAGAGTACATGTTGGCCCCAGTAAGGTTAAAAGTTGGATGTGCACAGCTTGTATATTTGTGGATATTTGGTTCTAAACTGCTTTTGGTTTCCAGTTACCTAATTTCCTGAATAAGAACAAATAACTAAATACACACTTACATAAAGAGACTTTAGACGGTTAAGTATACTCTGGTTTTATGGCCATAATTTTCCTTCCCCTTCCATCTTTTTAAGTAGACTATCATCAATGAGTAGGCAAGAACTCACACAAGTCTACACAGAGATACTACTTTTAGCTGCAGACATGCTGAAGCCCACGCATCCAGGCTCGCCTTCAGTGCTGTCCTTGTAATGGCCGGTATCAGCGCTCCCTGAGCTCAAGAAGGACGATAAAAGCCAGAGTAGCTGCGTTTTATCGGTTCTGCTGAAAGTCAGCTATTGACACTATGCACTTTAGAGGAAGTATCACTCAGTAGGAAGACCCATCAATCCTCTCATCTCCTCAGTGACACGTCGCCTTTCTGGGCATAGATCAGAATTAACTTAGCATGTTTATTCCATGATCATGTAGATGATTTATAAATTTATTGGTTATAAAGTCTTGTCTGACACCTCATCTAATTTACATTTTTTGCAGAATGAAGTACAGAATGAAGATAAGTAGACTCCTGTAGACTAGCTCAGGAGTCTACTTGGGATCACTTGGATCTTTGCAATACCCAAACATGAAAATTCTTAGTTTTCAGCCTCTTTGTTCTTAACTTACTTGTGAGGTTTCAGTCATCGACCCTGAAATTTACCTGTAAAATTTCTTCATGCAATTATACAAAAGTTTCCTTATTTTTCCATCTATCAATGAGGCTCATAAAGCCATAGTCACACAGGTCTGGAGATCTGTCAAGGACTATCTGGCAACCACCAGTCAGCAAAGGAGATGTGAATATTCTCTGACCAGTTGTGAGTGGTTGCTGCCAGTTACTGTGAAATTGATCGCTAAAGTTCCACTAGTCACTAAGTGTATATTTTTTGACTGGTTAGGGAAGATTCCTGGCATTAGCTAGTTGAAATTCATCAGAAAGATTCACATAATAGCATGTGAATCTATGCAAATGTCTCCTTGCAATTGCTTTGGATGCTAGCAGGTGCTAGCATGGTTTTCTGTAGTTTGCATAGAACAAGCTAACCTGTCTGCAAACACTTGAAAGCTGCTCACCAAACAGTAGCGAGACTAGGTGCGATGCAAACTGGACATCGAGCCCATTCGCTTCAAAGTAATAGTTGCACCTTTTGAAGTGTGTTAGTTGCAGCGGTAAGGCTCCAGTCACTTTACACTTTTCTTTCAGCTTGCACTGCATTTTTTTCTAATTGTCACTATAGTCCGGAAGGTAATGGACGAGTCTTTGCAGACAAGTTGGTGTTTTCCATGCAAACTGCGAATAGCTGTGACGAACTGGTAGTGACCATAGAAATTACAAGAATTGTTGCTGCAGACTGAGGCTTTACTGAGAAAATACTTTTTTAAATTTTCTTTTACATTCTATCAGTAATCATTGAGATCACAAACTTTGTTTTACAGCCCACCTGAATCTCTGAGTGTGTCCTTTTTGATGATGATGTGTTCTCAAATATCTTCAGTCCATTTAATGTTACGGTGATCAACATGAAAAATGAGACCCAAACTGTAGTAAATTACCATAAACCTGTTTTTTAAGCAAATATCAGACAATTGAATTCCTGGCTGACATGGAACTGTGTCAAATCAGAAAGACCAGCCATATCTATGGTGTCCACACTGATTCGCTTGTAGCCTACAGTGACTCAGTATCTCTCTTTTTGGCTCTTTATCCTTCCAAACTTGCTGTTTTGTGTTTGCATTGTCGTGAATTTAATTCTTTTGCACTCATTCACTTCACCAGTGGCAACCTCAACAAAAAAAGTCAATCACGGGCAGAGTCTATTTTTACTGACGGACAATAGGAACAAAACCGAAGTCGGTGGGTTTGCCCACTATAATTTGATTGCTGACAAGTGAGGGGAAAAAGGTCTGTCAGCCTAGTGACGATATCTAACAAAGGGCAATCTCATTATAAACGTTGTAGCACTCAATTGCTGGACGATGGAGCGCTGTACAATGGAACAGCAGGCAGTGCTGGGCATAGTAAGGACCCTCCCTGTGGCTATTTCAGTAATAACGGCCTAAGTGCCAACAGCAGGTGTCTTCCATTCAAGGCTGGGCAGGTTAATAAAGTTTCCCCCTGAAAGTCAATAAACAAGAGCTTGTTCACACACTGGCTAATTGTACTCATTCTTGTCCTTCCTCTCTCGCTCTCTCGCTCTCTCTCTCTTTGCCATGGTCCCTTTCCAAATTTCCAGCGTGTGCTAAGAGGACACACAAGAAAAAAGTGAAGGACGTGATATAAAACTGGATCTTTGAGCTTTTATCCCAGATGTAGGAAAACCCCATTTAGAATTATACACCTGTGATATAATTTCCTTAACACGTTTCACTTGATTTGCTTAGTAATGATATTATCATTTATTTTTATATGCATAATAGCAGTCTTTAAGAAGCACAAGTCCCAGACTATTAGAGGTTAAACACCACAGTACTGACTGCAGCTTTTGTGCTGCTCTTTTACTGTAAGTTTCAGCGTCACTTTTGCATCATCATCTTTATCGTCGTCATAAGGTTTTCAAATGGGGCTAAAAGTGTTGGAGGTTGTACGTGTGAATTAGAACGAACAAGGCAGACAGTGATGACCTACGGTGTGGTCACAGTTCCTGGCTTTGGTTTTAGTCAATATTCTAGTGTTCCCAGAAAGGAAGCAGCTGTCTGATGCCATTCACAGCAACAAGTCATTTTAGTCGCAAGTTGTGGGTAGCCATGTAATACATTTGGGTCACATCATACACCTGCTATGTTTCTTTTTGGGAATCGTTTTAGCTGCTTAATCTGACTTTGGTCAAGATGTAGTCGTGTGAAAAACTAAGCATACCAAAGTATTTTAGCCCTTTAAAGCCTGAACCATGAAATAATTACCAAAAAAATCATTAAAAAAAATGGAGTATATGTTGAACCTTCTGATGAAATAAAAAAGATTTCTTTTTGGAATTTAATGCTTACACATGTATTGCTGAATTAATTTTGTTTTTTGAGGGGAGGGAACATCACACTGATGATGTGGAAGTCTTAAAAACCCACAAAAACTCAAGTATCAAATATGATACACTTGGCTTTACAAGGCCAGAGTCAAATGTGAGCCATCTGTCTAACAGCTAAAACTTGGCTGAAACAGGACAATGCTGAGCGAAGCAGGAACTCTATAACAGAATGACTGAAAAAGAAAAGAATCAAGGTGTTCAAATGGCCCATTCCAGGACTGTAGACGATTCCAGCTGTCATAGGGTGAAAGGTAGGGTACACAATGGACAGGGGACCAGTCTGTCACGTGGCTAGTACAGGAAGACAGACACTCACATTCAATTGATTTGCTTGGTAATATAATTATTTATTGGTATAATAGCAGTCTTTAAGAATCATTCAATTTAGAATCACCAGTTAACCTAACTCCCTTAACAGCATGTTCTTGGATGGGTGGAGGAGGCCAGAGTGTTCAGAGATCCCATGCACACATGAAGAGAACAAACTCCACATGGAAAGGCCCAGCCAGATCGCATATTTGAACCCAGGAGGCAAAAACACTGTGCAGTGGTGGTGGCAGTTGTTAAAAATGCAGATATATGTAGGAAAACTTAACATGGATACATTTCTCCCTTCACTAGCAACGGATGTTGGCATGGGACTTACACTTTGAGATGTGGAATCGCCCAACGTGGACGTAATACCTCGGGGTCTTGAGCTGTTTTCTCCTGTTTAAAACGACGAAGAATTTCAAACTATGGTTTGGGAAGAGACACAATACATCTTGTGTCAGCTTAGTCCCTTTTTCTGCTCACTGCCCTTCCTCTGTGTGGACGGCTTCCATGTACATGTTTATACCATTTTTTCCCCCTGCATCACTTTAACTAACTCAAGTCTCGGAGGCTTGTGTTCCCTGTTTAATGGGATCCAAGTAAACAACTCCTCATGTTAAAGTTAGAAAAAAAATGCAAACGGTACAGCCCACAAAGTCAGTGGAAATGCTTTTCCTGAGAAAAAGAAAGAGAAGAATAGAAGAAAAAAAATATCCTACACCACAGTCATGCAGTAAATTGGTTCAGTGCAGTGAACCTGCGTTCTCTGTTTGGGCAGGCAATAAGCAAAATGAGGGAACATGAAATGATATCTCAGCACATTTATCTCGATAAGAGCAGAGGATGTTGAGGCGTAATAGGAACAACATGGCTGGTAATGATAGGAACAGGACACGATGGAGGAGTAGACATGGATTACCAGCATTCCTCTTGATGGGGTTTTATGGAGGAAAAAACAGAATAGAGTTCCTTCGTTTATTTGATTTTAGGGCCTGTGGTTGGGAAGGAAAAAAAAAAAAACACTAGATAAATGCATGTTTCATCAGGGCTAAATATTTCCACCCTGTAAAAAAAATGCTGGAAAGCAAACACAAGCCAGATTGTGGACTAGTGGTAGGACGATTGTGGGTATTTGTTTACATGTCTCTCAGTGTGCATGTGTGTCTGCCTGTGTGTGTGCATGCATAAATACCAAGTCTAACCACCCTAAATTGGCATAGCAGGTGCTTCTGAAACAATTGTAACCTAATGTTACTGTTTACCAAAGCCACTTCCCCTGCTTTTACTCTGAAGTGTTGGGCAAATAAAAGAGAAGAGGGACGAAGGCCAAAAGTGAAGAGCTGCAGCGGATTGTTTGAGTCCGAATTGAACACATTCATCGCTGACAGGTTTGCTAAAAGGCTTCCATCAAAGTGAAGGATTTCTTCATAATCTTCTCTGTCTCTTCGCATGCCAAAAAATCCAGTGCTCCCACTGCTACTTTACTTTTTTGTCTATTGACTGCAGATCCTCAGACTAACCTCAGCCCTTCAGTGTTTCCTATGTCCAAATCTTTTTTTGTCTTTCCACTGTTGGCATCATCTTTGCATCACATATGTTTTGGAAAAGAAAATATATGAGTGTGAGGTCAGACAGACACAATGATGCAGTTCAGTGGTGCAGCGGTGTGTTCACAGTTCCTGGTGTTAGGTTTACTCAGTCTCCTGTTGTATCCACAAAGCAAGCAGCTCCCTCGCATTTCTGGAATGGCTCACATTTCTTCTCTCCCCCTCTGTCATCTTTTTCATTATTGCCGATCTCCAAAATAGAGCCAAGATGTTTTGGAAATCCCCCCCCTCTCCCTCCTTCTTTCCTTTCTCCCTTCTGACTTGTCCTTTCACCGTTGTGTCACTGTCGGAAACTGAGGTGAGATCAAGAGAAAGCAAATCCACCAAGCTGCGGTGAAGGATACTCCCTTCTTGGTCATCTGGACTCCATTTTGTTTCCTTTAGATGTTATCCTCCTGTCATGCTGCTTTGCAATCAAACAATAAAGTGACAAGATTAAGGGAGAGGAACCCTGTTATGTGAGTGGATTAAACAGCTTAAAATAAACAGGGGTTGTAAGATGAGAAGTGCTCATTTTCTCAACACTAAAACGAAGCGCCAAATCTTTATTTCATAAACAAGATTAAATGCCACTTCATGTCATCACTGAAACATGTTTTCTTTTCCCCATGCTCCTTGTCAGCACTGCTGGTACACAAGAAACAGACACATAAGATTTTATCCTAAAATGCTGCTCGTTTAAGAAGAGATGCAGTTGTTAATTGAGACGTAAAAGCTAATGATACCAACAGTAATGTGGTTAGAGTGCAGGGATCCATCGCCGTACTGTTTACATCTGCTAAGTTTTAATATCAGTGTTAAACAACAACAACAAAAAGCACAACTCTAGCACAGCTCATTACCATTTTATCAAACAGCCCAAGGTGTGATAAGGCACATACGAATTTAAAATTCAAGCACCGTGCCTAATTCTCATTTATCTCTAAAAACAATTAAAGCCTACTTGGCATAAACTATGCCATGATCCATCATCTGCCACAGTTGTTAGTTCTTTCTCAACTGGAGGAATGTATGAGCTGCAGCAGAGGCTGATTAGCTGTAATCTCACCTCCAGATTTATTTTCTCAGAGCATAATGCAAGGTGATGCAAAGTAACTCAATCCTTTAGCACACATATGTATCATCACAGAGACACTTAAATCACTGCCATAATGGCTGCCATGTTTTCCCAGTTCACCGGCTTCATCCCTCTCTTTCTCTCCCTCCTGTCTATCGGCCCCCCTCGCGGTGTGTCTCTCAGTTTTTGTTTTTTTCTTGATTTCCTCTAGTCTGCCCCATGGAGACCGAGCCAGAGCACCTGCAAGTGCTCACTTTGAAAGATGTTGCAGGCTCAAGAATGTGCGCAGTAAACACATGAGAGCTGTATTTATAATAAATCAGCTTTATGGCCCTCTGATGGAGGTGATATCAGTGAAATTTATGCTGAGAGACCTCGCCGTCCTTAGCGAAACAGCTGCGAGATAGCACTACACCCCCACAACCACCACCCACCTACACCACCACCTTCACCCCCATCACCACCACCGCCCCGCCCCACCCCAGCAGCTCGCCTGGTCTGACTGGGTTTAGAGAGCCCAACACAGTCCTCTCTATGTGGTGGGGCCTGTGGTCTCTGGAACGGTAAAGTCCAGACTGAAATAGAGTGTGGGCAGGGTGGCGGTAGTGGGTAGCTATGTGTGTGCTTGTGAGTGTGTCTCTGTGGTTGTGTGTGTGCAGTTATATGTGTATTTAATGTAGGCAGGGTTGCATAAATAGCATGAGCCTAGTTGAAGAGGCCGGAAGAGTGTCAGAGAGTTTTAAGGTGGATCATCTCTTAGCGATTCCAGACCTGTGTTATCACAAACACCAGTGTTTTTGAAATTCACCCAAAACCTGACATCCCTGACAGTCCTATAAATCATAGTCCTGCAAATACATTAAAGGTGCAATGTGTAGAATACATTATTTCAAGAAGAGATTGCTATTGTTTTGTAATAGAACTCTTTAGTTCTATTTTTGTCTCACATGGGAACCAGTTCAACAGCATGTTCATGCTCACAGGCTTCCAGACTACTCTTGATGCTGGTAGCTAGAGAGAAGCCATTCCTGTCACGGTCCCTCAGTCCTCCTGACCTTTATTTTCTCTCTGTGTCTCGCTCTCCTCTCTCTGTGCTTGTGTGTCTGTATCTGGATTCATGGGCAGGACTCATCGCAGGTTCCCGCCTCTGGCTGAACACACCTGCAATAATCAATCACCTGTTGCCGATGATCTCGTCAGCAGGTACTACTTAACGGGGCGGTTGAGGTTCATTCTTTGTTGGAGCATTGAACTGTGCTGTTAGTAAAACCTCAGCTCTTTAGTCTAGTGTGGTTTCCCTGCCTTTTCCCCCTTGTGACTAATCTCATTGTTCTTTCCTTCGTGTACAGACCTTCCCTGGATTTCGCCCTGGAGTGCTTGGAGAAACTGCCTGAGCTGAGTGAGGAGAGTTTGGATTGTTTAGGTGTCCCTTTCCCTGGTTCCCTGGATCCCCTGCTTCCTGAATCACAACCTGTATATATCTCCCTGGTTTTTCATTGTAAATAAATGCTCTAAACTTGACCTCTCTGAGTCCTGCCATTGAGTCCTCTGTCTTCTTGATAATTGAAAGAGGTGTGATGAAGGATAAGTGAACTAATTGGACCTTTACCAAAGTCTAACCCTAGCTGATCAGTATTAAATCACATCATGAATAATAGATATATTTACCATTTCATTTGTTGCCTGTCCATTAGCATATTTGAATACTGAGTGTTTTTTAACACATGCACTGTGGCCATGGGTTTTTGGGGTACGTGTGTGAGCAACCATTAACCTTAGTCTTCAAAATGCCTGCTCCCTAGAACATTTTCCAGAATTCATGTATGGAACCAGCTACTGATGCATAAAAGAAAAAAATGTAACAACTGGGTGCAGGCCTGTGTGCTGGTAAGCATGCTAACCTCAGTTAGAGCTGCACAATCAATATCTGGCACAGTATCTTGAACCAACTTGTCACTTGGAACAGATCATTAATCTGCTGTTTGGAAATATTTTGGAATTAGCAAAAGGGAAAGTTAACCAAGACTTATTTAGCTGCCTGAAAACGCTGCAGGCTGCAGTATAATAATGTATTAAAGCCAATCAATACAGCACAACTGGTCCATAAAAGCGAACCTGTATAAAAACTTTGATAGTGTCAGTACATGTACTATATGCAAAATGCTACATAGGAAACAGAGGGATCTCACAGCTGTCAAGTAATTTACTAAGTACTTAAAGTTTGTTTTTTTTTTAATTGTATTTATATTTCTTTTCTAACAGATCCAATCATTTTAGATGCTTAAGGTAGACCAGTTTTATTTTATTGCAAAGATTTGTACATTAGCACAAATGCAACACAATATGGATGCAATGTTGTGTTTATGTGAAGGTAAAGTAAAAACTTTTTTCTTAACTTTTGTCACTAAAATCAATGAATATTCATTACAATAGTTGTGATCACAATACAGGCCAAATTAATCGTTATAATCCTTTTGGCCACAACCATGTAGCCCTAAACTCAGCAGCAATACAATACATATATGTCAGTAAGATAAAGTCTCAGCTGTTGCTTATTCATGCGCTGTTAAGAAAAGTATCTCGTAGTTAAATATGGGTTAGAAGTGTTGAGGAAAAGTGAGCCTCAAACATTCCATATTGCTCTCCATGCATTATCACAAGTGCAGAGGCACAAACACATGCACACGGTCACAGTGCTACTCCATTTATCATCCAGCCTTCTCTAACAAGCCCAGATGGTTCCTGTCTCTACTAGCCAGTGGACACAAAACACATTTAAAAGCAGTGATGTCACATCCATGCTTGCATTGTGTGGTTTTACCTTACAGAACCCATTCTCATCATTCCATGATGAAAGGTGACCACCCGCCATTATTTGGTTTTCAACAGATGCAGGCAATAATAAGATCTGCCGAGGCTCCAATGGTTAAAGTTTTCTTAAAGCCTCTAAAACATTGTGGAGTCCCACATAATCAAGCCCCAAAAATACACCACATAAACAGTGAATTTCTGTGTTTTTCCCCCCTCTGATGTCATCTCCTGCTCTTCTTGCCAAGGAGGGTGCAGCAGCTTCTGTAAATGTTTGTTGTTCTTTTGTCAACAACCCCTCTTGAGGACCTTGTATTCAAATATGTTTGCTAATTTGGTATCGTGCCGAAGTGACACGAAGGTGGATCAACTAAATTTAAGCATGAGTCAGCCAAGTGTATGCAATACTGATTACACAATGGAAGGAGATTAAATCTTTACTGGAAAAAATGACAATTTTGTTCTTCTCTGCCATCCTTTAGCAACCCCGCTGAAGTGTCTTTGAGCCTGCGGGGGCAAAAAATTAAAAGAAAACATCTGATATTCTAAACACTTTACAGCCTCAATAAAAAAAAAAAAGTTTAAAAAAAAGATAGGATGCTTACTAAAATGCAAATAATATGGCATTCACAATAGAACATATCAATTTATAAGTGAGAATATGTACCATTGCTGGGAGAGGAACGTTGTCCCGTTCTTGTCTGACAGAGGATTCTAGCACATGCTCAGCAGTCCTGGATCTTCTTTGTTGCAGCTTTCGTTTTGCGATGCACCAAATGCTTTCAGATTGTAAAAGTTCTGAACTGTAGGCAGGGCAGTTCAGCAACCAGACTTCTACTATGAAGCTATGCTGTTGTAATGCATGCAATGTGCGGTGCTGAAATATGAAATGCATTCCCTGAAAATGATGCCCTCTGGATGGGAGTATTTGATGCTCTAGAATCTGAGTATATCTTTAAGCACTGATCGTGCATTTCCACATGTGCAAGCTTCCAATTTCATAGGTGCTAATGCACCATCATACCATCAGAGATGCAGGCTTTTGAACTAAGTGCTGATAACAAGCCAGATAGTCCCTCCATCTATAAGATGTGGTGGGGGCATGTTATCCAATGTTATCCAATGTAATGGGACCACTTTGCTTTGTGGATAAATATGTTTCTGGATCACGTTTAGGTCTTGTTTCTTGGCAGATTGAACCATGTTTACAGACAATTTCTGAAAGTGTTCCTCAGCCCGTGCAGTGATTTCCATGACAGAATCAGGACTGTTTTTAATGCAGTGCCACCTGAGGGGGCCCAATATTGATTTTTGGCTTCGTCCCTGATGTCTGATCTTTTATGATGTTATGTACTGTAGATGATGAGATATTCAAAGTCTTTGTTGCGGAACTTTATTCTACATTGTTCCCAACTTTTTTTAGACATATTCCTGCCATCAGATTCAAAATGAAAAATTTCTCCAATACATTTTTTATATGTTTTCTGTGTTCTATTGTGAATAAAATATGTTTTTGCAATTTGCAGATCATTTCATTTTTATTAAAATTTCACACAGTGTGGCAGCTTGATTTGGAATTGGGGTTGTGCTAAATTTTTGACTAAAGGAAAAATGACAAAGACACATAATCCAGCAGTCTTTTTGTGCCAGAGAGAAGTACGAAGTGTGATTGGACAATTAAAATAAATCATACCTTATTTCACTAGCTGGGCCCACGTCCTCATTTTAGGTTTGACAGCATTTTAGTAGGTAAAGGTGAATGATTGGACATGAACTGAGCTGCGGTTTGGGGAAGGCCTCGAAGGGGACTGGCGACGGCTGCTGGGCCTGGCAGATCCCCTTGTACTAAATAGGAGTGAAGAAGTTATGGAATTGAGAACAAGGAGGGAGGGAGGGTGGGGCACGTAAACGAGAATGAACAGCTTGCAGAACTGGGGGAACCTATATAGATGACAGCCGGAAGGAGCGTGTTTGGAGGCGTGGTCCCGCTCCTGAAATTCCGATACATAATCTCCAATTAAATTTCCTCTTATGGGTCATCACCTTCAGTGCACCACTTCCGCCACTTATTCTGTTTTTAGTTTTTAGCTTTATTGAAGTTAAATTCAGATTACCTGAAATTGTGTGTCTACAACTCCTTCCCTTTTACGTTGAATTTCATTTAGGTAAGAGGATGAGGTACTGGTGTGGACAAAAAAAAAAGAAAAAAGAAAAGAAAATCCTGCATTTTCAGCATAGTGTAAGTGTGCATGTTGATGAGATGATGAAACGCATAACATTTCTGCTTATTTTCTGCTGCAGTCATTACAGAAGCAGTTTGTGTTGATAGCCCTGCAGCAGAAGATGGTTCTTAGCACACAATCCCCCCACCCCATGGTATGATCCAGGTTCCTGGAGAGGAAACTGGAGGAGTAAGGCAACAAATTTGGCAGCAAACCCCAAACCAACCACTGGCATGTTTAGGTAGCTGCCATGGTAACCAGTGTTATCCCACAATAGATTTTTTTTTTTTTTTTTTTTGCACCTACAGCTCCAGAAGAGTAAAAGCAGCTTGGTTTAAAAGGTGTCGGTTGCACAACAATGAGGAAGGGAGGGAGGAAGTTTCACTTGCATTCACTGTTTTTCAGATTTGTAGTTGTGTTCTGGTTAAGATCAAATTTTGGAGAAGATGTTTATACATATCTTTTTTAGATCCTGCCCCCGGATATCCACACACACATAAATAAACAAAACATTTCAAATGAGCCCTCATGTACAATTAAAGTGAGCCAAACCACTAAAGACAACAACACATGGAATAACACGGACACATGTATCATTACTCTGGCTAATATCACTAAAACTGTGGTGCTTTTATTTAACTTTTTTCCAGCAAGCTTTTATTTTGTGGCTTGGATGTGAGCACATTTGGCCTTTTGTTAAAGGAATACGATGTTTGCATGCGTCAATACAGAAGTGGCATATTTGTGTTTCCTGGATGATAAAGGGTTATTGATGTGCACACAAACACACAATCTTTATAAGTTAGATTTTCCAAGAAAAGGGACTTTGCAGAAGTTTTTTTTTCTTTGAGATCCTGGAAAAGAACATCCGATTCACAAATCGACGTTATTCCTTATAAAAGTAAGGCTTTCAATTAAAAGAATTACACCCTGGGGAAGCTAGTTTCTTACACATAAAAAAAGCTCACCACATACATACTACTTACCGTTCTGTACTAATAGAGGAAAACAGGAAACGTTATAGAACCATTATAGAAAAAAAAATGAACACCCGTCTCACTGATGTCAGTGAAAGTTTTAGAAACTTTTGATCTTCATTTAAATTCCTTCTCAAAGGATTTGTTTAAAATTACCATTTGGAGAGGAATCGTTTATTTGAAGAATTTCACTCAGGATTTAGAGTGAATCATGGCACAGAAACAGCACTGGTGTAGGTTACTAATGTCCCTACCCTAGGCATGGTTCTTCCTGTTAATAGGGAGTTTTTCCTTCCCACTATTGCCAAGTGCTTCCTCGTTGGGGGTCATCTCAGTGTTGGGGGTTATTGTAGTCTTTATCTTACAATATAGAGTATTGAGCTGACTGTTGTTGTGATTTGGTGCTACATGAATACAACTGAATTGAATTAATACAAATTCCATTAACTTGGAAAATCTTGGAGAACATTTTCTTTAACTCACAAAGCTCCCAGTTTGGGATTGAGAGACAGACACTGATCCTAATTTTAAGATTAAACTTTCATTTTAATGAAACTTATGTTTACAGCTGGATCCGGTGGTCTAATTGTGGGGATTCTTGCACTAATATTGTAGGCTCTTTACCTTACATTATATAGCAACTGTACCTGGTATAATATGAAGATAACTGGATTGAGTTGAGGTGAGAGGATGGACCATCTCTGCCTAAGTCGCTGTATTTTTGAGATCATCAGCGGCAGCCCTAATGCAGATGGAGTACACAAAAACGTACTACTACTCTTAATGCTCTTGACTCATTTTAGAATCACCGACCCATTGTTTATTTATTTATTTATTTTACTGTCCACGGAAAATTTGTGTCATGTCAACCAGCCCCAGCGGTTAAGCACCGAGAGGAGAAAAATGTGGCTTCAGTTAACTGGATCCATTAAGATGTCTCCGAAACTCCAGCGAATAAATCTGCCCGCTTTGTCCTCCTCTCTTTAGCTTTATTTTTGTTTCAGTTATGTTTGTTTGCAGAGATTGGAGCATCTCTTTACTACACAACCAAACTCCCTCTCACGTTCCATCGCACTTGCGTCACAGGCTCCTCAGAAGCTTGCTTTCACCCTAAAGCTTGATTTGACGTGAAAACAAGTAATATGACTAAGCACGTATTTAAGAGCTTCCCAGCACTCAACAACTCAGCTTACATCCGGCCTCATAAATTTCTGACTCGCGCTACACAAAAGGATGCTAGAAGTGCAAACCGTAAATTTAAATCAGGAAATTCAAACATCACCTTATGCTTAATTCCCAGCTGGGATTCAGTTCATCATCATCACAGATGTGGCATTCCTATTCTGTAGGCTTGATGCTTTTTTTTTAGTACTAAACGAAATGCTAATTCAGTATCATGAGCATGGGTGCAGTTATTTTCCTGTGAGTGAATCGTCCTGTTGCCATAAATAGTCAGTAGCACAACTAATTTGTGTCTGAAAATAGCTCCCCTGCAGATTTACTATTTACTCATGATTGGGTAATGTTTGCTAAAACATACAGTGTTATTTGCTTTTTAAATTTGTAGCCTGCATTTAAAGATTGAATCTTTACAGTAGAAAAATGTGCTGGGAGTGAGCGCAACAGCAGGCTAAGAAAGTGGAATGAGCCCTGCCACAGGATCATGTGTCTTTGCATTCATACTGTGCCGTATGCTATGTTAGCCAGTCTGTGTGAGTGTATGTGGGGCAAACTGTATCCCACCCCTGAACTTCAGCTCTCAAATCAAGGCCCTGAAAGTAAACACTGCACTGCCAGGGGATCTTGTTTATCAAATCTGCAATTGCACTCATAGAGCAAAATGACCTACAATTACAGGCCCAGCTAGAAATTAAGTTTTCAGTCAGCCATCCAGAAAAAGATCATAGGATATCCTACAAAAGAGAATTCTTCAGTAGTCCTCCCCTTCTCCTTGTACCTTTTTTCCTAAAATTCCATATCCTATGACTGCTTAAATAACGTGCTTTTTATGTTTCTGTGTATTTGCAAAAGGGTTTATATAGCTTCACTTCACACTGACATGATGTTTGAGAATGTTTATGTCACTTTATGGTGATATTTGTAGAATTTCCTCCCAAAGCAACCACAACAGGCTGATGCTTCCAAGCATCAGAGCTTTGTTGCCACTGGCTTCGCCAAGATATTCCGACCGCTCCTAAAACGTCAGCAATTCCAGCAAAAGCAATTACATGCTGCTGCCCCCAAAGTAAAGTTGAAAGGTTCTCTCTTTAAAGTGTGTAAAAATCCCTTTTGGTTTAGAAATATGGTGCTGGGTGGAACCTGGAGGCTACTCTGCTCTAACACAAGCGTGTGGCACGAGCATGCAACATACTGCTTCTCACAGAGAGATCATAAATGGAGCAGATCCCAAAACCTGGGTTACAGCATTCCTGGATCTCTAAGCAGTGCGGTGACCTAATCGCCTCACCACCTACTTCCAAATCCCAAGCAGCAAGCCAGACACCCCTGAGAGTAACATCTGACTGCACCATGAAATATTACGTCAGGAGTGAGTCATTGGAGACTGAGCCTCACTCAGCCTTATAAACTCACAAACACAGGGGCTTTGCTCAGACTAGATTAAACTGGTGAATATACTGTATCACTGAAAGGAAATGTATCATTTCTAGCTTCCACACTTTTCAGATAAGGTCCAAAATAAGCGGTGTAAACATCCAGCGTCACGTTATATGAGTGAATAAGCCGATCGCAAATACATTTCTTTGACATGCTGCACTATGATTCAACATCCAGCTTTTGTGCACTGTTGACATTGCAAACAAATTCACTTTGACAAATATCCAAGTTTGATAAACAGATCGGTCTCTCCTAATAAATCAATTGATGGTGCTTTTATTAGTGTTTTGACATATCAGTCAAGCACATAATCAGTCAGTGAGCTGACTACCCAACATCTGCAGATTACTTGGAAAGTAAAGCCGTGGCTAGCAACCAGTAGTCCACTAAACACTTTGACCTGTGAAACATATAATCAGGAACTATTTTTTTGGAACAAGACACTAAAATACACAGATAAAAATCATGTAAACAGACGAAATATTACAAAAGAATTTCTTAACTGATGGCATGAACAGGCCTGTAGGGCAAACCGAAAAGAAGCTTTAAATATTTTGTCCACATTTAGAAGAAAAATGTTGTGAGTCCAATAGTCTGTTAATATTAACATGGATCAGAAATGATTATTTGCTAAACTAAGAACATTAATCACAGCTTAATATTTGGCAAAATATCTTCACAGACAAAGAGGTGAATACTGATCTCTAGTAAGAACAAAAGTTGACATTTAGTCTCTTTTTTAACCAAAACAAACCAGAAAAAGTTCAGGAAATGACTTGGACAGTGTGTTTATTTGCCCAGAGTAAGCTGTAATAATGAGTAAGTCTAGCTATTTAACTTACAGCAACAGCCTACATTAGTAGAAGGTTTTTACCCTAGTATTAAGAAACATACAATGCTGTGCAAAATTCATAAACCACTCCTCATTTATTTACACTCTGGATCAAAGGAGCCAGACTTTTACTTACTTACTTACCTTACTTACTTACTTAAAAGTATTTTTAAAGTGGTCTTGAGCAATAGTTTCTTTTCTTCCCTCTCCCTTTTTTTTGTTTTTGGTGTGTCACTTAAAATTGACCTATGAATCATCTAAACATTAAAAAGGCACCTAACTCAAGGGATAAACCAGTGTTGTGTCTACACATAACAGACGATTAGCAAACAACCAATTTATTCTGTATCTTTATGGCACTTTTTTATGAGCAGCCTGTTGCAGAAACACATCTTACCATACGAGCTTCATTTATAAAGCTCTTTAAGATAATAAAAAACGTGCTGTGCACAAGAATGAATAAATAAATACACTGAAAAGTAAAAACAACACCAATAAAAACAGTGCGTCTTCCTGAGTTGAAGACTACAGAGTACAAATGTGTTTGAAGATGAGATTTACTAAGTCCAACATAATGTGTGTTGCAGTAATATAGCTGAGACCTAATAAAGGCATATATTACTTTCTGAAAATGCTGCCTAGAATTAAATGAAAAAAGCTAGACTTATTCATGCAGTATTTAAGAGAGAGAAACATCCCTCTGCTTTAATGACACATTGATCTGATTGTCATCAGCATAGCAGTGAAAGGTGATTCTATGCTTTCTAAGAATGGATACAAGTAGAAGTAGATAAAGTACAAAAAGCAGTGGCCCTTAAATTGAGCCCTGTGGAACCCCGTGTAGCAGGGGAGTGGAGGAGGAATCAGAGCCAGCAGAAATCCTTCCAAAGCACACGCACGGATACTCTCAAGATGCTGTAAATGAAATACCAGGTCCATGTATCACAGTTAGATCAAGCAGAAGAAAAATCACGTAGTCACCAGAATCAGATACCAGGAAAATATCATTAAAGACCTGTAACAGTGTAACTCTGTGCTAGGAAGGATTTCAAACCTCAGGAGATCATGCTTTTCCAAAAAACAAAAGTCTTCAACTGAGTATAAACTATATTTCCCAAAACTTTTGAAAGAGAATGCAGCTTAGAGATAGGGCATTTGTTCAATTTCTTCAACTGAATCTTTTTTAGGTAGCACAGTTTGACAGGCTTAAAATCCAAATGTGTAATTTAGGTTCAAATAATCAAAATCAAATCAAATCACTTTTATTGTCACATTACATCATCACAACGTTGTCAATCATCAATAAGTGAGTGTCTACAGCCATCTGTAAAACACGGTGAAGGCTCTGTTATGGTTCAGGGCTTCATTTCAGCCAGTGGTGTTGGAGATCTTATCAAGACTGATGGAATTATGAACGCAGAAAATTATGGCCAGATTTTGATCCACCGTGCAAAATCATCTGAAACGCTTCTTTTTTCAGCATGACAGTGATCTGAAATACAAGTGATCTCTTTTACAAGTGATCTCTTTTACTGCCAATGCAGTAAAAGCATAGCTCGGTGGAAAAACACACAACAAAACACTATCGGTCATGGATTGCCCTCTCCAGAGCTCGGACATCAAAATTATTAAAACAATGTGAGACCATCTTGACAGAGAATGGAAGAAAAGGCAACAAATAAAGGGAAGCTTTGACATGTCTCAGCCTGATGAGTAAAGGTGGCCACACCAATTGTTAGAAATAATTACAAGCGTGTTATGTTTACACATGTTTCAATAAATTTCTATCAACCATTTGCCTATTAAAAGATAAAGAAATGACTGTAACTTAAGACTTTTGCACAGTACTGTATCATTCGTAGATTATAAATAATTAAATGAGGTGGTGGGATTGATGTCTGAGGGTCTCTCCTACCACTGTGATCTTCACTATTTCACAAATATAGTAAACCCTCAATAGTAGTATTTGACATCTATGATGAAAAATAGAACCCAGATTCACGATAATATCGGTGAATGCAGCATTGATTACCTTTAATTTTATATTTCTTTCAGTTTTTCCTTCTTTCATTTCAACACTATCATGTCTTCTTCGCCCACACAGGGATGTTAGCATATCCCAACTGCTTGGAATTCCTTCCCTCCGTCTTGAGAGCACACACTGCATTTTAAAACTTGTCAGATCCTTTTAAGTTTTATTTGAAAGTATGTAATTACATTCTTAAAAGGACAACAGGTCGCCGGAGTGATTTACGCACTACATTAAATGTCAAGTTTCGAAAAGATACTGTTAACACTCGTGTGTTTTTGGAGCGAAAAGATAACAAAGTGGAAACATTTTAAATTAGAGCAGAAGCTTTGAATGTACTTCACTTCTGGTAAGTTTTGAATTTTGTGTTGGTTCATTTGGGGGAGCTGCGGCTCTTCTGTGGCCCATTTATGATTTATGAGGTTAGGCTCTTTGTCACTGATAGAATTAAAGAGTAGATAGGCAGTCTGATTTGTGTCTCTCATTTTGATACAGCTTTCTGCTTTCAGCCGGGGTCACTGAAGGTGGTACGTAACTTTCTGAAAAATGGATTAGTAAAGTTTTGGAAAGATCTGCCTTTCTTTTTATTATGGCTTGAGAAAGTAAAATATGGCAGCAGTTTTCTTGCTGAATGGCAACTTTGTACGGTGACCTCATAACTTGATTTGGAGAATATTACACAGTCGTTCTTATCCAAAAAGAATCCTAGATATTCAGTTTTGAAACACTGGTCACAGGATCTCTCAGGGCAGTGTATCAGCCTTCTGCATCCATGTTATTTAATTATGTTCTATTCCTGGTTGATTTCCATCTATTCAAGCCTAATCTATTTTTCTCTCAAGCTCCAGAACATGACACTTGTGAAGTTCTCACCACTGGAGAATTTATTCTGCTACCTCTTTGCTTGGCCTCTTAGGGGCTGCGGTGTGGCCAAAGTCAATTCCCCCTCTCAGATTAAAGGAGTATCTTCAAGTGCCAATCCAAATGGTGATAAAAAAAGCTTTTTAATCCATTGAGAAAGTTTCCCAGCGTTACCCCCCAGAGTCCCGGCATCAGGCGTTGCTGCACTCAGGCTGTGTCTGGACAGTGTTGAAGCCCAAGTGTATCTTCCTGCACCCTGACAGAGAGAGGGAAAGGCTCAAAAAGCCCCCCTTCTGCAGCTCACTTGACCAGGTCTCTTTGATAACATCTGGCAGGGGCAGGATTGCACCAGTGACAGCATGAGATGGACAGACATTAAAGTCCTCTCACTCACAGCTCCACATCATTTGACACACAGAGCCTCAATCTCATATGCCCGAGTGTCACTGATGATCTCTCTTTGTTACGGGTCTGATGATATTTTCCAGCAAGAGTGCCAATAAGAGGTGACTTGGCATGGCTTATTTTTATTGTGAACTCAAAAGGTCACTGATACTGTCTTTGCTAAAGTTTTTGTGTGTTTCTTTGACTACAGAAGAACAAAACCCCAAGTGGGTCGGCAACTTTTTGCTTAAACATTCTTTGTAAAAGGGGAGTTGTAGGGTTTATTTAAGCATGACATCTGTTGAACGGGGTGGGCTGGAAAAGACGCTGGGCCACCTTTGTTCTCGTGAAAGAGACTGGAAGCAGTTTGGTGGGGGAAAGAAGAGTTTCAACACAGTTATCCCAGAGAGGCTCAGATCAGTTCAACATCCATTCTTCTCCATTTTCTTTTTGTTTACTTCTAGGTTCATGAGTTTACATGCCAATTCCATTACAGGGATTAAAATAGTTTGTCCAATCTATCTTCAGACTTTGCTTCCCTTGTCTGTCTCCCTCCCTGAACCCCCCACACCACTTACAGACTTTTAGGTCTCAAGGCTGGGTTAGGGGATTACAGGACAAGCAACCCTCAGCCCGAGAACCCAAAGAAACACGAGGCAGCTGTGCTGAAGAATGTTCCAGTGAGAAATCCAAGCATTAGCAGTGAAAGCTGAGGTTTGATCAATGGCTGTGGCGCGTGTCTGCACTAGTGAGCACTTTGCAGAGCCTCTGAGGTAGAAAAAAAGAGAAAATTAAGGTGTGTTATGACATCAGGCTGGAGGTCTAGGTGCTCGGGTCACCTTTGAGCCGCTGCTGATTAAGGGCTGGTGTTCACAGGTGAGCAGCTCCGAGCAGGATTTAGTGACACAGGTAGGTGAAATCACTCCACTCTCCCAGCTTACGTTAAAACAGCAAAGCTGCTGACCTTTCCCCACAAATAGCTGCAGGCAAATGTCAGAAGATAAGTGAGCTCTTTGACCTGCTCAGTTTAGTCAAAGAAAAGAAAAACAGGGTGAACTTTCCATGCAACTTCTACCTTCCTCAATAGATGTTCGCGCTACCAGAATGCTGATGTTTTTACATGCCTGAATTTGACATTTCGGGACTTTTTTGCCATCTATAGAAAACTTTGGACTCAGAGGTGCAAGCAGTGGGAAAGCTCCTCACTGACTACCTGTGGTTCTAAGCCGCCCACATTTGATAATCTCCTTCGTATCTGAGGAGCTCAAAGAGGCTAAACCCAGTCAACAGCTTGGAATGGGCATCCACCACATTACTTGCACTCAAGACAGTTTTGAAAGTTAACCTTTCAGTCCACTTTAGGGTGACTTGTGGTGTATTTTGGATTTTAAAAAATCTCACCTTTAATGTAAAAGGATCACAAAGAATATAGTAGAATATTTTTTAAAGTTTGAATATATGTGTGTTCATACCCATACGATGAGTATGAGTAAAAAATATTCTACATAGTAATAATAATAATAATAATAATAATAAAGATCTTAGAGCTTTACTGAGACAACTGTTTTTTAATCATCTAAAAAAAATGAAATCCACTCTCATGCAGGCAAATAACATACTTTACATCTATCATATCTGACAGGTGACGTGTGCTTGAACTGTTTAACTTTTCTTTTTTCACTGGTACAGGATGGATTGAGTTTTATCTTATCTGTCCAAAATAAATTGCGCCATAATTCAGGTTTTGTTTTTATTTTTTTCCGCTTGTTTGTGTTTACGTCACTAGTTTGAAGCTTATCTTCTGTTTAAAACTTGCAATACAAAGTCATGCTGGTGTAATCTTGTTTTGATGGATGAGACAACCACAGGTTACGTACATCACCCTGATGCAGCCTTATACGTCTTTGTATCTTTTGACCTCACAGAAACATCCTGTCCATTGTTAATTCACCTAAAAACACCGAGAGGATTATTATGTTGGAATTTCCACCCGCACATTAAATAAACTGTCGAGAAGGAAACACACTCTTTTTGTTGGTTTGTCTTTTTTTTTTCTTCTTTTTTTTTGCTTTAATTAATCATAAAACCTAAAGTCAAATAGGACTGAATCTCTGAATGGCAATCAACATGATGAAGAGGGCTTAAGGACTTGAGAGGAACCAGTTTAATAGCGAAAACATCTCTAAAAGGGCAATCTGTAAGATTATTCGTTTAAAAACTAATAAAAAAAAGTAAAGAATTTAAAGCTATTAACAATATGGAAAAGATGTTTGTGTTGCATTACAGACATTGTATCAGCACGGACTCATATCATTCCACAATGCAACTTTTAACTCAAGATGTGATATAATGTACCATCCAGTATTTACTTAGTCTATCATGAGAGAGGGAATTATTAGTGTGTATTATTCTGACATGCTGTCAATCTTAATGTAAGTGAATCAGAAAACTGGATTAATGTGAAAGCCATCCAGCTATAAAGTCTGTTTTAGCCTAGCACCACTTACTGCACACAAGCTTGCTCACGTAATTCTGATTTCTATGCTGTGGTAGTACTTGTTGATAGAAGACTGGATGCTCTCCATGCACCTTAGAAATCAAAGAAATCGAAAATAAGGAGGCAGAATAGCACTCCTAAATATCCAGAGTGACCGCAGTGGATTTTTTTTGTAAAACAATACAACAACCCCTTCCTAATTCTACCATGCACAGCTTTACAAAGCAGTTTTACAGTCTAAAACTCATCCTTCACCAATGTGTGATACACAGTACATCACATGCAATTTTAACAATACTGCAACTCAGTGGGGAACCACAACCAAATGAATGCAGGTGAATCTTTTTTTTTTTTTAACAACAGGAAGTTTTAAGTTACATTATACAAAGAATAATACAGTAACTGTAGTACTGTAGTAAAACTGAAACTGCACGACCTATCTGACACTCATCTATGCATTCTAACTCTTGCCAACCCTACAAACCTGTAATATTAAATATAGACTCTTGGGCACTGGTGTGATTATTCAAGCTGTTAAATCTTCAGTTAAAAGTGGTTAAATATGGATCAAAAAAGAAAAAAAGAAAAAAAAACAGGAAAGAAAAAAAAGCTCTAAGTCTGACGAAAAATAAATGAGCAAGGTCTCATCAAAAAGACAAAATGCACATGTATACAGTGCATAATGCTGGAAGACTAAAATCTGGGAAAGAACAAGTGGAGATAATATTTATTAAGACTGCAAACAAACTAAAACAAATCTGTAATGTTTCTGGCACATTTTAAATGCTTTTTAAACATATACAGGAGCAGAAACGTTTTAGTCATAACACGGGGAAACGGATTTTTATCTTTTTAAGCAGCGGTTCGCCAAACGGAATCCTTCAAGGAATAATTTCAGTCATACTTTAAAAAAAACAGGACTGAAAAGAACATTATGGCTGAATTTAGATCTTTTTTAGTACGTGGTATTAATTGTGATTATCTGCTTTATTAATATCATTTTCTTTATCACCGTTCCACATCCGTAGTTCTAAAACGACAGTCATTTTAAAATCATTCAGACAGATGGCCCACTGTGGGGTTAGGCAGTGATTGAAATGTTACACAAGTACATAACACGGTGATACCAGTCATATAAAATGTCTATATGTTAAATGAACCCTCTACTAAGTTTAAAGAGCAGTCATGAAGTTCCGTGAAACCCCTCATCAAAAGCACTATCGAAACATGGATCCACGGCATGCGATCGTGGAATAATTTCAAATGACGATAACAATAAGAAGTGCAAGAGGCAGAAAAGCTATTTTGTAAAGTTGTACATTAGTGGGAACACATCGCTTATATCGGGGAAGCCAATCACTTTGAATACATTTCATAAATTTTGATGAAGGATTAAAGAAAAAGCCTTTAACCAATAAAAATGTACGCACGTGGCCACGTGTATATATATATTTTTTTTTTAAATAATTAAATATGCATAGCATTTTTAAAGTAGACCAGTTGTTTACATCTGCAGGTACGCAAGGCGTTTATTTATTTATTTATTTTAGGTTAGGTCACTAACACGTTGCATATGGAGACTTACCGGGCATTTGACCCGCTGGGCGTTATTTAAAGACAAAATGCAAAGTTTCACATAGTGAAAAGGGGGGAAAAGCGCAGTGAGTTGTCTTTATTTAAAGTGGAGGAGGAGGAGGAGGAGAGAAGGGGGGGGTTATCCAAGGTGTTTGAGACAGATGAGGGAGGTGGGGGTCGTGGAGGAAGGAGGAGGCAGAGAGGGTAAATTGGGCGGACACATAAAAACTGCAAGGGGCCATAGATGCTGGATCATTTGAAAGCCTGCCGTCCTGCGCGCCGATCGCCCTAGTGAGCCGCACTGGAGACGAATAAGAAGCCCCGCTGCAGAGCCCGAGCGCCGGCCTTCACTCCTCTTGTCCGTTCTGAGGTGTCGCTAAAGGATTAATGAGCCAAAAAGGCGCATAATTTCTCCTTTAAGGCACATTTCGGCTTTTTTTCGGCGTTACGCCTGGACTGCCTTACACCTTCCCTTTCATATTCACTTCATTCGAGGATACCTGTACCTCTACTGATGGTAAGCGCTCACCAAACGACACATTTAGACTACACACATCAAAGAGTCAACAGCGAAACTTAAAAACAACAACAACAACAACAGCAACAACATACAGACACACACATCTTTGAGCAAGAGAGGCTCTCGCTGAAGTGTTGTTACTTTAAGTTTGGGTCTCTCCTTTGTGCGCATTTAAGCGACTCCGCTGAGAGTTTAAACACCGTTCCGGGATAAATGCGCGAGAATAAATGGGCATAAAAAACACTCACAGCGCGCGGAACTCATTCAAAAACCGATATAAAAGTGCATTTTGGAACGAATGGCGCTGTGATCATGGCCAAACAAGTAACAGGTTATTGTGCCCGAGACTTGAGCCGATGACAAATCAAGATGAGGTCATGTCCAAACACAGCGTCAGATTTTGCTGTTCTGTTTTTTTATGTCTTTCATTGAAATCGCCAGCGTTGCGCACGTGTATGCATTTTATAATTCAGTTTAACACTGATTAAACATCTGTAACTGCTTCTTGTCATCCAAGTATGAAGGCTCGTATGAACGATGGAGGTTGACAGATCAGAGATGAGCGATAATGAAAATAAGTTGGGGGGTTTCTCGCAAAAGATGAAGTTCATTTCATTTTACCGCACGGGTTTTGAACAATAATTGACGCATAATTGCGCCAGGTGACCGAGCTGATGTCCAGTAATGACATAATGCTTGCGAAAACATGAAATGCTAATACATTACAGCTGCAGAGTCTTGCAGATGTGAGTCCGGTTTGTTGTCCACTCACGTGTTTTTCATCTGTTTGCAACAAGTCGTTGTAAAGATAAATCCTGTCATTTAATCCGGTAAAACTGCAGCAGGGAAAATTGCGGCCTGCGGACGCCCGGTCTCCTTGGCACTCAGTTTAGTTTGCAACTCAAATTCATCTCGTGAACTGCAGAGGAGCAGAATGGCCAAATAAATTAATTTTAGAATTACTTTTACACACACACACACACACACACACACACACACACACACACACACACACACACACACACACACATATATATATATATATATATATATATATATATATATAAAGAAGTCACATGTCACTTCTGGTGATGGCTTTAATTTTTTTCGGTCATTTTCCTTGTCAGCCTCCGTCTGATTGTTCTGGGTTTTCCGTTATTAACGCACAATTAACAACACACTTTTTTTTTAAATTTAAAAGAAAAAACGTGCCATTGACACTTTCCCCTTTATTTTTCAATAAAAGGAAAAAAAACCCGACAGGATACATCAAAAAATCCCACACACCTCATCTTTTCCCTCAGACTTTTTGCCTTTCGTTTATAATGCCAGAGAAACATCATTGTATGTTGTAATTTCGAGCTTGAGAAATTTAAAAAATATCCCAACCTGCACATAAAATATAGAATTTTCTTAGGCTGACTGGTTAAATATTATTATTTAGCTTTGTTAATTTGGTTACTACAAAGCAAAAAAAAAAAAAGACAAGAAAAAAAAAGAAAAAGTGTTTGACATTTGGGGTTGTGTGTGTGTGTGTTTTCTTTACCTATTGCTCATTCCAAGAGCATGGCATTATTTTGGGACTACCATTCAAAGACATAAATGTCTTCTAATTATACAGGCAGCAACCGGAATTAAGCATAGACATTGCCACTGATCAATCAATAAGTAGAACCCTGTGACTAAAATGATAAAATCACTGTTCCACAGTGACCTGTTGCTCTCCTCCCTCTCTCCCTCCCTCATTCCCATCCTCCCTCCCACCATCACTGTCAAATTCCTCAGGAAACACATCTGAAGAGCCATGTGCATAGTCTGATCACATTATCTCTGGTCAGAGAGAGACAGAGAGAGAGAGAGAGAACGAATGAGAGAGGCCAAGGGGGATCAAGCAAAGCCAAGGGCAGTTTGACTGCTGCAGCCTAATTGCAGCCTGGTCTGCAACGGTTGCTGCAAAATGTATTTCTGTCACTTAGTGGAAAGCTTTTCTGTGTGTCCAGCTTTGTTTTATAATCTCATGTTGTTTTCGTTTGTTTGATTGAGAGGGCAATAAATGACTGCACGTTTATGATGAGTGCAGAGGTGTGGGTGGCGATTTTTTTGCTGCTGTTGTTGTTTTTTTAAGAATTTGGTGTAAAACTATTTCTTATCGCTCTTGGTGAAAACAGGCCAGTAAACACGAGCACACTGGCTTGAGAGACACAGAGCTGAGCGTTACTCCCTGTCTGCCTTACATCTTCTTTCATCATCATCACACCATTTTGAGTGTCTGTCTGTTTTAGCCTGCAGCTTTGTCAGTGGCTGGTTACAGTTACAAGATGTTCTGTATGGTCAGTGTTTTTGAGTGCTATGAATCCCTGTAATCATGGGAGAGGCCCTCTCTGTACAATGAACGTTTGTTGTCAGAGATGTACACACACAGACTCTCTCACACACACACATTTATCCCCTCACCCCATGGGTAATAGAGCTGATCATGTTCTGAATCCTCCTCACTCTTTTTGCTGCAGTTCTCACGAACATGCAAATGGTGGCACACACTTATGCGGACACGCACGTCAATGCATGCGCTGCGTTTTGCAGTCGTGCGCGCGCACACTGCATGTCACCCTCTCTTCTTGCACAGTGGATCTTGTGTCATGACCGAGAAAAGGAGGGTCAAACCGAGGTCAAAGTCTAATACCGTTAGGGAAATAGATCCTAGATTGCATGTATAGTGAGGCATGCAGGAGGCAAGTTAATCACATAGATATGAAGCCAGGCATGCTAGCAAGCTGAAAAACACAAACTGTATGTGACACACGCACACACACGCAGATAGAGTGTGAGCTAATATGCTTCCTCACTGTGCAGTAATTCTTGGTTGTGCTCCAGTGGAACAAGATCCAAATGATGACCGAAGCCTTGTGTCACTTTGGAGTGTTTGTTCCATGATGCTGTTGTTGTGGTCACTTAAAATTCAGTAACCTTGTTAGTGCGATTCAGCAGCACTTAACACTTCAAATGAGGTGTACAAACTGAATCATTTGATCCATGTTGTTCTTGTTAAACCTGCCTGTTAAAGCTCTGACTTTTCCCTTTTTGGAAAGTGGTTCTTTTTTGTGTGTGGAAGTGTTATATATATATTTTTAAATTAGTCTTCTAGAAGCACATTCTGCTCAGTATATCATGCGTACATCAGTGGTGAATGTACTACTGTATGTACAGTGTTATCAAAGTAGAGAAGTCCTGCCATCAGAGTCACAACCCATGCGAGCTCTAAAATGGAAGAGAAGCTCTTCTAAGAAGAATCTGTTTAGTTCCTTGTCTAAAATAGGTCAACTCAGTCGCTTGGAGGGGTAAAGGCTGAGTGGATTTTCAGTTTTAGTAAACCAACAGCCCTCTTATCTTGAATAAAGAGTTTGCTAATTGTGATCAGACTTGTTTTGTGCTCTGTGGGTTCTGACGTTTTTCTGTTGAACCTGGTGCTAATCAGATTTTTAGCTTGTCATTAATGTAAAGTAGGAAGCTGCTTTTCAAATGGGTGTCTCTGAAATAGATGTAAGCATTGAATAAGTTGTATTTTCTTACCAAGGTGGGTGTCAAGCATTAGGTATCTGCTGTCTGTGTTGTAGCACATGCCTACTTACATTCCACTTACAGCAAATAGCTAGCTTACCCACCAGCCAAAATGATAAGCCTTAAAGAGACACTGGGTCTCTCTCTCACCAATAAACACACACATACACAAGCTCCTGTGCTACTCTTTGAAGAAATGCCATGTAACAACCTCAAGTGTTTGCAAGTGTCAGTTCACAATATCCCTGTGTTTTTTGCCTTCATCTTTCAGGAACAGGGTCACTTCAAAGTTCTCCTGCAGCCACCCAACGCCACCTGACATTTCCTAGAAGAACGGGTCCATTGCCTGCTCCCAACAAACATGGACTGTTTCCCCATGCTTTATTTTCTGTCGGTAAGTAAGTGGGCCATGCCATTTAAATTTGCGGCATGTGACACGCTGCTAAATCTTGCATCTCCCTTCTCTCTGTCTGCTGACTCACTCATTTATGTGGCGTCTATCCAGACTTGGACTGAAGGTCCCTAAGGGGTGTTGGGCGAGCCACGTGCCTGAGGAAGAGCTTTTTCTTATAAGTGTGTGGCACAATGTCCCAGGTTTGGGCCATGGTTTGTTTGAGCAGAATGTCTTAAGACCGAGACTTTTTATCAAGTTAAGAATTTGCTTAGACCCCAGGGCTGCCTCTTTTATTTGTCTAATTATAGTGGAGGAGACAAGGAGGAAGGGAGATAGTGGGGAGGAATGGCCCTGAGATTCCATTCAAAAAAAAAAAAAAGATGGGTTCTTGAGCTAGCTGTTTACCTTTGGAGGATAAAGATAAACTCTAAATGGTCTATCTGATCGGAGACTACTTTACTGTAAACAAGGCAGACTGGACTATTGAAACTAATTAGTCTGCCTTTAGTGGGAACATTTATACAAGAGAAAATAATGGTGTTTTGGATGGAGGGTAAGACAAATCTTATAGCTGCCTTTATATCTGCTCTATTTAGCCCTTTTTTTAATCATTTATCTTCCTGTTCCATCTGCTGCTCTCACCAGAGACATCATGATTCCTGGTAATCGAATGCTGATGGTCATTTTAATATGCCAAGTCCTGCTGGGAGAGAGCAACCATGCTAGTCTGATACCTGAAGAAGGAAAAAAGAAAGTACCTGGCCTGCAGGGTCGTTCGGCCGCTCAAAGCCATGAACTGTTGCGGGACTTTGAGGCCACACTGCTGCATATGTTCGGCCTCAAAAGGCGGCCGCGGCCCAGTCGTTCAGCCACTGTGCCCCGCTACCTGCTGGACCTTTATCGGCTACAGTCGGGTGAGGCTGAGGAGGCCGGAGCGCACGACATTGCTTTTGAGTACCCAGAAAGGTCAGCCAGTCGGGCCAACACTGTGAGGGGCTTCCACCATGAAGGTAAGCAAACACATGAACCCCAGAAAAACAATTTTAAGGAGCACAAAACTGAAAGAAGGAATGTCATTAGTAGGAGGAGAGATGATAAATACAAGTGTCAGCACACAAACCATTACACCACTCTTACAGCAAGGTCGCTGTTGCCAAGCATTCCAATAGTTTTGGTGGTAATGCAGTGCGCTGGCATGGGTGAGGTTTGCTTAGTATTCGGGGTTTTAAAAAAAGCACATTTCCGACATCCCTTGAAACATGATTGTAAGAGTGCTCCACCCATCTCACCATAACCAAGGAATCTAAGGATGTGGTCACCAAACACTGTCTACAGAGGGGCAAAAAAAAAATCTGCTAGACAAGCTCTCAAGAGCCTAATTTGACAAAGCTCTGTGTGTTTGGTTAGCAGCTGAAGTAAAAGCATACCTCCATATTACTGACTTACACTTCTCACCCCACCCAGGAGAACACGGCTTTAAAAAGCCCGTTCTTGGACGGGAATTGTAGTGTGCTCCTCTCTCATGTCTCCAGTTTATATGGAGGGCTCTTTTAGAAGGACCTTCTTCAACGTACAATTATCTTTAATGCTACTCTGCAGACTTCTAAATAAAGCCCCTACTGCCAACAATGTGGGTGCTGAGAGCAGATGCTCGCAACTCTTTGGCGAGATGGAAAAATGGCCTCAAAAAGCTGGTGTGATAGACAGCGTGGAACATTAGAAGGGTTTCTGTTTATTGTGACTGATCCGTTTTAGTATCAAATGCAGAGGTTTCTCTGGGCTTGGAGAAAGTCCAGTTTGAGTGATCTGTGAAACGTAAGCTTAGTTTGAAAAGATAATGTGTTTGGAAAAGAAAGAAAATGATGTATCACTGTTAGTCAGCAAGGAACTCAATTGTACCATGGATAACTGAGAAAACTGGGAATAATTTATGGATAGAGAGGGGAGTGAGGAAGGAGGGATGAGTCAGCCTTGCCAGACGTGTTGCTAAGGTAGCGCACGGCCACATGAACTCAAATGGTAGCGTAGCAAGGCTAGCAAGAAAAGGAAGCGCACCACCGCTAGTACAGGAACTTCTGCATATGATGCAATGTGAACACGCGCACATGTGTGCTTGTGCATCGGTTTCTACTCCTCTACAAGCATTTACCCTTCTTCTGATTTACTAAACTATGTTAATAATATGCTCTGAAGCCTTAAGAGTGGCAGTTCTCGCTTTCATGGCAGCGCCATTGTGTGATGGTATGACTCAGTTAAATGATCTGTCCAAAACATAGGGAGGCACTGCAGCCTGCAGCAGATGGATGATTATGTGAAGAGACATGTTTATAGGCAGGTTAAACTGTGTAACCTCTAACCTTGAATTCAGATGGCACGTTTATTGACTGGGTCTAATTGATGGCATCTCTTTGTTTTACATAAGTTACGAAGTGTGTTAGTGCCCACTTCAAATCTGATTTGGTTGAGGATTTGAATACGCACCGCGTCTTCTCGCAACACCTCCTTTCCCACCGGCTTCAGATAAATGAGATTCTCCTGTACTGTCTGACTCCTTAATGATTATTCATGATGAAAATGATAAATGTCTTAAGTGAATAAACTGCAGAGCTAATCAAAAACACAGCAGGTTTTAATAATGAGAACCACCTGGGTAAGATTAGGGCCTGGGTGTGAAATAACAGGGGTGGATTGAGCAGGAAAATAGTAGACACAACATTCCTTTCCCCAACAATGATGATCTTGCCAGAAATCTGCAGACTGTGCGTGGAATAGGGAGCCTCCACTGTGTTTATACTGTAGCTGTGGTACGTTAATCACCACCCTCCTTGTAATGCATGTTTCAGCAAAGTGCTCAGAGAAAGGCATTGAAAGAAGGGCAGGATAATCCTTAAAGATAGATAAGAAAACACGGACGATATACATTTATATTCTTGAATACCCTGGAGGCCTTTCAAAGTAAACATATTTCCAGTGTACAAAATGATATCTTTATACAAAGAAATGATTTTATATCTAATCATTTTTAAGAAAGCATACAATGCTTGCACAGTATACAAAAAAAAACTGAGTGCACCCCTGTTCAAAATCCTTTAAATGTGATGAGTCAAAATAATTCCAAAAAATCCTAAATAATACAGCTGAAGTACAATACACACCTGTGATCACTGATAAACCTAATACCCGAAACAAAAAATGAGTATACTTGTGATTTCCAATTAGGCTGCATCATGTATTTACTGTCTGTTTGAGCCTCTATATGAAAAAAGAATTGCCAGAAGAATTGAAAAAATATGATTGTGAGACTTCACAAACACACTTAAACGTTCGTAATTAGGGGCTATAAACCACCGCTACAGCCACAGTGCCCACCTCCTAAAATGACACCAGGGACAGAGAGCTGCTTGCACAATCTAGCATCAGACTTGTCCAGAGAAATGATGCATGCCAGTAAAAAACAAAAAAAGAACAAAACAACAACCTTGCTGGCTCTCCAGCACAGATCTGCAAGACTGAACTTGGTGCATATCGCAGTGATGATTTTGGGAGCATATTATTTGGTTAGATAAATCCAGGATAAACAATTTCTGGAGAAATTGCATTGTAATTGCTGAAAGTTGCTGCAGCCCTTCTGCACACGCATCCAGCAACAGGCTGGGATCAGAACAAACCGTTCAACCCTGTGGTTAGTGGACAATCTTACTTTACCGCCTGAGCCATGGCAGCCACAAAGATATTCACCAGAGTTCTTCATGTTTAACTTTCTCTGAGTTTGCTGCACAGAGTGCCATTAAAAGAAAAACACATAAGATGCTTAAGGCATACTAATATTGATCAGTCATTTAAACTGCAGTCGGCATAAACCTGAAAAAGCAAAGACAAAAAACTACAATGCACTGCTATCCTGCAGGTCTCACTCTCCATCCTAAGTGCGTTCCCAACAGATAAGCACAGCACTTTCCGCTGAGTAATATTTAACTGACACGTCAAACCCTTTTGTTAAACGTGAAAGCCTTTTCTAACCCATTCATCTCCGACATACTACCACTGTTATCACTGCTGTCTTCATACAACGTTACCTTACCTGAGCAGGTTAGAAAGATGTGACTCGCCAAACTCTGCTATCACATCCTTTGACTCTCAGGGATTCCTCGTAGGTTTAGTAGTGACACTAAACAACAAAGATCCACCAAACAAAATCACCAAAAACATTGAAAGACTGATGTGGTGGGAACCAAACTCGGAAATCTTTGCACCCTAAAGTGACACTTTGATGCCACATGCGCTTTTCAAAGAGCTGTCAAGGTGCCTCACTCTTTAACTTTACAACTTCGCATTTTGTTGAAGAACCTGCATTTGTCTGAAGAAAAATCGCATTCTGTCTGCTTATTGTGGTTACTTTGCAGAAAGATGCTGGAAAAGTGCTGCCTACCCTAGCTTCAAAACCTAGTAACATTCATTTCATCCTGTCACTGGCAACTGGCAATAACAGGATTATGCTAGAACTCACTGATACTGATATAAATATTACAGAAAAAGTATAAAATGTAAATCTTGGTAGTCAAACATGTAGTGACTTTTGATAACATATAAAAGTAAACATTCTGCTGTTTAACTGAGGAAATGAGTGTAAACTTGTGCAATTTTGAATCAGGATATTGCACATATTTTGTACCCTTGCTATTTTTGCCCTTGCTCAGGATGTATAAGTCTATTTTACATAGTCTCAAAATTATTGAGTTTCTTAGTTAAGCTTGCAGTAAATATTTTTTTTTGCTGTATTTCAGAGCACATGGAGCAGCTACATGAGCTGGATGACAGAGGACCCATGCCCATTCGTTTTATGTTTAACCTCAGCAGCATCCCAGAGGACGAGCTTCTGTCTTCCGCAGAACTGAGGCTCTACCGTCATCAGATTGATGAGGCCATTGCTGATGCCATCTCAGACGACCAGGCACTTCACCGAATAAACGTGTACGAGGTGCTCAAAGCCCCCCGACCCGGGCAGCTTATCACACAGCTACTGGATACGCGGCTCGTGCGCCACAACGCGTCGCGCTGGGAGAGCTTTGACGTCAGCCCCGCCGTGCTGCGCTGGGCTCGTGAACGACTTCCCAATTACGGGCTGGCTGTGGAGGTTCTGCACCTCAACCAGACTCCACGCCACCAGGGCCGACACGTTCGCATTAGCCGCTCGCTGCACCAAGAGCCCGGTGAAGACTGGGAGCAGCTACGCCCCCTCCTGGTAACCTTTGGTCACGACGGAAAGGGTCATCCGCTGACTCGCCGGACCAAGCGCAGCCCGAGACAGCGGGGCCGTAAACGCAACCGCAACTGCCGGCGCCATGCGCTGTACGTGGACTTCAGCGATGTAGGCTGGAATGACTGGATAGTGGCGCCTCCTGGTTACCAGGCCTATTACTGCCACGGGGAATGCCCCTTTCCTCTGGCAGATCATCTGAATTCAACCAACCACGCCATTGTTCAGACACTGGTGAACTCTGTGAACAACAATATTCCCAAGGCCTGCTGTGTGCCAACAGAGCTCAGCGCGATCTCCATGCTCTACCTAGATGAACATGACAAGGTGGTCCTTAAAAACTACCAGGAAATGGTAGTGGAGGGCTGCGGCTGCCGCTAACGCACAGACGTACTAAAGTGTGGGCTTGGACTGCGGCACTGAAAAAAGCAACACGGGCGCTAACAAATCGGAAGGTCTTTACTCCCAAAAATGTTCACTTGGACCCTTATTTATAACTTTTATGAGATGTATGTTTGTCTCACTTTTTTTCTTTGACTATATCATATATTTTGACAAAATATATATTTATATCTACATATTAAAAATAAATAAATAAAAATAAATCCTTATTTTAAACATAAAAAAGCTGTACAACTTTTCATAATGTACATTAGATTGTATAAGGTTTTGTTTGTTTGTTTGTTTTGTTTTGTTGAAAAATAGTAAAAACTCTAAAAAGTAAAGTTTATTTACTGGTAATATTTATTGCTTTCATATTATATATAGAAAAAAATAAACAAAAATATGAATTGCTTCCAGTAACACATTCAGTAATATCAAATGATGCATCCTTTGTGTATTTGCATAAATTAGAGCACTGAGTGAATTTGTTACAATGGTGAATTGTATTGGCTTTAATTAAGACGTTCGACATCAATCTGATTATTTTGAAAAGGCCCTCAAAACAAAATCATAAAGGTAAAAACGTCATTGTAAAGTATATGTAATAGAAACAAAAAGGAGTTAATAAAAACTACAATCTGACCTTAAATCTCCCATTACTTTTGTAATTTGGATTTAAACATGAGGCTGAAATTTCTCCCCGTGGCACGTTAATTGCGGTGTAATCACTTTTTACTAAAACAAAAGAGACGAGCACAGAAATCTCTCTGTTTTGTCTTTGCCAAATAAAAGAATGTTTGGCTTGTTATCTGGTATCTCGCCAGCTTTCAATGGATTGCAGCTCATCAAAGGAAGAGCAAAAACCAGCAGAAAAACTGCTTCTGCATCTTTTTAAAACAACATAGGAAGTTTTTTGTTGTTGTTTTGTTTTCTGAGAAGCAGTATGCCATTTAACAGGACATAGGAGATTAGGGTTAGGGCCTTATTGTTCTCAAATTTCACTTTAATGTCAATTAGGCTAACATGTGGTGGTTGGATACTTGCTAATCCAATTGCAGTCGAGATGGGTTGTTCAGACCAACTGCGTGAGAGTGATTCTATTGTTCCTGACATCCCCACATTGGGGGCATGATTGTGGCTGATGCGTCCTGCCCTCATACAAGGCGGCTGAGTCCTCAGAAGAATCAAAGGTTAGACACTCTGTCTCCTGCCTTTGTCTTCAGCGGCTCATGCCGGCAGAGCAAAGACGCCTGTCTCCAACCTGTGCCCCATCACACAAAAGGCTTCTACATCACTTATTTACAAGCTGACAGCTGTCCCAAATTATGTGATAATGTTTAGGGAGAGCGTCTCCTTTGAACTGTTGGGGGGACGTTGGCTGTGCATTGTTGCCTAGACAGCGTCCTGTACATATTCGTCTCCGGCAAACCACTGCGCATTGTTTAAATGCCTAAAGAACAGTATAATTACATTTAAAGAGTTTTAATTTGATGGGTGTTTTTTTCTGAAATAACCTTTAAAAGCAACTTAAGCCACTAAACGATTGACAGAAAACACAAAAAAACAAAAGATGAATCAACTAAATTAGGTATGACGTTAATTCAGTTTTATTTAATGATAAAAGACAAGTTTGTTAGTTTTTACTACTGGAGCACGTGCAAGCCCTGAGGCACTCCAATTGCTGCTGGATGTCTCTTTGATGCTTGCATATCTGCCTCAAAAAGGGGTGACTCCTAAAGGAGTGGAGGACGTTGAAGAATTTAATTTTGAAGTGTCTGCAGGAGGACGGGAGGTATGTATGTGTGCGTGTTCATGTGTGTGTGTGTGACTTGGCAAAGAAGGGGGCTGGGGTTGTTTTTAGCAGCTTGACAGTACAATTACAACATTTCAACTGATCTCCCCCCTAAAGTTGAGATAACATCTGCTAGTTACGGTAATCACCTTGCCTGTTCATTATCTCCCTACCCTACACAAAGAGCATGCGTGTCTATTAAAAAGCCCAGAGCGAGTTGCATTTATGTAAGCTCGACAAACTTAGTGAGGCTAGCATTTTGGTTAACATCAAGCAGGCCCTTAAAATGTGTATTTGGTGGAGGTGACTCAACCTTTACAGAACCTTCAGCAGCATCAAGTCCAAGAAGCTTCACTGAGTGCAGTCAGCCACATAGCAGTGAGGACTTCATGAGTGTGTGTTAGCATGAATGGAGGTGAAGGGTGTGGGGGTCAATTAAAGAACAAGTCCTTAAAAACAGATTGAGGCTTTTGTCATTCCTATGTGACGTACCCCGCCGCTTCCTGTAAGTACTCATTCTCACGCAATTACAGGTGAGTCATTATGCAGGAGGTCTATTGACACTGCGCGACTAATTGACTGGGTGAAGTCTTCAAAAAGCTTTTTATTTGGACATTCCACCGTAAAGTGAGCCGTGTGTTTACAGACAGCCAGCCCTCCCGCAGGAACAAAGGAAGATGATCCTTGCTTACATTGCCTTGCTATAGTGGGAGCACTCCATACCCCTATCTCTAAACCCCCCCCAGTTACAAGATTTTAGAGACTTCAGTGTGTTTGACTGCATCTTTTAGACAAGTCATGTGACTCTGCTTTTAACAATCACCTCCCTTTGAGAGGACTAGGAAAGGACATAAAATTACTAGAACATTAACTTCTGTCCATTGGTGGAGAAACAAAAAGCTAGAAGTATTTTACAGTTTATATTTGTCTTGAGTCCCCATGCTGGCTGGGAAATTGATGCTAAATAACATGTCATGTCAAAAAAAGTCAGAACTACCCCGCAGAGTTCTAACGCAGAATCTAGTCTGGCCTGTTTGACTTGCAGTCTCATACAATGATACATCTATACTACCTTTCTTTTTATCAAATGTTTCAGTGCCACAGTATTCTATTTTACTGTTATTTCACTTATATATTTATTATTTCACCGCTAACAGTCGAGTAGGCCTAGTTTACTGTGGCCATACTGATTTATAGTAGGTAACTGCAGCAGTAGTAAATGCTATATTTAGGCTGAGCCTTCATTAAGGTGATCAATATCAATTGTGTGTGACACTAAAATAGCTGTGATACAGGTAGTGCTCAAAAATTCAATATTCACTGTCAAATTACATAAAACATGCATTTAAAGAGCTACAAATACTCTACAAAACCGATTAAAATTTACTGTTTCAGATTCAATTAAAAATCTTCCATTCACACTAAAGCTATAAGCAAGTGTGGCAGAAATGTAACCACCGTGAAGAAAATACGATAGAAAAACCCCAAAAGATTTATTCTCTTCGCACCACAGCTAAGATCAATTTGCACTACACTGGCTCATGTTGCAGAATAAACTAAGAAACAAAGATTTCTAGAAGTCCGTTTAGCTCCGTTTATCCTTCATTTTGTACAGCCAACCATAGCTAATACTGTTATCGCTGGCATCCTTTATCTTTTTCCAGTTAAGAGACTTTCTAAAATGATCCAAATCAAGCATGAAAGTAGTTACTTGATTGGTAGTAAACTTGTCTAACAAAAAAATAAATAAAAGATACCTAAAATATCTGTTGTCTGTTAAGGTCAATTAAAACTACAATAACACAAAATAGATGAGAGAGAAAGGAGGTTTAATCTTTTGACTGTTGGATAGATTGTTAATCTATCCATTCACTACAGAGCCATGCATAATGGTTGCGATGCATAGTTGGCAAGTTTTGTAAGTTCAAAAGAGAACTTTTCAGAGCAAAACATTTCTGAGATTAGCTGGATAAACACTGTTGCTTCTGCATATCTTTGAAAATTCGTGCTGATTTAGCATTTTTCAAATATCACGTAAAAGCCTCGAACACCACAAAGACTTGCTCACCTCTGCTTTATTGAGGTATTGGCAGATGTTTGAACAGCGGAGATCTCCAAACAGCATCTAAAACCACAACTATCTGCAGGGTGAGCCAGACTACTAACACTAGGGACACAATATACAGTTATAAAATTATTTTTATGAAACGTACTGCACAAAAAGGCTTTGTATATAAATGCTCTATAAAATGAAATTTTGGACTGGAAATATTAAATGAGTCCACATATTAAGGGACTCATTTACTGTGTGTGCTTATTCTGTTGTCCTGAATCAAGAGGGGCTATCATGGTGACAGCTCATGTCAGTGCTGCTCGAGGTCAGGGCCTCTTGTTACACCCTCTCACTCATACTTCCACACACGTGCATGGAAATGCACACATATTCTTTATACTCTCTTCAGGATATATCATTTTTACACAAAAGGGCACACAAACACACATTCAGGTTTGAAACTTTAGACCCTTCCCGCTGTCCATCTGTAGGGGTTATCTGTGTGACACCTCCTCTCACCCTGTCTGTGACTCATCTCCACTCATCACGCACACCTCTGTGCTGGCACATGGCAGCTGGGACACTCCATGGTGCATTAAAGGGGATAAGGCTGTCATCGGTGGAACAGTTTGACCTCGGGTCACTGGCACAAACGCATGCATGCACAGACGCATGATGAGTACGCTGGAGGTACTAACAGGTAACAGCAGAGGGATATTTTACTTGTTAGGGATCAGACTCAGGTGAGTAAGAACATTTAGGATAAAGAAAGGACATCTTTTGCTATGAAAAGATGTAAAGTAAATACATACATGTAAGCATACCTTCTTTTGAAGATTTGGCAACTCCCAAATTCAAGTGATCACTCCATTGAGGCTGTTAATGCCCTTGGTGTCTGTCAGTTGTTATGAGCAGAAAGAAAACAATGGAGCCTTCTCAAAGAAAGCTTAATACTATCTGCTGACTGTGTGATTAGAAAGAGAGTTGGATTTTTGCATCTTGACAACTGTTGCCAAACAAAGCACACAGGAATTGTGGGCCGGGGGGGGGGCATGGAGCGTGGGTTCTCTGAGTTACACACTGACCCCTCAGCAGTCGTTTCTCTCACCAGCCTCTCGGCCTGGGAAGGGCCCACAGTGGAAATTTCCATTTGTCGAAGAAACAACACGCAGGTTTAAAATTTGGTGTCAAGTGCCAGTGTCGCTGTGCGGACGGAATGCTTCTTTTGTGGGCGAGTCTCTGGTGTAATTTCGGGCAGGGCAGGGTGTCCCGGCAGTAGGTCTTTCTTCCTGTGGCCCTGTGCAGTTTCATTAGATACGGCTAATGAAAAGATGGCTGGCCCCGCAGCCTGGCCCCCTGACACTCTTCTGGCCTGTATTTAGAGCTCCTGCCTTGCATCTCCAACTGAACAGGTGTGCTGGCTGGCCCTGCAGCGCTACACCAATGCGCCAAAAACACGTTTCATCCTCATCTGCTTGAGGCTTTGGAAAGTTATTTTCACAAGCTCATTTCACAACATTATTTTAATTTAAAGCAACTTGTTCAGGATTTTATTCCCTTTTTCCAAAAATAGAAGAAAGAGGCCTCCCTTTATTTTCTGTTAGAGCAAAGATACTTACTTCCTCTTCACAGCGCTAAGAGGGCCAAACCAAGAGTATAAAATAAAAATGTATTTTTGTTATTTGAAATCTGTTATCCATTTGTATTTTCTTTCCTGTTTTGCTTCTTAACAGCCCCTCTTCCACTGAGACATCTCTCAGGTCCTGTGTCAGATTGAAATGCTATTTTATGCCATTCAAACATTATTTTTGGCATTTTTCATAGATTCATTCAAATTACAATATAGGTGTATCTTCATAGATTCAGTGCCTGAGTGGATTTTAGGACTTTCATTCAGATATTGCCTTAAAACAACTTTGTTCTCTTGTGCATCATATTACATTACGTGTTAGCTCTATATTCCTAAGTATATAAGGCAGTAAATTAAAGACCGTGAGTTAAACAGAAGCATAGTTCATGTATGGATCTCCACCACTCTGAAAGCTTTGGCAAGCTCAGAAATTTGTTTAAAGCCGCCTGTAATTAGATAAAGCTGTTTATGCACAACTGCTCCATCTCATTCTCTCATTCCCTTCTCTATGAAACACCAAATTGGCTTTCACCACGACAATAGTTGATATACAGTATGGCGTCATCTGATGACTTCTCATTGTTTTGCTCAGGTTAGTTACAGAAGCCTTATTTTGGCCGCAGGCAATGTCTCCCTTTCAGGTTAATATATATCTGAAAAGAGAACCGGTGTTTGAGTGAGGCACGGCTGGAGTTCGATCTCAGTGTTTATTTGCTAACAGACTCCCTCTGTGTTCATACGCTGACCCTTTTGTGTGGCACTCTGGGAGGCAGGTGGATTGTGCCTCGGGCTTGCGGGCTACAGTTTGAAAGCAACAACGTGAAACTGGAGATGTAACATGACCCTGAGGCAATTAGGCCCACAATGAGGACGTTTTTTTCGCATTCGCTCCTTTTGTGTTGCTAAATAGTATTTAAGAGGAAATAAAATGAGGAACCTTGGGTGCTTTGGCAGTGAGACTGAGGAAAATGTACAACCAGGTGGTAAATCAGCAACAGTTTTTGTTCCTGAGCAATGGCTGCTTGTTGTACACAAGCGAGGAAAATCAATAGAGCTCACCTTTGAAGCTGCCCTACCTTGTTGTCCGGCGCTTTTTTGAAGCGTGCACATAAGCTGTTCAGAAACTGACTTTGGTGTTGAGAAAGGTGCAATGAGGGAGAGAAGCAAGAGACCCTGCAGCTCCTTCCCTCCGCCCTCTCTCCCTCCTCCCTTTTAGTTGCTATATACCCTTCCTTGAATGGAGTGTGTCTACCGGATCTGCCCAGGATGAAATGTCATATCTTAGACTGATCCTTATCTCTTAATCGCTTCCTTTGTCTCCCATGATTCCTCCGACCCTCCCTAACTTGGCTCCTCGGACTCTGGCCTTTGATGTGTCAGCCACAGTTAGGGACGCTGGGGGTGGGATATTTGTGGTGTGTGCATGCATGTGTGTTTTAAAGTGGCGGTCTGGTTCTGCTCTGAGCTAACAAAAGCCCCAGAGGTTATCAAGATTCTGTGGTGAAGGAGACCACTAGAGATGGCTGCTGTTGTGCTGCGCTGGTGCTCCTGCAGCTAAATGCAAAAAGATGGCGTGTGTGCTAGCCAGCGTACATATGGATGTTCAGAATATTTGCGTGTGCTGTAGGGCAAGAGTAATGTGTAACAGTGATGTGTGTGAGTATGTCTGGGTGCACATGTGCGTCTGTATGACTCCACACAGGGTGAAATGCTAATATGATGACACATGAGCCTCAAAACTTTCTCCAGGTCTACAAGCAGATGTTTGTGCTGTATGGGTCACAGACAGTCAAATGTGAAACAAATGTTGGTAACACCACAGCCCGAGTGAATAAAGAATAATAAAATAAATAAATAAAAACACACACACACTACGTTGATAGAGTCAGTACCAAAACCCTTTTACTATATGCTAGGTTTAACAGTTTAGTCTGGGAAAGTTGTGATGTTTCTATCATAGATTATTTACATCTTGGAACTAAAATGAGCACAAGTGGTATATCTCTAAGCAGTTATTTGAACCATTTTTAGCACTAACAGCGGTCTGTTGGTATGCGTGTCTGCCACTCTGGACTGAACTGAATGGTGGTCATGGTCCTCAGATGACAAATCCTAATTTTCATCTTGAGCCACCAGCACTTTTTTGGGTTTTTTTTTTTTTTGCTGTTTTTTCGTGAGAGCAGCAACAAATGCTGCCCCAACTGTGCTGATTTACAGGTGCTTAGCATTAATTTTACAGACGTTAGCGTGCTTATAAACCCATACATTTTATATCTTAGCATGCTATCATACCGATATTTTGTTTTAACTCAAAGCTCTGCAGTCTACAGCCTCAGCTGCTGGGTGATGCTTGGCACACTTTTTCATGCTGTAGTAATGGAGGTGTGGGCCTGGTCTAACCTCTGAATTGTTTTCCCACTTTATATTTACTTGTTACCTTGTAATCTAGACACCTATGTGACAAAATAGATCTCTTGTTCAGTGCTTCTAGATGAAAACGTTTTCATTCAGTGAACTGAACACGTTTTCATATTAAGTTTTTATCTAAAGAATTACATTCGAAAAAAGCTCAAATGATCATTTTAGAGTTAATTTTGCTTGATTTCTGTTCATAAGTAGAATTTTAGGTTTAAGGCGTCTGAGGAGAGTTATGGACTTTTATTTTCTTGTCACTGTTATGTTCAAACTGATTCTAACCCAGTTGGTGGAGACATTATTAGAAAGAAAATCCTATTGGTGTGACGTATATGACGTAAAGACGAAAAAACATATAATTTATTAATTATTTAATGCAATATTTTAGGAAGTTAAAGAGCAGTATACAAGGTTGTGGCCCGATACTACAGAAGAGAAGCAAGCGTACACAGAGTAACATTTTTAAGTGGGGGATCATTTCAAAGATAATTTCAAATACAACATTTCTAACAACTCATCAATTATTAGCAAACAAATTAACTGTTTCTGTGCAGTTTGTCATACAATGTGCCTGCTAGCTAAAGATGCAGTTGCTGTATTTACCACAAGGAGAAAATAAAGGGTAATGTGTGATACATTCACCCTCAGAGATGGAGAAAGGCATAAGAAAGAGTGCACAGGATCCTAAATAATATTTTATTGTTATAATACAATAATAAAACACAAGGTTCAGTTAGCTTTGCACAAAACTAACTTGCAAAATACAATGGAAGTGAAGTTGAACAAAATATAATAGATGTAGAAAAAGCAAAGCTCCAAAAGCTTCTTTTCAGTGTGTCTCAGTGTGTCTCAGTGCAATTCTTTGCATATTTTGGTTTCTGTATCTTCCACAGTTGTTCCATCAGATTATTGTCTCCCCTAAATCACTTCTGTTGTGTTCTGTTTATTAGTTTTTGGTTCTTTACTACTTCCGTTGTGTTTTTGTGTGTTTTACCAGCATTTTCCTATTTGCTGGTGCTACCTTAGGTTGCAGTCCATTTAACCTCTCAGGGGTGTTGTAGAAAGGAGGAGGAAAAGGAAAACACTGATAAACAGAACAAAGTAAGGCCTGTAATAAAAGACGTATGCAACAGCTCAGTCATCTGACAAAAGAAACAACTTTTAACGTCAAATATCTGAAGCACTCTCAGTGCTTTTTTATCCTTTTTAATCTTTTTTCTTCATTTAGGGTTTTATACTAAGATCATACACATTTTCTGTTATTTCACTGTCCTCAACAACGTTCCTTTGTGCTTTTAATGTAAAAATGCTTTGGAATGAAACAGAAAACATCAGGCAAAGAGAGACTTCATATGGGGGATTGCATCAAGGTTATCAAATAATTTTCATTGTATTGGAACATGTGAGAAAAAGAGACAGAGACAGAGAGAGGACAGCTTCTTCGAATAGGCTTGTATCATCGAACACATCTTCAAATATGTAGGCACGTCTTTGAACATTTGATTGTGTATGGGTGGAAAATGTATGTGTGTATCCTATCATAGCTCATTGTTGTCTGGTGGGCTCATTTTGCCCATCCGACATCCGGAGCTTCATTCTTTGGTCCTAAAGGAATCTTGGGTTGAAGCCAGGGGTGATGGGGGCATATTGTCTGCACCCTCTGGTGGCAGGATGCAACAGCACAACCTGCCCTTTGTGTGCGCATCGCTCTGAAAGGGTGTTTGTTCGTCTGCGTGTTAATCTGGAGACAGCAGAAGAACTTGCTTCCTCAGATGAAAGTACAATACTCTGTGTTTGTGTGGGGAGGCCACCCAGCATAAGTTACATATCCTGACAAAGATAGGAGACCTGGCTTACAATTAGAGGTTTTTGCTTCAGCCCAAAACATGATTCATTTTAGTGAAAGAGCACGGCCTTCACTGGGTCCAGAGCCACCTGGAGAGTTCAATAGGGTCAGGGAGAAAATGTCATCACATTATTTAACAACTTATAATATATTGTAGCTTAATCATGGATGGATTTCTACAAAACGACCAACAATATATGAATGTTTGCACATCCATACAAGTATAAAGAGAACATAAGCCACCATTTCTAAGCTCCCTTCATTGCAAGTGACCGCCGCAAGGCTGTTTGTTGATCTTGGCATTAATGTACACAACTGTATATTTTTAAGCATGGATTTTGGGGCATGTGTAAGTGAGATCATGAACATATGGTCTAAGCAGTAAAAGCGTGCAGGCGTGAGCCCTGAGGGACACCATGGCTTTGTAAGTGAACACTGATCATATGCTTCAGATATTAATCCCCTGACATTTGTGGAAAAATCGTGCTCACTAAGTTCTTAAACCTACGACGAGCTAGTGAGAGACAAACAAGGGTATCCAACATGCATTTGGATTATTATGAGTTTTTCTTGGGAAAGTAGAAAGGGTTCAGGTTTTATGTGAATGACCAGTACTTCTTTCCTGCTCGAAGAATTATTATTCTTTCAAACTAGTGACACTGTGCTACTCAAACATATGTTTATATTAAAGAGACAAAACCCATTAACATCCTTACAAATGATGGACAAACTTGATAAGCTTAAGGTGAAGTCTCCACATCTTATGACAGCAAACCTCAACAAGAAAATATTGACGCTCAACCATGTTGGTTTCCATGACAAAAAGAAATGTCATGTGATAAAATTGATTTTCATTTGTCCAGCAGTGATTTGCAAAAGTTTGAAGAGGTTCCTACAATAATGTGCCACCAAGTCTCAACCTCCAGTGCTGAGAAATGAAGTCAGAAACCCAAAAACTACAGTTCCTGGCTCCAAATATGAGTCAGTCCCATAGAATCCCACATTAAAATGCCCAACCTTACAACAGAAATAAACATGTTTACGGCCTTGTTTTTGGTTTTGTTCTCAAGCTAATATATCTCCTCATAACAGCTATAAACTTATTTCAGTTGCTCCCTTATTCACAAGAGTTCACCACAGGACAGGATCTGCATTGCTGCAGGTTTTTATATCACATCCTGCCTGATGGCCTGATGCAACTTTTTAGGTTTCCTTTCAGTTTTGACTTAGGGATCGCTCAAATGTCGGGCGACTATGTTAACCACTAGATTATATGGATTAAGGGAGGAAAGTGGTGTTGTGGAAAGATATTTCCACTAAATTGGCCAATAAAGTAGCTTGATGTATTTAGGTATGCAATATGTGTAGTTTAGGTAAAGGGTGCATCTAGTACACACAATGAGCTGGCACACACACACACAAAATTATGTACAGCAGAGCACAACAGGTAGCACAACACAAGTTTTGGGCAAGCGGTCACCGCAACAAGTGCCACGTCCTATGAGTTATGAGTGCACTTGTTGCCAAATGCAGGGATCTGATTGGTTAAACCTTTTTATTTGCATGCTAAAATCAGAAAAATCAAACTTGACCCAAAATGCAAATTTGTTCAATGAAATTATGTGATTGATGTGACTAGCTGGATCAAAAAATATAGTTTAAAAAATTCAAAAAAATATACATAATTTTTTAGACAGTCAAAGGAAGGAGATGGAAAAGACACGCTGCGATGGACCACAGGTCAGACTCAAATCTGTGCCACTGCTCTGCAGCAATGCAGCATGCGGTCACAACTGGTAGCAGACATCAAGTCATGTTTAAGCTGATGACGCTGATTAGACTCACTCACTGAATTTTACACTTTTATAGCAGCTTTATAGTGTCTAGGGGTTGGAAAACAGCCATACAGCTCGTGAGACATCTGCTTATATTTTGTTGAATTCAGCTGACTAAATCCACAAAGAGCCGTGAATACTGGAGTAGCTTCATATGTCCTGTGATCACAGCCTACAGAAAGAAAAATGCACTGGAGCTCACAAAACAAGTTATTATATGACTTATTTCTAAGTAATTCTTTTCCCTGTGGTGCACTGCTACACCCAATCTTTGGTTTCCCCCACCTGCCAGATCCCACTTTAACCCCTGTCTAAGATGAATGTTATGAAACTGAACATTTGCCCTTTGAAGTCTTCACAAAATTACCTTTCTTGCAGGATTTTGTTTCCCCAGGATTGACTGACTGTGAAGACGTGGAAAAGAGGAAAACACTGAAAACATACAATTAAACATTTGAGCCAGTAATAAAAAGGCAGAGGAACAGTCACATCAAACAAACAGACATGTTGCCTTGGTAATGAGCAAAGCCCCTGCTGAGGTGGTGCACGTGTGCTATCAAAATGAGTTATATCTAAAAAGTAAAAGATCGCTACAGGAAAGAGTTGTAATGGCTGACAGACGTGGAATGAGAGAGAGAAACAAAATTTTTCTTGTGGTTCTGAGGTCCTGCAAAAATCTGAGGGAAGGTAGAGAAGAATACCGTACTAATTAAGTCCAGGCTATCACAGCGGATGGTCTGTTCTATTGGACACAGCCAGGGGATTTACAAAATACTTCCAGTTATTTGTCCTTTACGTTTGGGAAAGGATGTACATACTTACTCACGTCACCTGGTATTCACATGTGCTCCTGGCACATGCTAACCTTATGCTACCTGCGATCCAACATCTAATAACAGATGAAACAACTCAGAGATGAACGATCGATGTTTTTGAAATGGTATAAAGAATTTGCTCTTAAAGAGAAAAGCACAAATTATGGGAGTCAATACAGTGATATGGTAAGACGACACATAACTTAAAGCTATTTAGCAACATGTCACTATGATGTGTGTGTGTGTGGCTGCATTTCTTTTTCTGTGGGAGTTTGTGTGAGGCTCCCGGCCATAGCTGTGCCCGGAAAGGCTTGGAGCACAACCAGTCATTAGGAAGTCAGGCTGTCTGGTGTGCATTATAGCTTGGGTACAGTAACTCTTACAAGCAGAGGATGCTCTCAAATCAGGATGATGAGAACAAGAAAGAGGTTGAAGAGAAAAAAATATCATGCAATGCTGCTTATAGACCAACAGCGGGATAAAGCCCCAGCTGAATCAGTGCTGCAATGCAAACCACAACGGAAGTTTTGACTGCAGCTCTCAACAATTTGACATGTTTTGGTCCTCCGTGTCAAATAAGTGTTTACATTACCTCTGTTTAGGTTTGGACATAACATCAAATGGACATGATTTAGCCCAGAACGTAGAAACTCCAACTGAGAGAAAAGGAAAAAGATGTGCAGTGTAGCATACAGGCAAAAGACTTTGGGATGAACAAAAAGAAAAGAGAGAGTGTTCAGTGGACAGGGGGAAAAAATATGAATGGTATTTGGTGAGTACCTCCAAATGAGTTCTAACAGAAAGCCTTATGTAACACTGGAACAGCTGGTTCCTGTGCTTTGTTGTTCACCTTTTAGACTTTAATACAGCACTCCATAAGACGAGCAGCAAACATCTGCACAGATCTAGACTGGATTATCTTTTAGCAGTGCATTCTTTCTTCAAGGTTGTGGATAGATACGCACAGTGCATGATCATGATCAAGTCAGCAGCCTTTGGTGTGTTTGCCGTAAGTGAAATAGCCGATTGGTGGAACTTTCTAGATCATACAAGCCTCATTTACCCAGTAATGCACACATTCATGCAAGGATTTAGTATCTTGACTAAGAACGCTTCAACATGCAGGTTGTAGTAGCCAGAGATTGAACCACTAGTGTTTGGGTTGGTAGACGACCTACTTTACCTCCTGAGCCACAACTTTCTTGAAGTGATGCATATCTATGAGATAATTAATGAACAAATAAATTGCTGTAAGTAGTCTGTGCAACAGGTTTCACACCTAACTTGTCAGATATGGATGCTTGTTAATGTTGGCATCTCAGTGACTCTAGAGTAAACGTAGGACAGCAACCTCTGAGAAGAAATTGGGGGTCGGCCAGTGATTGCATTGAATTTTTTGTCATTCTTTGACTGATTACATGTTAGAATGAGGTTCTTTTCATAAAATGCTTTGTTAGTTTTATTCAAGATGTAACGGGACTTAAACCGTCCAAAAAGGTCAACTTTTGTTCCATCAGTCCACAGAATATTTTCACAAAAATCTTGGGGATCATCTAGATTTTGGGGGGGGGGGAATGTGAAACGAGCCTCGTGTTCTGGTTTTGGTCAGTAGTGGTTTCCTCCTTGAACAGACGGGGGATCGAACCACCAACATTTGCGATTAGCAGGTGACTTGGTCTACCATCTGAGCTACAGCCAAGGAGTTAACAGTTTACAGTAAAATCACCATCGTACAGCAACTTTGTGATCATTTTTCTGATCTTTTTTCTCAAATCTGTAAGGTTGTAGTTGGACTTACACTCACACCTACATTTTAAATATAGAGACAGCAACAGATTTCACTGTTAATTGCCATATTATTACAGACAAATTGCATGTAATTGCCTACCAATTCAATGACAACCTGATAGCAGCCTGACTCCGTCTTATTGCCATTTTATTACCGTCTTGATGACTGAAACCACTTTGAAGACAGCAACAGACTGTGAGTGTTTGCAGACCTGGTCCCTATCTGTGAAGTAACCACTTCATAGGCAACAATAACACAGGTTCATTTCACATGGTTGCAATAATCTTGGTTATAGTCTTCAACAGTTTGAAGTGTGTAGCTATAAGCATCATTTCTCAACAGGATCAATCCTGAGAGGTGTTGTGTTTAAAACAAAACCACAAACTCTTCCAACCAAGAAGTGTTTGGTGCCTAGACGTCTGCACTCACCACCGCTGCCAAACAGGGTTAACTATTCACTGTAATAATGTACTTCAGTAACAATAATATGAGATCTCAAATAGCCCTTTTCCATTTTTACCTGCTTGGGTTGGTGCAACATGGATTGACATGGTTTTTAGAGTTCCTCATTAAGTGATAATACCTGGTACCAGGTACTACTTGGCTGGGGTTCCAAGCCATCAAGGCGATCTGAAAATGTGATGTCAACAGATTGTGTGCCACCAATTGCCCACTCAATGGTGTCACACAATGAATTATGAGAGCATTTCTTTCACGAAAAACAAAAACACAATTTTTGAAACCTGGCAACGAGGGAAATGGAGGCACAAAAACCAACACCGTGGTCCCCGAGTCTGATGAAAAGCCACAGACCGAGCAGCAGGTATATCATTGCCTCTAGGTCCACCTTTGATGTGGCGTTTGTGTCACATGCAAATCACGTCACGGGACGTTCAGCCGCTATAATGACCCCACGCACATTAGGTGGTACTCAATTGTAATGGAAAACGAGTCGAGCTGATTCACGCTGCGCCAAGTCATCTCAAGCAGAATAAACTGCATGATATCGCCACAAATATACTTATTCATCTAGCGCCAGCCGTGAAATTCACAGCTGGGATGCTGCTGTTTACAACAATGGCCATTTCACCAGACAAAAGCTGTTTTTTCCTAGTAAACATGTGTGCCCTTTAGTCTCCACGTTTAAAATAGTATTGCTTTTGGGTTGAACAAAAAAGCATGTGAGTCATTGCTGTTCATCATTCAGCCGCAAAAATTCAAACAGATTTTGGTAAGTTCACCAAGGAGGCGGTGTGCCGATATCCAGACAGTCGAAAATTTGAAGAACAGCAGCAAACTGTCAGATTTAATTGTAGCAAAGAGTAGTTGATTGTTGATTTATTAAGGTAATTTTAGAATTTCTGAATTTTTGTGGTTAGAACCTATGAGGCATCCTGAGACTCTGTTTTTATGATTTAGCAGCAGGAGAGGAAAAGAATTGCCTGGCAAGCATCTGGCCTTCATGTTACAGCAGTCGACATATTGAAACACCTGTTTTGATTTATTGTGTTTGGGTAGTTGGTACTGGATAGATTCCAGCACCCGGCTTCTTGCACATGGACGGCAAAGAACACACACACATCCACAACTCAGCTATGCTCGATCTCTTACACAAAAGTACAAATTCACCCGCACACATACACAACACATCAAATAAACATCAAGAGTACATATTTGTACACCCCCGATAGACACACACTCTTGCACACCATCCTCTGTACAAGTTTTACAAATGACTTGGGTGAAAGATCAGTCATGAGAACAGACTTTCTGGAAGTCTCTGTTAATGCCTTTCGTTTCTGAACGTCCCCCTGCTGAGCACAGGTGCACTGGCACACAGAAGGAGAAACAAGAGAGCAAGAACGGGAGGGAGAGAACAGCACGGTCCAACAAAGAAGAGAGTAGTCGAAGAGAGCGGACCATACGTCAGTCTGCCCTGAGATTACCTTTGACACAGTCCCACCTGTCAGCATGGACCTGAATTAAGCCCCCTTTTCTCTAAACTGTACTGCACAGGCTTTTTGGTGCTGTGCCAGAGTTCTTCTTTCGGCTGACCTGTGTCTATCTTGCTGGTGTACAGACTAGAGTTAAAGAGAAGCAAATAGCTACGCCATCTGGCCGTTGTCTGGCCTTAACTGTCTGTGGGAAAAATGATGGATTCTATCTGGAAAAAAGGCCAAACACAGAACGGCTGAGGTCAGTAAGTTGAGGAAATCCCAAAAGTGGGAGACAACTGTAGATCTTAGTTGTTTAAATGTTCTCCTCATGTGGATTTGGATGGTTTGAGAGCTGCTATTTTATGTTAAACCAGAAGTACAACATGTTTTTGTTTTTAAAGAGGTTTACATATTCTCTATTTTCTGATTGCAGTTTGACTGGCTAGTATCAGCTCCGCCCTTTCTGGTGGTTGGCGGCTGTCGTCATGCTGACGCATGTATACATTTTCCTAATTAGATGGTTGGGGGACCCAGACGACTGTTTGCCAAGGCCAGACGGGGTTCTTCCCTTTCCTCTGTGCAAGATGACATCATAGTCTGATGCTGGACACCCTATCATTGGCGTGATCAGGCAGGACATGATGTGTTTAGGGAGTGACAAAGACGACCACAGAGTCCTGTCACAGTCCACTCCACCGTGCAGACCAGTGTTAGGAGGAAATAGCCCATATGCCAAGGAAGTGTGGGCTGTGCCACTTCAATCCAGGAATTCTTATCATGTTGACTTTTCAAAAGGGATGCACCACATTGCGGTTTCTTCTGCAGCTGCGACAACAAAGTGATGAATAGAGTGGCTAGTGAGGAAGGGATATGCCCACAAACTCACCTCCTCCCTCTTTCTCTTCCCCTTTACGCCCACAATTAATCCACGCGCGCACACACACACATACATATACACACCCGTCTTGAAACCTGGGGAGAAAGGAGAAATTTGCGAGCTGTGGGGCTCTGCACAGCCACTTCTCCAGTGCTGTGGCCATAAAACAAAAGCACTTGTAACATGAAAGAATTCCTGAAATTTACAAGAGGAAGTGGAACATCTGAGAGACTATGTTTGAATTCTCAGTGCGCTCTTCTGGGCAAAGTGTCAAAGCTGGGGTGGTTGCTGCTGGTAATGCCCTCCCCCCCCATCCCCTCCCCGACAATCCAGGATCACCACCACAATTCCCTCAAGCCAAATCACCCTCAGTGCTGCTACACTCTTCTTTTCAATGCTAAGTGTACTTCCTGTTCCCCATTACACTGCCATGTCTTAGTGATCAGTGAGACCTCAGTAAAACGTGTCCACCTTGAGTATAGGCACCTACCCTGAGCTGCTCTGGGGCCTTCAAGGGCTTCACTTTGAACCTGGCAGCTCCAGGGAACATTCCTACTTTGAAAGGTTTATTTGGTTATCTCTCCAAATGTCCTGAGGTGAAATATACTGTTAAGTAAACTTAGCTGATACAAACCAGTTGTAGGCATGCAATAGTTAACAGATTGTAACCGCTCATGAAATGGTTGCTGCCTGCACTGGAATAGCGTGCTGCACATTGTCTGCTTCAAACCTTCCAACATCAAAAATAGCAGATTTTTTCTCATGATGCATCAACAGCCTGGGATCGGAGCTTTTACTCTTTGTGGTTCACAATGTCGTATTATATATGTCTTATGGAAATAAGAGCTCTGTTTGTGTGTTTAAAGTATGCGCAAAGGTACAGCCACTCTTGGCACAAGTAAAAGTGTGTGTATGTGTTTGTGTGTGTATGTGTGCAGTTTCCCAAAATTCAGTCTGCATTCATGTGGATAATTATAACTTTATGTTGATTTTTTCCCCCTCCCTTTCTTACAACCACATCTGCAGCAGAGGCAAATAGTAGAAAAGGGTGGAGGCCAAACTTTTTAGCTCTCCTCTGTCTTTCTCTTCTCTCTGTTTCTGTCTCTGCACTCGTTATAACTGAACCACCCCGCCCCCTCGCTCTGTCGCTCATCTTCCTCCCCAGCTCAGACCACCTACGCTCTGAGCCTTGGGTGGACCCAGAACCATTGCTATCAGCGCAAGCGTACTCAAACATCCCATAATGACTTCCACTTAGAGCCAGTCCATAAACACTCTCAGATGCACAGAGACACACTCTGAGGACTCAGGCAGGCCCGCAGCGTGATGTTCTCCTCCGCAGAGGCTGCAGTCACTTAGTTTCCTTAATTCCTTTCTTAATAGGAATCTGTTTGTTTGTTTGTTTGTGTGTGTATTGGTTCAGTGCTGTTTATTTGGCTGCCTGTTTTATGAGATTTACCAAATGTCTTTTGAGCCACCCTAAGAGCTGTCCTAACCTCGTGTGTGTGTGTGGCAGCATTCACATATTAAACTTAAGGGTTTTTACTGTAACCCGTTGAGTTTTCCGGCAGTGGTTAAACCTGCGGTGAAGCTACCTCCACGAATCTTTGGTCGTCAGCATGGCTTCATGACTTTGTACAATCCCCAAAGCTGCAGTCCACGCCTGTGTGAAATGATGTCACGCCGCGTTGTGTAATTTAGTTTTGCATTATGTTAAATGCCATAAAATTCATGTACACTGCAAGGGTGCGGTCTGACATATTCCTTTAACTCATTGAATGACCTCAAACCATTTTAACTGCAATGCAGTGCCATGATAGGTTTAGCAGCATAGCGAAGAGGATGATGTGTGATTTCAAATGTCAGTTTTTGTTGCCGTTATTTGTTTGTGTTCCCATGGATGTCACTTTTAATCCAAGAAAGCAACAAAGTGATACAGAAGTAATAAAATGATAAAAACAGTCTGACAGTTATGCAGTGATGTGATCAACATTTATCCTCTACTTCAGCCGTAATGCATGTTATCCATAGCTTATATTCAGATATGTCACACACAACTGAATTATTTGATAAGTATCAAATTCATTAGTGGCACTTACACCCTTACACCTTCTCTTTAATTCAAATCAGCCAGTCGCATGGCAGCAAGACGACATGCTGAAGTTCAAGCTGAGCATCAGATTTGGGAAGAACGGTGGTCTAGGTATTTCAGAAAATGCAGAATGAGAATGGTTCAAAAAAGAGGAAACACCCAGTGAGCGGTAGTCCTCTTGGTAAAAAATCCTGTTGATGTCATCAGAGAAAAATGGGTAGTCTACTTCAAACTGACAAGATGGTAATAGTAACCCAAACAACCACTTGTTAAGACCAAGGTATGCAGAAGAATATCTGTGAATGCAGAGCACACCGAAACCTGAAGCAGATGGGCTACATGACCCTAAGAGCACACCAGGTGTCTGCTTGTCAGTAATGACAGGAAACTAGTGCTATGATTAGAACAGGCTCACCAAAATGGAACAACAGAAGAAAACTGTTGTCTGGTCTGACCCAACTTCTGCTGCAACATTTAGATGGTATCTTCAGAAACTGGCGTCCATCCTGCTTTGTATCGATGGTTCAGGGAGCTGGCGGTGGTGTTACGGTATGGAGGGTATTTTCTTGGCACATTTTGAACTCCTTAGTACCAAATGAGTATAATTTCAGTGACATAGGCTATTGCTGCTGACCATGTCCAACCCTTTATGACAACACTCAAATCACCTAAAAGTGGTTTCTGTACTCAAAAGGACTCCGCAGTCACCAGGTCCCAATAGAGCACCTGTGGGATGTGGTGGATCAGGAAATTCACATCATTGATAAATTTGCAGCGACTGTGCTAAGCTATCATGTCAGTGTGGACCAGAATCTCTGAGGAATGTTTCCAGTACTTTGTTGAATCCATGCCATGAAGAATTAAGGCAGTTCTGAAGCTAAAAGGGTGTGCAACCCAAAACTGGCAATGTGCACCCATCCATTTTCTTAACTGCTTGGGGCTGGAGCTTATTCCAGCTGTCATAGGGTGAGAGGCAGGGTATGCACTTAACAGGTCACCAGTCTATTTCAGGGTGAGGTGAAATTTATGAAGAGGTATCGTTGTGTCTGTAACTTAAGACTGTTGAATATTCGTACTTCCAGATCCTTAATGACATTCTTTATTGACATCACAGGCAATTTCTATTGAAACCACTAGAGTTGTTATCATAGTTCCATGAATCTGCCAGTTAGAATAAGTAGTTTGATTACATGCAAATTCCAGATAATTTTGTTACATAGTTAAAATGTGTAATGTGAAAGTTTATGGAATCAGGTCAAATGAAATGTACTTGATTGGTATATATTCAATCATATTCACCATAACGATTTATTACGTGAACAAATTCAAATAATTCAACTAAATTATTTAAATAAAACCTTTTTGCTCTATTTTTTTTTTTTACATTTTATATATTCCAGTTGAACTTCACCTAAAATTACAGCTTCATGTGTATGAGGGGAAATAATCATTTCTTTTGAGTGAATAGCCCACAATCTCATCGCTAGTGATCATCCATTACATGCAAGCCAGGTCAGCTTGAAACAGTTAATGTTAGAAATCTCTGAAAATATTAGGTTTTTGATGAAATCCCGGATGCAAGTCTAGAACTAGTGGTAAAAAGAGAACCAGAGGTGCACACGGACCAGACCTTGAGGGGAAGTGAACTGATGCTGCTGTTTTTCCACAGTAAATGAATTCGTTAACAGTTCTGGACTAAGCCAAAGTGCAGAGATGCCAGGAGGGCACTCGCCCTGACAAAGAAAATAAAAAGTAAAGATCCTTGCACACATGTTAAATGTAAAACTATTAAATAAATGGATTTTAATGAGTTAAATAGCAATGGAAGGCAGCTGTTTCCACTGTTTTAAATCTTTATGTTACGTTAAGCTGATGGGAAGAAGCTTTATATTTGACAGTCATGAAAGTAGTATACTTTTTTAATCGAACTGTTGGCAAGAAAACTAAATTGTTTTTCCCTAAATTGTCAAACTATTTTTGCATGAGCAGATGAAATCTTTCATGCAAAACATCACCCTAACAGCTGTAGACACTAACTTGGACTTGATCGTGACAGAGGAATGTCAGAGAAATTCAGGGACACCATCTGTATCATATCACCTGCAGTTTATCTACTGCCGAGATAAACACAAATATTCACACATCATTCTGCGCAAAACTCCTAAACACATCATACACCCCTTGTTGTTAGAGATTAGTCGGGCTATCTCTTGCCTGCTCTGACAGGATTCAAGAGATACGTCTTTGAAAATGGCATTTTTGCCAGCAGACTGTAAAGACTTTTACGTGACAACAGAGCATCTCCTGAAGGCTGCAGAGGAGGTGAGGAGAGAAAAGAGAAGATTGAGATCAGACTCTCAGCTTCTCCGCTCCCATCGTCCATCAGTGTTGACATTTTAGAGTGTTTTATATCATGTCAGAATGTGGTTGTTGAAAATATGCCACTGACACTGTGGTTCTGAGGTTTAGCTGTGGAAAATCGATTTGAATGTGTCTCGCTTTATCGGCTGTTTAGGATTTGAATAGACCTGAATAGACCCTGATATTCTATATGAATGACAGGCATGCACATGTACTCATGGTCACATACAGAAATGACTCAAAGGCAGTAAGATAAAAACATCCAGCAGCGTCTTTCATCTGGTTTCTTTTATAATTTTTCCATCTCGTGTTTATCCCTTTAGTAAAACTATGCATCTTGTTTTGCAATCAGTTTGCGTTTAATCTGTTTGGGACATTGTCTCCCCTTCCATCAGTACACAGGTGTGTTATCGCTGCAGTCCTGCATCCTGCCAAGCGTGGGGTTTCACAGCTCAGGGGCCACTATCTGGACTCGTGCTAAACAACTGTGTTCACATGTGGGCCAGAGGGCGGACATATCCACAGCTCACAAGATCAGACACAGAACTAAGCCGTGCCCTGATATGCCTCCTCTAAGGCGATGTTGCAAACCTCACAGATAAGCAGATTCACGATATCAAGCATGTGATGAGGCAGGTTGGTGTTACTCTGAGATAGGCAAGGGTTCCAAAATAATAACGACATGTTAGGTTGTGAAGTCGAACATTATTTGGGTTATCTGACACATTGTTTTTTTTCTGAGTAACTGAGAAAAGATCGTTTTGCTTAATGCTCCGATTAAAGTTCCAAAGCTGGAATTTAAAAAATCCCACGAAGACCAAACATGGCCAGATAAAATCATTCAAATACACCGAGCTAATTATAGAAATGTACTTAATAAGCAAAGTTGAAGTTGATCATTAAATCTGTCTGAGAGCATGCGTATATAATTAAAATAGGATCTGTCATTGTATGTAAGTTTCCAATTATTGTTTATACTTTTTTAAAAATCATAATCACTGTGTTGGTGTTTGTTTGTCTAGCTCTCCCTTTATACAGAGAGATAGATTATGGGTATTCCAACAATGTTGAGGCAACTTTATGCACAGGCAATTGCTCCAGTGGAAAATGTATATATTTTACAATGCATGTTTTTATCTTTTTTTGTATCGATCACTATGGATACCTAAAAAGAAGCATTTACAAAGCAAAAATCGCACAAACACAGATGTGTTACACTAATCCACATTTTTGTTGTTCCACATATTTGCAGTAGAGTATCATAATTCCATCTTCCATGCTACTGAAGGCTGCTATAATGTTTTTAAAACATGATGTGTGTCATGGTTACAATATATTTCTAATCTCCTGTCTTTATTCAATAACACCTTTCTACTGACATGAGTTACCGCATTGGCATGAAGCAGTAGTTTCCCTCTCAAGGTCACGTAGAGTTCGTTTAGAAGGTGAGTCAATTTCTATTCTAAGTGTCAATTAGTGTTTGTGACTCAGTTTTGGGTCCATTTTCTTTGAGTCACCTAAACAAGCCATAGCTGTTCCCGCAACACAAAAAGACTTTCTTGTTCCTTCCAGGTACCCACACAATAGCTGCCTTAATTGACTCGCCTTTGATGTTCCCAGTTAAAGGCTTTGTCTGTGTTGTGTCACTCAGCAGGCAACATGAACTAATGACAGTCTCTGCCTCTCACTTCTGAATGGTACGATGTGGTGGGGGTATTTTTAAAGTATTTTCTTAGGAGACCCTAAAGCCACAGCCACAAAACTGCAACATTAATTAGATGAATACTCCATGGGTTGTTGTAAGTTAGTAAGCCAAGTGAGTAAGTAAACAGTCACTGAAGCCACATCCACACTAAGGTGGATACATCTGGAAACCTTATTTGTCAGAGAATATTGCTTTTAATGGAAACAGAATTTCAAGTTGTTTTCTGAGTTTTCTACCCAAATTTAAAAGATGAAACAAGAGCCAAATGGCAGTGCTAGTCTAAGATTGCACTTTGGTGACCTCTATATCGTCTCATTAATGAACACAGCACGGTTAAATGTTACCAAAGGAAAAAAAAATATGCCTCAAGTCACTGTGAACCTTTCCTGTGTTAAACCACATGTATACATGAAAAAAACATGTTTTTGCATAAATCATAAAGAATATCTTACTAATATTATCTTACTATTATTACTATATTGATGATATGAAATAGATAGGAAGCTGCTTCATAAGACCTGCTGAACTAAACTTCTGTCTTGTAAACTGCTCGGATATTTATTTGATTGAAATGTTTCCGTGTATCTGACTTTGATCAGGCTCGGTGATGTTTCTGCAGCTGCCGTTGTCACATGGCGAGTCTAAGCTGCGAACTGAAAAGAGTACAGCCATTATCAACTCATAAGACAAACAGCTGGACGCATTTACACAATATATCTCAAACTGCTGTTGCTCTCATCTTTATACCAGAAACAATTAAGGCTGCTGAGACAATCATTAGCTTATGTAAAATATCATTTTCTATGCAGACTCAAGTGTGATCACGCAAACCATCTGATTACCTCTCCTTGGTATGTGCCTGTTTCCAAAAACCTTTTTTTTTTAACCTAAATGAGTACACAACAGTAATTTGATCTGACTGCATCCATATAAACATCTACTAACCAATTTATTGGGTGTGAATAATGGTTGCCCAATGTGGATGGAAAGCCAAAACAGAGAGGAAAACATGAGTTTAGTCAGCTTTCCTGACATGACCCAAGTCACCTATATTTGCACCCTCGCACACTTCATCCCCTTTATGCACCTCTATCTCTGGGGTGCTGAGAGGAGAGATTTTGGCTCTATCATCACAGCCTGAGTGGCTGCAGACAGGAAGAATCGGCCCATCTGCTGAAGTAGTTGCGCTGTTGCTGCTAACTGTTTTTTTCTTGTTGTTTTTCTTATTTAACATTAATAACAGACTAGGTTTCAATTCAGTTCTGTCCAGTGTTTGCTTCGACGCGCTAAATTAGACAATATGCATATACAAGGTGTACACGAAACTATAACCACCTGTGCAACTGTATAAAAGACTCCGCTACAGCCCTCTTTGTAAAGGTTATAGTGTTGATATTCTGTCTCCATGGAAACTTTTGTTCTTCACTTCTTATGTCGTAAAGCACTGTATCGTATGTGCGCTTTACTCGATCGATACTCTTGCTACAACTTAAGTGCACACAGTTTCCTACACACAAGCGATCTTAAGGATACCCTCACTGAATACCTTTACTCTAATGTAAGGAAAGTGTATTTCAGAAAAACCACACCACATAACCCAACACCACAATGGACTGGCACACATACGCGCTCAACACACACATACAGAGACTTCAAAGGAAACAGAAATTATAGCCTGCATACTAACTGGGGCCTGGCATACTCTCCTTGGCTTTCTCCTTGGCTTTCCTTCATCTGAAATAAATACACCCACAAATATAAAACAGGCAAATACAAAACCAGTGAAACACATGTTTTGTTTTGTTGTTTTTGTTTCTTGCAGCCCAAAGACATTGTTTTTCCTTTCATTTCAAAAGGATATGGACTTTTTTTATTTTATTTTATTTTATTTCAGGTGATTTCTTGATGTGATAGCAGCAAACGTAATCTGTGGCAAAAAACTTTCCAGACATTTCATTGCTATACATTAATGTTTCTCTCGATTAATGCTAGGATACCCACATGTGTTGAGTTATCTTGACACCTTTTTCCCCTTTGCTTTACTGCTTGAGATTAGTGGCATGCACAGTGCCAATCCTGCATGCTGGAGACCAGATAACAGCCTGTGAGGGTTCAAAATGTTAACAGCTACACTCTTAGCGTGCTAAAAACCGTTACTATCTCATTACGGTTCTTCAAATCTGATAGACTGATGGTCTCACTTTGCATCTTCTCAGACAGAAGGCAAATATAGGCATCATATTTCCAGGGATCGTCACAATATATTTCTCCCTGCAGACAAAGTTTAACAAAACCATTCCAGGGATTCCTGGGCTCTGAGTATTATCTGCTGTTTGCAGCAAGAGTGCAAAAAAGGAGGCAACCTTTTAAAGATGAACATCTAAGCATTTGGAGTTGCACAAAATGTTTTTGACGTGTCAAGCGAAAACCTTTAACAACCAGGGGGACTGTATGTTTTTTAGTGCGGTGAGTTTATAAAGTACATCTGCTTTCTTTGTTTGGACGGAAATGTTCTCTCTCATCTCTTTCTTCCGCTATAAATCAGAGACCACAATGTCGCAGTGAATAAAAGTCAGGGACAGCACAGCTCTGTTGTACATCTCACTCGCAAAAGCAAAGTCTGTTTATGCTTTCATACATTTGTTTGCGCTGACTCCTTGTCTGTCTGTCAGCCTCGTCTATCCATCTTTTAAAATATCTTCATTTTAAAAACACTTGGCATGCTTGTTTCAGGAAGTAAACACTGCAGTGGGGTGAAGTGGACTGGCATGCCTTTGTTAGTTTAGATGATTAAATTCATTCTCCTTGTTAACTAAATGTTTTAGGGAAATTGTGGCGGATATCATCAATTTGCCCTCCGTCATTTTTCCTTTCTGACTTTGAACTGTATGCCCGCTGTCTGATTGGCATTAAGCTTGTGGAAAGATCTGGTAAGCCATTGTTTTGGTAGTTATTCTCTTCTTTGTCTCGCTAGCACAAAGCTGTTTTCAGTATAATTTCTCTTACAACTATTTTCAATATCCAAGTCTGTTCCAAACACACACTTATAAAGAGCCAGCTGGATGAGGCCCACTCCACAGTCTGATCTTTTTAGCGGTGCAGTGGAGAGCACAACCACACCACTGAAGAAATAAGAGAAAAGATGGGGCAGAAAGAAAGCAGTGCGGCGGGTTCGAGCCCTTGACGTTCTCACATTATCCCGATGTGTGAACTGAGACTGTGGGTTGTTTCTCAGTTGGATTGTTGTACTCAGAATATCCCCCTGTTATTAGAGTTCTTCACTCTGATATTAGATGGATCTGCTGAGATTTAGGTCAACATTAGATTAATGTGTTCACTAGTCAAAAAGACTGCTAATTTTCTGTATTTCTCGTGAGCCTTTTTACTGAGCAAATGTATACCAATACATGTGGCAGTGATCAAACTGAATGGCTACTGCAACCTAAAATACACAAGTTATCTCAGTAAGTGTAACTTTTGGGGAAAAAAAAAGTGAACCAATAATTAAATTTTCAGTTTGACCTCATGGTGACAGTATTGTGTTATTGTTGTTCTCTTTCAAACCTCACTCCGTATCTTATTTTGGGATTCTGATGTGACCAATCACAGAAGCCCAAGATAGACCAGTGAGTTCAAGGACACGGCTTTCCTCGACCCCTTTATTATAATAGCCACTGGCTCGACACGAGATAGTATTGCTTTTTCGTTTTCTACCCTATGAAAGCTCCTCAAGAGGTCTGGAGCACGAGTTTAATTGTTAACAAACACGCAGCTGTTAATGTAGTTTTTTAATGTGGGTTTTACTGGTTTCAGGATTAATTGTTATTACACTGTAATTATAGTTTTATTACAAGAATATATTTTTCTGATAAGTTGTTGTATTATTGGAGAGTTGCATCTTATCAAGCTAGCACATCAACTAAGCTTCTGTTTGTTTAGCTATTTGCTAGCCGTCAAAGCTAATGGCTTCCACCTGTTACTATAACCACATAATCCCAGTTTACCTGGCTGTTTCAAGGCATGGGCCACCTGCTATGATTTGAGAGGAGATATCCATCTTATTCTTTGGTTCTCTAGGGATGCAGTGCATGGCTGTGGCTGTGTCATGGGCCTGGCGATGGCAGGGATTGATTTGGTTCAGTCTCTCCAAATGTCCTGGCCAGGATAATCAGCTATCACGGCCAGGGGGTTGAGTGAGGAGGCTGCAGACTAGTGACCTGAGGAAGACACGATGAGACTTTTCACATCTACCTTCCCTCGCCAAAGGCTCTGGAGCATATATTAAAATTACTTGGAGTTCATGGCAGTGTTTCTGACTTTGAGGCACTTCTTGCTGTGCTGAAAAATCATCAAGAAACAGTACAACAAAAGCATAGGAGGGAGTCTACTTTATGGGACATATTGGAATAGATCTGTTTGCACTGTGCAAAAATGCACGTCTTCTGTTTTATTCGCTAAGAAATAACTTTGGAAATGTGATTTTTTTCCCCCAAAACTTTGCCTTCATACCTAAGTTTAGGCAATTGAGCTTTCTCACATGAGATCGTGGGCACACTGCTCAAGAGTTGCCTAGCATATTAGACAAGGCACAACAATTGGTTGCTAGGGAAAAAATGTGTTTTCCACAACTGACCAGCAGATCATGGAGGTTGCTGCTATCAGTGGGTTTAATCAGTTGCAAAGAGGATGGCGCACCAAAAGACTATTGGTGATTGCTTTGGTTGCTAGCAGATAGTGACAGTAGCCTGCAGTTTTTCAGTTTTTCCCATTCTTCTGAAAATATTTGCTAACTACTAACCCAGCAGTAAAACTTCAGAAAGAGCAAATGGAGTTTTGGAGTTTTGCCTTTTAAGCAAAAGTAGCTCAATGATGCAGACAACATTTCAAAAGTTGGAAATTTGACTCTGAAGTTAAACAAGCCTTCTGTTTGTGTCACACTTTTTACACTTTCACTACAGCTTTGAGAAAGTCACTAACACAACCGTTTAGTTTCACCATTACCGGAGACAAGTTCTGAAAGATGACTCATGCATTTTAGATTTAAACAATTGTATTAAACTGCTTGGATGACGTTAGAGGAAGATGGTAATCACAACTAGAAGACACTGTCTTTCACAGTTAATACAAGATGATGCACTCTGCCATCATCACAATTAATACTTTGTGCTCTACATGTTAATACACTGGCTTCATGCTTGTCAAAACACAGCACCTTTTATGCAAGCCTACGCACCAGTCGCATCTTTACAAATCTTTGCAACTCTTTGCAGCTCTTTGCAGTCTTTGCCAACATGTCTAAACATGCTTGTACAGCCCACGTACTGAGTTCTTCTTATCTGTGTGTCACATGCAACGACACTCTTCCAGCATAACACTTGTGTACTTTTGTCTATTGCAGGGGTTTCGTTTTCACAGCTTGGGCCATCAGCCTTATTGGTTATGATGATATTGTAGTCAAAGAAGTAACTGCTGACAGTCCAAATGACACTGCTAAAAATACATTGAATTGAATAAGAAGCACAAGAATATTGTATGGGGAAACAGCTTAAACAGTTTAGCTGTAATTGGATTTTTAAGGTGACCAGTAAATGAAATCTCTCATGATATAATGTATCAATAAGTGCTAAGGGAATCAGCTATGAAAAGAAGCCCAAGTTCTAATAAATCAGATTTTTCTGTTTTTGTAAGGTTTTGTGTTTTTGTAGAAATGTTATAACATTTCTGTCTTTCTTCCATCATTATTTGCCTGACCACAAGAGGACGCGTCACAGTAATACGTAAAACATCTTACTTTAAGTGTTTGAGCAAAACAACTGACGCTTTTGTCTTCAGGAGAGGACAGGCACATGTGTAAGTACAATTTACAGAAATGGGATTTCGATGAGGCTGCACTAATGCATGCAGTTTGCAGCGGAACACAGTGGAGCAACATATTGCCTGGGAGGGGGGTAGAGAGTGATGGAGGTAGAGTGTGTGTGTGTGTGTGTGTGTGTGTGTGTGTGTGTGTGTGTGTGTGTGTAGGGGGGTGGGTTGGGGCTGAGATCACAGCTGGGAGAATGGTGTGCTAACCTTGCCAAAGCCTCAGCACATGACTCCCACCACTTGTCAAAATCACCATGTGTGCAATAATGTGATTACAGTCTGGATACTATTATGATTTAGAACAACAGCTTGTGTGGAATGGAAGAAACGCACTGCCCCATAGTGTGTGTGTGTGTGTGTGTGTGTGTGTGTGTGTGTGTGTGTGTGTGTGTGTGTGTAGGTGTGTGTGTGTGTGTGTGTGTGTAGGTGTGTGTGTGTGAGTTGGCGGTTAAGAGAGGGTCTGCAAGGGGAGAAATATGGGTAACAAGAATAAAGAAGGAATGCATTGGATGTGTGCCTGGACACCCTCCCTTTTTTCTTCCATCTATGCCCTTCAGGGGGACACTGGGTGGGTGTTTCAGGGTGACTGTTTGGGTCTTGTCACAGATTTACAAGTCAGGGGAACGCTTTATGTCATTTTCTCCTTCTCTGTAGCCCCTTGCACCATCCACAGTCCCCCTTCCTTTTATTCCAGGTTACACAATCATTGCACTGCACACAAGGGGTTGTCATCACAGGTGCAGCCGAGATTGGCCAGGATAAAGGAATGTTTCCAGCTCAAGATGTTTTTCCCCCTCTTTTTCTTTTTTCCTCAACCAGCTCCTTCCCTTCCCTTTCTTGTTTTCTCATTTCTGATATCCTGCGGTTTTTTCTATTATTCATGTTTGTTGTGACTTTTCACAAATAAAGGATTGCCCAAACTGGCCCATTGCCTCCTAATACATATCTCTATCTTGTTTTCTTTCCAAGCATAGTGGGGGGGGGGGGGGTTTGCTTATTTTTTTGCCTTTTTGTTTGTTTGTTTTAAACCCTCAATGTTTGCCTTTATTCACCCTGATAAAAACAGGATTCTGTCCCCTCCAACTACCCTGTCCAGTCAGGAATAAACTCCTGCACCAGTCATCAGTGCGTGCCCCTTGGCTAACTCCTCATGAACAGTCAGGCAGCCAACAGAGCAGAGGCGTAATATCACCAATTTGCCAAAATCATGAATATGTGCATGTTTGTAATTATCCACGAAGGTCTTGCAGCTTCTGAGACACTGAGAATAGCGAGCCTCCTTTTTGGTGGTATAGCCTTGGCTACAAGGCCAGATGGAAAAGGGAGGGATGGAGGAAAGGAAGAAGGGAGGGAGTGAGGTAGGGAGGGGTGCAAAATGTAACCAAGCAGCCCAGCATGTAAGAAGCTGGACCTGATCCACACGATGCCAACCGGGCATGAAGGCAGCTCTAACGATTCCCTCCTATGCATCTGGAAGTGGGAGAGAGAGAACGAGTGAGGCCTAGACCCACAATGCCACCCATCTCGGAGCTCAGCAAAGGAAAACAAACGCCAGCGGTCACAGAAAGGGGATTTCCGGTTAGAGTCACCTAATACCTCCCTGGAATTTCAGAGGGTTGGAATCCAGAGTTGTGGAAGAGCCAGGCTGCTGTAAGCCACAAAGCAGCAATATAATTCCACTTTTAAGTTTCTCCTTTCCGCATTAAACTAGGCTTAGCATCAGGCTCAACATCTCCCTGTCTGGCAGCTTAACTCAGATGAAGGAAATAACAGTGGATTTCACTGACAAGAATACAAAGATAAAGTAAATTCTCGAGTTTTATAAAGGAACAAAAGCACAAAGCTTATGACTTCCCAGCTTTTTTTTTTTTTAAATTTGTGCTTTTCTCAAGGCTGGATTCTTATTTGTAACAAGTTTGGGCATTTTGCTAATAAACTCCATGACAGGCACTTGGCACAATCTCCCTAATTACACTGGTGTGAACGAGGTCAGGTGCACAGTCTCAGCCACAACCCAGGTGACGTGATGTGTTTGATGTGTGTGAGCCCTGAGCTGACCAGGTGGTGTAGTTGCTGCTCATAAGCAGCATTGTTCAGTAACCCTGGTAGCGAGGCCCCTCATCCGGGACCTTGCCTTAATTCTTTCACCAAGTCTGTTTTCACAACAGATGTTGTTACAGAGACAAAACCCAGACTCCTAATAGAAATAGTTTCAAAAACTCCCCGTTGGCTTTTTAGGGAGAGAACCGACTGCGAGGCATGTGTAAGGTCGTGTGTGCTATGGGTTTTGGTCCAATTGGTTTTATGACCTCTTTTGTGTCTTGTGATGAAACATCTGTGCCGATTTGTGGACAGACTACAGCTGAGAGCACCGGGTGTATGCATGTCTCGTGTGTGCTAGGTGTGGCCAAAGCTGTTTACATCTTGGATCTGTGCTGTGTTCTCCCCAGAGTGGTTCATGTACTGTGAGCACTCCAGCGTCTAGTTTCTCTAAGCACTTCAGGCAGGGGTTTGTGCGCTTCAGTGTTCCTGTGATGAGTCAGCTGTGCAATGGAGTGTGCGACATTTATAAAAAATGTGATCGTGTGAGCACGCCGCCCTGGTCCTGCTCATCGTCCATGTGACCCTTTGCTCTGACACAGAATTGCGGTGTGAACGAGCAAGGTCATCGTGCGCTACAGGCTGATGGGAATTGAGGCATCTGTCTGCAGTGATGAATAGCAAGCACCTGCACTACTCACGGAAAGCAGAAAGACTGAGAGCTGGAGATGAAGGGAGGAAAGAAAGTAAATGTTCAGCTCTGAAATTGGCAACAAGAGACCTCACCTGCTATAAGGCATGGAGCAATAAAAAACAGCCTCCCTGCAAACCTCCCCTCCTGCCTCCCTGAGAGCTCGGGTCCACCCTCGCTATCATGCGCACAGATGGACGAAACACACACTCACACACACACACATACACACAGACAAACACACACCAGCTCAACCTGCTTTATTTGAGATGTTTGTCTTGCTAATGTGCAGTACCTCTGGGAGAATCAGAGTTAATGCAAGGAGACCACAAACTCTGCGCTCTGTGGTCTTAATAAAGACTAACCACTCGCCGAGCTTGGCCAGAACTGGAAAGGGAGTCCGAGGGGAGAGAACCAGAGAGAGAGAGGAGAGAGAAAATGAGTGTTGATGAAGCGAGAGAGAGAGTGCAGGAAGGGATAGAATGGGATGGCAAGAGAGAGAGGTCGGGGATTGTTTTACAAACAGAATTCCTTTAATTAATCACCCTGTTTGAACAGCTGGCCTCCTCAAGACAGGTCGTAACGGGATCCCTACATTGAAGTGCGGATTACAGACGCAGATTTGGCAGAAAAATATTAGCTGTCAAATGTTGCAGCCAAGAGGTGCGCGAGAAGGCCCCTGTTTCCTGGTGGTGAGAGAGCCACAGACAAGGGGGGTTGCTTAACATGGCTCCCCGAGGACTGAGGCTACTCGAGGCAATACATGAGCCCGCAGAGGGGTGGGCCGGGGCGCAGCAGTCGAGGCCAGCAATCATCCCCCAGGACTGAGACCAGTGCAGCAGTCTGGAAAGAAGGTTTAGTCTTAGTGTCAGGCTTCGATATGAGACTGTAAAATCAGGAGACCCCCATGTTAGCATTTATGTACAAGCTGCGTATAAACAACTGAGAGATGCTGTCGCGAGAGTGTGCAGTATCCTCGTGGTACATATTTATTGTCAGTGTCCCTATAGACGGCTTCACATCATGATTAAGAATGCGGCTGTGAAACAGTTGGCTAGTGTTACTTTCTAAATAAATATATTTGTATGTAGGTCAGATTGTAGACAGGTCATTAGAGTTCTAACGGAAGGCTCTGCATTACATATATTCATAAATATTAACCAGTAAGCGCTCTGTATTAGTTCCTGCTCAAGGACATAAATGAATTTGTACAATATCATGTCGTTTAATTAATCATTAGTGACTGTATTCTGTCATGAAGGAAGTGCATTGGCATGACACTTTTGCCTAAAGTTAAGTATTTTGCTAAGCTTAGTGGACTTTTGCAAGCACATTGTTTAGTGAAAAATTTTAAGGGATTAAAGGGACATTGAAAAGTTTATATGTCAATCTATCTCCTTTTTTTAAGCGCTTCAATGCTAGATGAAGCAGTCCCATTAATGCAATCTGATCATGGCATTAGTGATACTGGGCTCAGAAACTGGCATATATCAAACACAAAGTGTTAATGTTGTAAAAATTCCATTTCTACTCAAACACAATATTTTCCTCACCCTAGCGTAGGTAGCTGGATGCAACAAACCTGATGAGTGAATTATAATGAAATTAAACCAAAAAAGGTGGCACAAAACACAAATCCAAATGGGATGCAAACCAAAGTCTTCATAAATTTGCAACTTATGCAACCATCACCCAGCCTCCTAATGCTGATTTTCTAGATCTCTAAAATGATGTCATTATCTTACCTGCATCAGTATTACAACCCACGTCAATGCAGCAGATGCCTCAAAGCACTGGTGACAAAAGATGCCCTGCGAGTAATGTGGGGTACTTTGTACACCACGATAGATGCACTGGGGTTTAGTATCTTTGAAAACAGAAGAGAAGTTTCTTACACATTTTCGCCTACTTCCAAGGCACACAGAGAGGAACAAGGATGTGAAAAAGTCAAAGCTCCAGCAACATTTGTAGTATATAGCAGAGTTATGTTAATTGACCTATGGCTTGTGGTGTAATATCTTTGACATGCAGATAGGAGGAGACAAAGATCGAACCTATGATTGGTACGCCACCCAAACCAAAGGTATGTGATTATGCCCTGGAACAAAAACGACTTCATTAATACACACTACTAGCATGCTGTAAATTGATTTTACGATGTTATTTCCTGGCCTATGGTTTACCAAGTCAAATTTCAAGAGAGTCAAAAATATTTTCACAAATGAACTCCAGACAGTGTTAGAAGAATCAAGCTGAAGCAGTCCAGACTTACATACACAGAACAGCGCGCAGCAGGAGATAGTCTGCTTCAGATACATTTTCAGAATGGGAAATATTGTGTTTTGTGTGGTCAAGATAATTTTAGACTTAAATATAGCAATGGAAACAATATATATGTCTAGCATACAACTAGCTTAAGATTCTCAAATAATGCACCCTTATACATTTTTATCCAAATTTTATCTGTTAAGCCCCAAAATAACCCTACTCGTCTAATTCACTGGGGTGAGGGTATTCTGTGCAGGAGGTAGGACACACAGATCCAGTCAGAGTCACAGGACAGTAAGCCATGCCATAGGCTCAGCTGTACAATACAGAGATAAGTCTGAGCTCAATGGTTTAATCAGCTATGTCAGACATTTGCGTTCTACCACATTTTAAATTGATGCCTGAAGACAAAGTCATGGATTTATGTTCAAAACCAGGGTCTTTTAAAAGTTATGGTGGATGGTATTGATTCTGCTATAACCAGGGGAGGCTAAAAGCTCTTTTCTTGGCAGATTTTTCTTTCACATATGGGACCTTCTGTAAGAAAAAAGAAATTCCCCTACTGCCTCTTCGTCCTCTGTTTCTCTATATCAGTTTTTATGTTCCCTTTTCCATCTTTGCACCCTCCCTCTGTCTTTGCCTGAATATCTCATTCCATCCCGTCGGCGAACGAAGGGAAAAGGGAGTCATGTTAGCTCAGGTGCTTGATTGTCAGAGCTCTCACTTACGCTGTATTTATGTGGAGGGTAAGGTGGAAACAAATGTTCACTGACCACACACGCAGGCACGGCACAGCATACTCACACTTAACCAAGATTTGTCACTGTAATTGTGCATACGGCAATATTATTCTCAGACCTTCCACGCTACCTCCTCTCTGCTTTCTCTCATGACCATGATGTAATTACCAAGGAACTTAATTAGTCATTGAGAGACGTGGAGCAGGCACAGCTTGGAAATGGGATTTACCATTTCATGCGTCTAAATCTGAATCATTTCCTTTGTTATATGATGAATGCCAGTCACAACAACAACAATAATTTGTAGAAGTAAAAGCTGTTTCCTATTTTACTGTGGGGCTGCATATACACTAGAGAAAGTTAAGGCCTGCCTTAAACATCTGTCCAGCTTTCCTTTGAGAGCCCCATAAAATTTCACCACCGAGTGTTATGGTGATTTTTCCGGGTTTTTCTATGTATCCCAATAGGGAGGCGGCAGCTTGCACAGTGAACTGAGCTCAGTTCAAAGCACAGAGAGGAGCTTGAGGAGTGTAGAGGAAGATGATGTATTGCAAAGTGGACCACCAGGCCTACTGCTTCAGTGTAACCCTTCTGTGCCTGTGAACTTGTGTGTCTACATCTGCAAATACACCTTCTCCCATGACACACACATGCAAACACGCATACAATAATAATTAATACTCTTGCTTAAACATCCTAAACATCCACTATAGAAGATGAATTAGCCTCTATAACAACCTGCTCATTATTGCAGCGGCATTTTTATACTTTAATTGTCGTTCGAGAAATTTTATAATCTGGCGAAGATTAGAGGCAGCTAAACAGAATCCAATTTAGGGCGGAGAGTTACATTATGTTGTTCATATAAACATTAAACATATCCAGGAACCTGTTGCAGAATGTGTTCAACTGTATTGGATCAACATCTGAGACTATCATTAAATGCATTTTTTTTATATAATTGGGTTGGAGTGGGTGGAAAGATGTATACTAGCGATGTTAGAAGACACTACTTTATAACACATTTATGAACCAAACACACACCAGTACTCCTCTCTTCGTTGTAAAACAGAAATACAGAAAATCATTCATCAGCCATCAGACTTTTTAATTCTCTAAATTAAATGGTTGGATGCTGTCAGACATATAAAAAATAAAGATAATCTCATGTACTGTATAAAATCATTTGAACATCATTATATTTCAGGCTGAGCTGGAACTAGGGGTAATTTTGTTGTTTTCATATGTTACAAACTGAATTTCATGTGTTCTTGTGGTGTTTCCCCACTTAGGAAAATGTAGTTTAATGTGATGTAATACTTTATACTTGTTTTCTTCCTTTACTTGGAATATACACCCATAGGGTTTAAAAGGAAACAGTGATGTACTGGAAAAAATGGAAACTGGAACAAACTGAGAGAAAAACAATGAGATGAGTAACTTGAAGGACAGGGATGCTTTACTATGGAGTAGCAAGCAAGACACAACAAGGGCTTCTCCACCAAGTACAAATTCATGTATCACTTGGGGATCAAATACTTAATTTACTCAATGACAAACTGACTAACATATTAGAAATTGTTCATTTCTTCGTAAGTGAGCAAACCAAACTAATTCTGAAGGTCTTCAAATAATTGTCTCCCCCACTGTAGCTTCCATCCATCCATTTTTTTAATTGCTTATCCATTTTAGGGTCATGAGAGTGCTGGAGCCTATCCTAGCTCTCATAGGGTGAATAGAGTACACCCAGGACAGGGTGCCAGTCTATCATAGAGAACCAGACAGTCATTCATGCTTGCACTCACAACTACTGGCAATTTAGAATCCCCAGTTAACCAAATAAGCATGTCTTTGGACTGTGGAGCAAACCCACACAGGCACAGAATATGCAAACTCCACACAGACAGGCCCCAGACTGTTGATGGATATGAAGTCAGGACCTGTTCACTGTGAGGCATCAGTAATAGGCAAACTGTCCCACTGTGCCACCCTCTATTTACATCAATATTGATATTAGTTGTTTTAATCTGTTTATTTTCTTTGACAATGTTACAAAAACTCAGCAGTGAAGTGACCACTCAATGCAACATCACACCCAATTCCCAGGTGCTTTCATGAGACTGTGGTCTCCACCTTCCTGTTTAGAGTCTTGTGTCTGCATGTTCTCATATTCTGTGACCATGTATATTCTTGACCTATTTGCATATTGTTACAGCAGGACCTGTTTTCCCACAAGAGCGAGAGTTCACATCTGTGAGCTCTTGTACGTGCTCGTGTCAGAGGAACGTGTATATTAATGTTTGTTTGTGCATTTGTGTTACGTTAGCTGGATTAGCGCAGCCCATTTGCATCATCGGAGAATGTGCATGTGTTGAATGTCTGTTATCTTCTTTTTTTTTTTCTTTTTCCCCTCTAAGCACTTGCTTGTGTGTCTAATCTAAATGGATACAGTCACATAATGAAAGAGTTCTATACGTAAGCAAATACTTTATGTGAAGTATAACACAGATAGCAAGAGGCTGAGGGGGAATATGAGATACAAAAAAGAAATCAAAACAAGACAAAAAGACTAAAAGGTGTGAGAAAATTACTTTGGTGGCGCATCTGGGAGACTTGAGGTGCTCCCACGTCCCTCTGGTCTCTCCCTCGGACGACCCTGCTCACCTCTGTCTGCGCTGAGAGAAAGGAAACGGACGAAGGATTTACTGTTGGGTCCTGACTTGTACACATTCCTGGTGTTGTTTTTCTCCCCTCGGCCCCTCGGCCATACCAAAGGCCTCTAAAACAACAGGCTGTCAGGTTGTGACAGCTGGCTTCAAACAGCTCCTACAGCAGCCCTGCACCCAGGTTCCCAGCCGCATTTGTATCTGTGTGTGTGTGCGGATGGTTATGTGCCTGAGCGTGTGTGCGTTGGTGGTTAAGTGTTTGTTTGGTCTGTACATGTAGATGTATAGCTGCTTGTGTTGGTGGCTGTGTGTATCTACCACTTTGAGATAAGTAGGCCTTCACTCGCTGAGACTTAACATTTAAACCTCTTTGGTGTGGGTGTGTGTCATATCCTCACACACACACACACACACGCACACACACACAGCCAGGTGGCAGAGTGGCTTTGAAGCACTATGAGCCTTCTTATGATATTCCTGGCTATCCAGGTGTGTGTGGGCTGGCCCGCCTGTCTCAGTCAGAGAAGGCCCTTTTTGTCTGCGCTTTGTCAAGCAGGAGAGGACCATTGATCCCCATGACCCCCTCCCCTGCAGAGAAGTACCACACCTCACGATACCAAGATGCTCCCATGCAGCCTCAGACGTGGGAGCATGCAAAACCCAAGATTGTCTGGAGGATGGAGGTGTTTTGTATGTGTGTGTGTGCTGGGGAGCAGAGGCTAGTACAGAAGGTGTGGGCAAGGATATGGGCTCCTTTAGGTGAGCAAGAGCAGTTCTTAATACTAATGGATTAATTGTTTGTACTCCACAGATGCTCATGGTCCACACTCAAATGTGGCTTTTCATTAGTAGGGAAGGATTAAAATTTTTGGCTAAAAATTGGCAGGCAGGAGATGTTTTTAGTGGGTTGAGAAGACAGCCTAACAGAGGAAAATGTAACACTGAGTTAACTTATTGTCGATCCATTTACAGTATGTGCTTTAAATAAGTCAGTGATGTGGTGCTTGTCCTACAGGCTAGCGCCTCAAATTTATACCAAAAATCTTAGGATGCCGAGTAAATTGTAAATAAAAACCAAAAGCAATGATTTGCAAATCTCATAAGTACATATTTTATTAACAGTATATCACATGAAACATTGTTTGATTAGAGAAATTGTATAACTTGTGAAAAAATATTAGCTCATTTTGAAGCAACATGTCTGAAAACAGTTTAGTTCTACTTACTTTCCACACGGCTGAAAAAGTAAGTAGTACTAAAAGGAAACACCTGGTGGAACATTTTACAACTAATTAGGTTCATTGCAACAGGTCTGTAACATATTTGGGTACAAAAGAGCATCTTAGACAGTTTCTCAGAAATGAAGATGGGCAGAGGTTCACGGATTAGCAAGACAAATGACTCTAGAAGTTGTGGAACATTTTCAGAATAATGTTCATTAATGTAAAATTAAAAGACTGAATATTTCATCTGCTACAGTACATTCAATCATCAAGAGATTCCTCAAATCTGGAGAGATTTTTTGTGTATAAAAGACAAGCCCGTGATCGTCAGAACTATGCGTGGTGCTGCTTTAAAAACAGGCCTGATTCTGTCATGCAAATCATTGCATGGGTTCAGGAACACTTCCAGTTCTTTGCAGGTTAAAACTATCATGCAAAGACAAAGTCATGAAAAGAATATGGTCCAGAAACACTGCTGTCTTCTCTGGCCTAAGCTCGTTGAAAATGGACTAAGGAAACTCTTCTGTGCTCAGATGAATAGGGATTGAAATTCTTTGGGGTAAACTTGGATGCTGTATCCTCTGAACTAAAGAGCAGATGATCTATCCAACTTGTTATCAGGTTCAGTTCAAAAGCCCGCATCACTGATGGTATAGGGGTCCATCTGTGCCTATGGAATTGGCAACTTTTCTTTTGGAAAGGTACCTTCATTGGTGAAGTCATGGAATGCCCTGCATATTTTAGCAATATATTCTGTACCTTTACTTATATCGGCCGAGAACAGAACAACGTTCCCATTCTTTCAAACCTCCTGCAATTACTTGCCACAGTCTGGGTGAGGCAGACTGTAAGAATGGTAAATGGACTAGTTCTTATATAGCGCTTTTCCACTCTTCTGAGCACTCAAAGCACTTTACACAACTTGTGCATTCACCCATTCGCACAAGCACAACTGACATTCACACACATTCATACTCCGATGAATGCATCAGAGAGCAATTTCGGGTTAGTATCTTGCCCAAGGATATTTGGCATGCAGACTAGGGGAAGCCAGGAATCAAACCACCAACCTTCCGATCAGTAGATGACCTGCTCTACCACCTGAGCTACAGCCACCCATTTACTTGCCACAGTCTGGGTGAGGCAGACTGTAAGAAGTGAAGAAGGTGGACCCAAGTGCAGACACGCAAAATAACAAAACGTAATATTAACTGAAAACAAGCCGTTTATTAGAGGCTGGATTAAGAGATACAAAACAAAGGCAAAGGCAAAACTAAATCATAACCTAAACTGGGTGAACTAAACATAACAGAACCCTGAAACATAGTGATGTGACGTTCTGTATCGAGGCTTCGAAGCGTGTGTCGAGTAATGGAGGGGGCGTTTCCGCGAAGCGCGTATCGAGGCTTGCTTCATTTATGGGAGGAGCTGAAAATGATGACGTCCGAAGCCTCGCTGCCCGGCTGTACCACGTGACTGGTTCAGGAAGCGGTTCGAACTTTGCCGCAAATAATCATTTTCCATACTGCCAGCATAAATATACACAGTATACTGCCATCACTACAATATAGATGTTTTACACACTCCTTTTGTTGTTGACATTTACAGGCTGTGTGCAAAATGCCACACTCTTCAAATTCATGCCAACTAATATTTTTACGTCCAGTAGGTGTCCTGCTAGAGCAAAAGAAGCTTCAAGAAGCTTCGCGTTGGGGTGAACCAATTGGATGAAAAGCTTCAGTGCTTCATGAGGCTTCATCTGCCCATCACTACTGAAACATGGACACCTGGCATAAATTCATAATGATGGAGACAAGATAGCATAACAGACGCGCTGACACGTAATGAATGAACACACACAGACTAAAAGCACACAGCAGGTGATCAGGGGAAGTGGAAACACACGGGGAAACAGCTGACACAAATGAACATAACAATGTCACAGTGGAAGAGTAAAACTAAACACAATGAACACAGGATCACAAGACCTCTTCAAAATAAAACAGGAAACATAATGAGACACAGATATGACAACATGAACTTGACAACACAAGACATGCAGACATGAAACACATGAAGGGCAAGGGAGACTTAACATAGGGGTAGGAAGACACAAGGGGAAGCTAATAACAAAGAGCTATAATGACAACCTAGGCATGATAGAAATAAACTTAGGAAACCTAAAGGACTTAAACATAAACTAAAAGTCAAAACACTGGGGCAAAATGGCCCAGGATCGTGACACTACCCTTCACATTCCCTTCACGTGAGCCTTTCTCAACTTTTTAGAGATGTGTTCCTGCAATCATGTTCTGAGTTTAAACATTTGATGTTTTCTATATTCTTGTCACGGTCCTGGGTCGGTGACCCAGTGTTTTGAGTTGTGCATTCTTATTGAATTTTGATTTTGTCAGTATTTATCATTTCTAGTCTTTTGGTTTCAATGTTAGCGTTCTCAGTATTCTGGTTTATGTCTCTGTGTTCCATGGTTGCTCTGTATCCCCTTGTCAAGTCCACGTCTATGTGTTATGTTTCCTGTTTTACTTTGTAAGTCTGTGTTTCATGTCTAGTTTGGCTTCCCCTGTTCGCATTGTGTTTGATTACTCCCAGGTGTGCTCACCTCCTGTGTCCCATTCCCTCGTTATCCCTCCGTGTATTTTAGCCCTGTGTTTCTCTCAGTCAGTGTTGTGTCATCCCCTCTCCATATTGTGTGTGTGTGTCTCCTTCTGTGCTCCCTGAGAGCGCCATCCCTAGTTTCCAGGTTTCCCAGTGTTTTTGTTATTCGTTCCCAGTTTCTAGTTTTGGTATTGTTTTTGCAAGTTTTTGTTTTGTAAAATATGCTACTGCAATAAAGAAGCCTCTTTAAGTTTATTCCTCTGTTGAGTGTTTTGCGTTTGGGTCCCACATCCTGCCTGCCACACAGCCGTACCTTGACAGATCTCTTGTAAATAAAATATGGGTTTACGAGATTTGTAAAGCATTGCATTGTGTTTTTGTTTGTTCAATGTTATTGTTCAGTACCTTTGATGATCACATGCAGGTATTTTCTTCATGTTTCCTGCACCACTATACTGAGTCTTGAAGAAAAAAAAAAACTATCATAGCTCTTTTTAATATTACACCTCCAGTTTAAACCAGTTCAAAAGTCAAGAAAATGTTTTTTCTTAAGAAGCCAAATGGCTTTGGATGTTTCTTAGTGCCAGAAACCAAGCCATTTTAATTTCACTTGGCCTGCTTTTGAAAAAATCTCAAGGATGTGGTAAACACTCAAGATTAGTCATCACAGTGGTGCACCCCATGCCTCAATCCGATGCCCTCTTTTATTTTTTTATATGCTTCTGCTAGAATTTGTCTTTAGAAATCCTGTATCTGTTATAATTTCTAAGACACACTGCTGTACCTCAGTGAGAAGAAGCAAACAGACATTTCCTATATGTAATCATGTACGAGAAGAAGCTTAAAAAACAACTAAGTACATTCCATGATTCAATAGCTTGTAAAACATCCTTTGCCACTGAGAACTTATTTTCTGCATGACTTTATAAGTCATTCACGTGTTTAAAAATGGAGGACTGTCTGTGGTGTGACACCATATGGCCATTGCTAGCGAGCATGACTGCATGCAGTGAAGTGAATGAACATTTTAACCACTCGATTTCTAATTGCATTCAAATACGGGAAGTTTTGGTGGGGAACCCGCTAAGATAGGTAGTCTCCTAAATATAAGCGATTAAAACAGAAGAGCAAGCAAAAGGGAGAAAAGGGAAGTGACTTCGTTTTTGTCTGAAGCTTTCAGCTGCATCACATGGTTTTGATCAGCAGATGAATGTTGCTCAACTGCTTTGGAACTTTCCAGAATGAATTATTGCATTATTAATTGATAAGTCCAAAGCCAAAATGAACTACTCAAGTTCTAAATATGTTCAGAATAACGAGGTAATTCAAACTGCTGACGAAGACCATATGATAAATGGGTCTTAAGGGAAGATTGTTTTGCTGTTGTTTTAATGGTCTGCAATGAACTGGCAATGTCACAGGCAGCATGTTTACTTTGTTAATAGTTTAGTGTTGCACAAAAGTGGCATCTGTGAGAAATGTTTTCAACTTTTCCTGGTTAAACTACTTCACTGCTCCAAAAAGACTGTGTTTTTTTCTCACCATCACACTGTGGCAGCGTATATGCACCTTTGGTGCATTCAGGTTTGTCTCTTACTGGCCATTAAGTTGTGAGTGATTTTATGGCTCTTCTGTAGTTCTCTGTTTTCACAAAGGAAAATCATATATTAACTTGCTCCCTTGTCCGCAGAGGGGTCAAAGTCCCAGATCAGCCACAGATCAGCTTGCCTGGAGCTGAATAGGAGTTTGTGTCTTGCTCATTGACACTTCAGCAGGGCATTTAAAGTTCAGACAAGAAAAAAAAGAGTACTCTTAAGTGTTTTCTGTGGTGATTTTATGTTAAAATGTGTTTAGAGCACCGAAGTGCACTTTGGAAACTATAATGTGGAATTTAAAAACAGTCCTTCAGGCCCGTCTCTCATCTGAACGGTACTTTAGGCTCAATGCCACAGTGCAGAGCGAAGGCACAATGGGAGACATCACAGAGTCACGGCCTGTAAATGTTAGCTTTAGTTTCTTTTACATCAACAATTTACCCATCTCTAATTGGAACATGGCCCACCTTCCTCTTCTTTCTATCTAAACACATAGACATGTACACGAATAAGCACACGTGCATTCACTCATCTAGATATACGCTGCACCATGCGCGCACACACAACCGGTGGAGTTATGGGAACATCTGGAGGAGCTCATCCAATGCACAGACAAACGTTTCCTGGAGAGCACCAAAAGAACCATCAAGGCGTCTTCAAACGGCCCGCCGCTGCTAACACAAACACGCTCACAAAGCTACACACACACACATACACCTCTTGGCTGCCGAGGTAAAGGTCATATCAGATGAACCAAGGGAACAAAAAGCATCTCTTTGCACTGTGTGATATTGCAGCACTTTAGGTTAACTCTCCAAGCACAAGGGCTAGCTTTCTTCTCCACCAGGGTCCCATATACACATCCTCATGCATGCTTCTCTGTCAGGGTCTCAGACCCAATAGGATACAGACCGTGAGGTATGAGGTGCATCTTGTGAAACACTATGAGTATGTCAGGGTCGGTCAGTCTGGCCTCTGACAAGCTCCTATACGACACCTCGTGTGTAGCGGGGAGGGATAACCGTTGTGCTGCATGTGGATCCCTGATAATAGTAGCTGCTTATCACACATCCACATACAGCATGGAGTAGATTACAATATATGTTTACTCTCCGTTTGTTCTGGAAATTTTTCTTCAGTTCGCCAAACACCAAGGATAAAATGTAAAAAACAGACAAGCAATAAGTAAAAAGCAAGCATGTTCAGTGTGACACTAGACATTTAAACAGTTTCTGTAAATGTCTGCGGCTTAAAGTTCTAAAACTCCTCATCAGTTGCCAAAATTTCCCATTGATACAGTAAAACCTGAGCTGCTAGTGAGCTAGTCAGGTGTAGTTATTTTGGTCATTTAAAGTCTGACTTGTCATAGGGATTGAGAACCAGACAAACAGACTTAAGCTTTCACTTTAACCACCACAGCCACATGGTTGCTGGCTGTGCTGTAGAATTGGGCTTTTAAAAGTAATTCAATCAAGTGCTTTCTAAACCTAAACTCACTTTAATCATCTTATTCTCTCGTCCCATTTTTTCCATCTGTCTGTGAGACACGGCAGAGAAGCACAGTTTATCATTATCACCCCCTCTCACCTGAGACCTCACCTCTTGTCTCCCCATTTCGCTCTACTTCCTGACACCCCCCACCACCGTCCACCCCTTTGGGCCCTTTCACCCTTTCTCTCCCCTGCCACTACCCATCTCTTCACACATTCTCTCCTCCCCTCTCTCCCCCTCTTCACCTCGCTACCACCTAGTGAGCACATTTCCTTACTCCCTCCCTGCCAACAAAGGGGAAAAAAAGCTTCTACTCATTAGCGGATGACCCTTGCCCCTAGGCCACATTTTAAGAGGCTCTACTTGACTCCTGACATGGCCGTCAGCAATCAAAACACGCACACATAGACCTGGAAAAACGAGGGGAAAGGCCAGCGTGTATTGATGCTTTCCCTGATGTGTGTGTGACAGCAGTCTGACAGCAGACAGACAGGTTCATGAACTACCGCACAAGCTCTGCGGTGGTTCCCCTGTCCCCAGGCTGGACTGAGGAGAAGGTTACCTACAATGGAGATGGATCACTCCCTCTCTCTTTGCTCCCCGTGTGGCTCGTTTGCAGGAGCCCCATTAGCTTTATCACCGATCTGTGTGTTTACTCATTGGGAAAGGTGAAGGGTTTAAGCCTAGCATGTCAAAGTCGGTGTGTAATGTTGTCGATACTTTTGTAATTGCTCACAGAAGTTGGATGGTGTAAGCTTGTTTAAGATCGGATGTGTTTGTGTTTCTAATTTCACAGACAGGATGCAAACACACACATATGCTGTTAATCGCGTTGTTGTTCTCTCTCCCTTTACCACGCACACACATTCTTCTAGACCTGGAAAAAAGAGTGCGATTTTGAAACCTTCTTTGCATGATTGTGATCACAAAATTTTGCTAAGTAACAGCAAATCAGCAGCAGTGTGCGAGCTAGCCTGAGGATTCTCCTGTGCAGGTCAGTCCTTTAATGACAAAGCTGACAGCATATTCCCAAAGGCTGGGTGCTGCTCCTACAGTAATAGCCCTTCATTGTTGACAGATTCATGTACTCCCCTCGTTTGATGTGGCTCTCTCCTCCTGCTTTAACCTCTGTTTGTCTGCTTTTGGAAGCTTTTTTTTTTTCAAGGAAAACTTGGCTTTTCAAAGGACAGCAACCAAGCAATTAAAGTCTTCTTTTACCGGTTTTACTGTGTGGTAATGAGACGTACCTCTCTGTGTCGCTGACACTAATATAGGCATGTCTGCTCTTAATATGGCAACAGGGCTGGCATTGTACCAGCATATAATTTTTCAGCTATAGTGGAATCAATAACTGTGTTTTGCAGCACTTTAAGAGAGTTTAGATGTTTAGATCTGAAGCAGAATTATGGTCATGTAAATATTTATATCCAAATTCATAAACATCAGGCTGCAACATCACCTAAACTAAGTCATTGGTATTATAGTGAAATCTGGAGATGAATAGAAATATTGAAGCATTTAAGTCATTCAGAGTGTTTTGAGGTGAAACTTTGAAGATCAGGGTTGGTTTTCAGCCCTGAACTGTGAAGAAATCCTAGCTGAGGCCTGTGTACGTCAGTCCACAACTCTAACTCTGTATTTGGTTTATTTTCAGCCTATGTGTCGATGTTTAACACGAAAGACTGCAATATCCAAGCACTGAGCAGCACCAGCGACATGTGGCCACCAGACTCCTTCGCTCTTTCTTTCACTCCTCCCCACCCTGTGCTGCTCCTGCTGTTCCACTGAAAACACTGTGTCCCATGGCATGAGCAAACATGTTTGGCCATCTTTCCTGTGAACCGGGAGAGTGACTCCCCTCTTTGCAAAGCCCAGAAGACATCCTGACCGCCTCTCAGTGTAACTCAGAACTTGTGAGACAACAAACCTTGATGATGGCTTTGGGTGACCTTTTAAAGGTATTTTAACAACCCAATGTACCCACTATTGAAATATTTGGTGGGGTAGGGTAATTTTGCCTGTGTGAAGTGGGGAAAACAGCTAATCCTGTTTGAATAGGCTACCCTAGTGTTTGAAGTCATTATGGCTCGCAACAGGGCAATGAAAGTCACCGTCCTCCACACCAACCAGGATTAATCATGTAGTGCCACAAATCAAGAACACACCAAAGCTGAATCACAGATAGGACTGTAACAACGCTATGCTTCTGGATGGTTGTTCTCTCCTGCATAATAAGCATATAACTTTTACAGTTTTAAAATTTAGTTTAGTTTTTTTTTTTTGTCTTATTGTCCTACAGATCCAGATGCAGAGAAAGATGATTTGACTTTTACAGCCTTGTTGTTTTTTGTTTTTGAGGTCACCGTGCCGGAGCCTTGCCTCACTTTCATCCTACATCTAGATTTAAAAGTGTCCACCAGAAGATTGCTTTGCAAACATGGCTATTTACTCGAAAATCCAAAATAGCCAGGGTACAGACACTGTGAAGTTGTTGTGAAAAGATTTCTTTTTAATTGACAGATTTTTTTTCCTTTCCCCAAATGCAGCAGTTCTTGAACTTTTCCTGGCAAGCTCCACCTCAGAAGCAGGAACAATTTCACGAGCCATACGCCACAATTTTAAAGGTTTTTTTTCTCTTTACATTTATTAGGATTTTTTTTTTAAAGAATCCAGTTGAACTTTTCTGGAGAAAAGGTCTGCATGATCGCATCGGTAAACTTTATTTAATAAAAATCCATTTTTATTTAGCTCCTTAATTTTCCCACTAGTAATCCACCACCTGCAGGGGCACCATATAATGAACCATTGCTAGAGCTGAGCAGATCTATCTAAATATCGATAGCATTGATACTGACGCTGGTATTGGTATCAGACTGATATCAAATTGACCTTAAAAATATATCTTAAAGGACTATTAAAAAATATCAGAACCTTTTTGTTCTTACTGTCGCATGCATTTTTGTGGTCTATAGAAAGAGCCAGGCACATTTACATTTAAGGTCTAAAAATGAAACAATTTCAAAATATATGACAAACTGAAAGGTGTTTCTTCTTTTGTTAACTTCCTTATTATTATAGAAAGTAAAAATCACAGTGATTTAGTGGTTATTGTGTTCAGAATTTGCAAATTGGATTATGATTCATCTCATAAATCATGAGACACTGCTCTGCCCTACAAAAGCTGCATTTAAAGCTTAAAAGTATTGGTATCAATATTGGTATAGTCAATACTGGCCCTGTGTTTACTTAGTATCGCTTAGGACTGGTGTCTGAAATAATATGCGCTCCAGCCCTGCCATGTAAAGATGAAACTGGGTAAAATATATATATATAAATATTTATGTCAGCAATCAATGTGAATTAAAGATCTATTAAAGACCAAATCTCATGGGGGAAAGCCTACATAATCTCTGCTTTGTGTTTGCTTTGGTCGGTCTCCCATGGTTCTCTCTCACGGACGATTGTGTCACACAAACGCGCCACAGCTCTGAGACCAGGTGATGACAGCATTATGGTAGTTAGATCCCTAAAGGGTTATAATAAGTGTGTTAAAACATTATATAGTGCTCGGCGGCTTAAGAAGCGAGCAACAGCTCTTTCACCTGCCCTGCTATCCGCTCTATCTGGAAGCAGCAGACTCCCATGGATGTGTGAGGTCTTCATTTGTCTCCCTAAGCACTGATAGCGGAATACAGTAAACATCTGAGAGAGTTATTGCTGGGATTGGATTAATTACATGCAATCTTGAGTTTCTGCAATGCATCTTTTGTTCCCAGACAAGTCACACAACATTAACAAGCTGTCAAGCTGTGAATTGAAATGGTTTGTCTCAGCGACTTGTTTTGAGCGCCCGTGTGCGTGTGTGTGTGTGTGTGTGTGTGTGTGTGTGTGTGTGTGTGTGTGTGTGTGTGTGTGTGTGTGTGTGTGTGTGTGTGTGTGTTTCTTTACCTCACCGTTTACCCCACTAAAGAATACACGTCTTAATGGTGTGAGCGACACACATAATCATGTGTTATAATTTTCATATACATCCACCGAGCTCAGTTTGTGAATAAGATGAAAAAGAGAAGTGAGGTGGGATGGGATGGAGGGTGGGGGGGTAATGGAGCTTGACTAAACCAAGTGCTTGTACATAAATTGACATGTGCAATTAGGGAGATGTACACAGTCCCCCTGGTCTGTTTAAGATCTGGAATAGTTTCCTAACAGTTTCAAGATGCCCTGTTTTGGCTTTGGTTTCAAACCTAAATCGGGTTTGACCTTGCTGAATAATGGTGCCGGTGAAGTTCCTTCTGTTCTCTTTGGCCGAAGTCCAATTCCACTGCGTACATGACGGCAAATACAGAGCAAGGTTTGGCCTCGCTGGAATGTGACAAATGGTGAAAGAAATTCTGACCTGAGCTTGAAATTCCTAACACTGGATTTTGCAAGGTGGTTATAAACACTTTTGGTTTTGGTTTCCTGTTTATATGGTGAATAGAGGTTGGAGGGGGCACTAAAACTGTTGGAGCTGAGGGTTTAGCTTGCATGCTCGCACACTCAGTCTGGAACCTCTCAAAATGAAATGCTTTGGGAAACTCTTGCTGTTTTCTCTTCTCTCTCTCTCTCCTTTTTTTTCTTTGTCTGGCTTTTTCTTGGCTTCTGCTTTTCTTTCTCTGTAAACCAACACACGTTCTGGTAAGTTACCTGACCTTTATCTACATTTCACACAGGATAAAATAGCAGATTGTAATAACAGAGTGGCACATCAAGGGTTAAAGACAGCTGCCAACATCTGTAGCTGTGGCTAGCTTTTAATTGTGAGGCCCAGCAAGTGAGCGAGCAGCATGGTGGAGAGGGGGCCGGCAGGCCGCATATTTCAGCCGAGTGTTCACAGACCAGCTTTCTTTTTGCAGGACATGTGGACTCAATGACGGCGTCCAGGGGTGTACTCTGCTCCTATGAAATATTAAATGTTCTCGGCCCCTAAGTGCAGACAGACCACCTGCAAGCGGTGTGGCGTGCGGCAAGCCCGGTGATCAGATGTCCCTAAGCAACACACATGCACAAACACACATGAATGAATAAGAAAAAATTACAAGCACTCATATTCCCAAACAGGGTACAACATACAGGAATGCACATGCTTACACTAATGGATGTAAACACATATTTTTTAAAAAAGAAAGGGGATAAAAAGCAATGTGAAAATGGAAACTGTCAGGCTGATGTATGGAGGAGAGATTTATTCTGCAAAAACATGTTTCCTGGCTGTAACACACAGAACTGCTGCGCATTCTTGAGACTGAGAAATATGTCTTTACTGTGCTTCTCCAGTAGGTTTCTGTTCAAAGCTGTGCTCAATGTCAGCAAAGGCAGAGAACCATGATGATGAAAAAGAGAACGAAAATAAATAAAAGAAGACCATGACAGATGCAGCATTACTTGGTATGATCATAGTCCAAGAAGAAACCTAAGCCTACTTTGAAAAGCAGCCAGGAACACAACGGGTGCTTGTTGACTGCCGTCCCCTTCAGGGCCTCGTTCATTTACACATTGTGCAGTTGGTCCTCGGCCTCCCCTCTGCTCCACCGAGACATCCATGCCTGGCCAGATGTACAACTGTTTTTGTGAAGCCATGAAAAAAAAGCAGCTGGTGAGCACATCTGCAAATTGAACAGTGGGGGTCGCCATTCTCTTGATTCTGTGCTTTTTCAGTGAGGGAAAGGATTGCTTTAGACACACTATCCATTCTACTGTGTATTTGGACTGTTCACATTATCAGATTTAACTTTTCATGGTTGTGAGATAAGTTAATGTAATTAATCCTAAAATCATTTACAATTAACTAGTCATCAATTATAATTAACCAGTATCAGGGCTAGGAGAGGCATTGATGCACAAATAGAAGCGGGTCTTTTTGTTTCATGCAGTGTGGTTGCAAAATAAATCATGTATTCAAACACTGTGCTTTATGCTGACAAACAGTGCAAAGCTCACTTCACAGACACATCATTTCTAACCTATTCATTTGCAGCATCGTAAATATTTTCCTTAACCTTTTTTGTCACAGTTACTTTGATAGGTCAGGTTTTTTATTTCTATATTTAGAAATCAATTTTTTTTTACAGAAAAAAGGCATAAGGGCTGTAATAAAGGGGGGAAAAAGAGGTATTGAGTGCTAAACTTTGAGGACAATTAACATAAATAATATTTTTTATATTTCTATTTTATAAACTCAAATTAAATGTGTTATCCTAAAAAAGTAACTATAAACTGATTATGTTTGTTTTACAGCACAGCATCCAGTTTTACTTGTGAATGCGGTAACATCTTACAGTTATAGTTTCATGCAGTTATTGAGAGGGCTGTAAAACAAATCACTTTAGTTTAAATTAGTTCATGCAATTACTAAATATGAGTTTAACCTGGCTAGCAGCATTTTCCTGTTGGCTGCCACCCATCTTGTTCAGTCCCTTCTCGGAAACTTCTTTGACACTGGTGACATCATGTGGGCATTTGGTGTCAGTGAATCTTAAATCTTGCATATGTTGTTTCTTGATGTCTTGTTAGGGGATGCCAAACTCAGTGCTGCCCATGACATCATGTGACAGTGATGTGATGATGTAACTGGCTGAGTCACTCATACCCAAGGTAGCTGCTAATGGTATATAAATATAAAGGATGGCAAAGAACCAAGTGAAAATACCTGTTTATATTTGTAACAATATGCTGCAATGACATCAGTGGCAAATGCTGCTAACTTTAGCTCCAGCCTATTCAAGGGTGTGAATGTTAAAGTCCTTTACTATGCAGGGGCTTTAAATAAAATATAACTGCGGTGAGATATGCAGCCCTTCCAACACCCACACAGTGCCCACAGTGCAGGGGCTTAAAACTACATGGACACATTGTTGAACAGCTTTGTGCTTGCACCACAGGAGTTCATACCCAGAGGAGCTATATTGTAATGCTCAGCTTTCTATCTGTTGCTGAGGCATTACCTTTTACCTAAGTCTCAAAGAGCTGGCAAGTGCCAAATATAGCATATAGACTTTGCAATCCAAATTCTTTTTTAGTAACTAAGCCATGCCTGTTTGACATGAATTTGCCTGAAACAAGATGTTGTGTCAATGGCATACTGAAGATGTTTTTAAATAGGAGAACCGTATAAGAAATATTGTAGATACTAATTGCTGTATCATAAAGGCGTTTATTTCAAAGTGTTTTGAATGAGTGGGGCAACAAATCAAACTTGTTTTTAGTTGGTCACAAGGGGGCAGTGGAGTCCTACCTGCATTATATCACCAGCCCCTGAAGAGTGCACCTGCTCTTTCTGAAATAAATGTACAGTACATGGCGTGCTCGGAAAACGCAAATAGGCATTCTGTGAGGTATGAAGGTCGACTATGTGATATTGACCAAAAACACAGAATAAGCATGGTGAGGTCATGGAAAACAAAATCCGCTGACAATAATTTGATAATAATCTGTGGTCATCTTGTGCTTGCATTCTATGATATAACACAGTAAAGGCTTGCAAAATAAATAAATAACTACCATCCTGCGTTGTTGCCGAAGTCTACAGACATTGACTTGCCCTTGGAATATATTTATGAATGAGCCTTTCTTTCCTCCTCATTTGGATAAATGTCACGAATAAACTAGCGGGCGAATTGGAGTGCTTTTGTCATTCAAGGGGAGGTAAGGCTGTCATTTAGTTGCCTTAGAGACTGCAAATCATCGCGCAGCATCTCTTCGCCCGTCCCCAATGAGCGGGTTCAGCCGCGTTTGCCGTCATCAGGGCTGGAGGCTGGATGAGCTCCAGTCAGCCTGTGCTCTGATTGGCTCTTGTCGTTAATGAGCTGCCATTGAGGATTTTTGGCTCGTGCTGAGGAGAGGTGTGTCTCTGGCTGCTCGAGTACACGCCTCTGGCATAAATGCTCCGCCACAGCTGTGGATCTGATCAGACGCACCAATTTGAAGGGCAGGCTTTCGAGACTTCGCTGAACAGTGACTTTCGCTTTGCGTGAGCATCCCGTTTTGCTTTTGTGGTAGACAAAGAGAAAAAAAAATAAATACATACATAAATAAATAAAAGTAAAGAGAAGTAAGCGGCAGCAATTAGATCCCCCAGCAGAAGTGACAGCAGGTGTGAATTCATGTCTGTATTTTCACCGCAGATATACTGGTGAGTACTCTGTTTTCCGTTCGTACCTGTTTATGTGTGTGCTTTTGTTTATGCATTTTAAAAATCGTAACTAATTATATGTCAGGCGCTGGATTTCTCGGCATTGCACCTGACAGACAAGAACAATGAAGGATTTAGTTGTTTCGTTTAGATTGGTGATTTCCCTTAAAATCAGCCACCCTATTTTTGTTGCTACACCCACTCATGTTTCCTTTGAGATTTTCTGTGGGGTGTTGCCCCTGAAATTGGAAATGTCACAGCACTCAGATTGGAAAACGAGAATATTGTAGGTCTCGGTCTTAAAAGAAAAAAATCAAATGGTTACCAGGATATTCGGTAGGTTTAGGTACTGCTCCATGCGCCAGTTTAGAAAGGTGCATTAGTCTCACTGTGCTGTCATCATTTTCAGCTTATTTCAGTCCATTTGACAGTAAATGTAAGTTGATCTCTTCTCACTTTCATGCCATTTTTGGAAGCTCGGAACAAATAGGCTTACTTTGCTGTATGTGAATGTAATAGGACCTTTGCTTTCAGTTTTTGGTCTTAAATACTGAACGTGCAAAAAGAGAAGTGCGCCCTATCTATTACTAATATCTGTTATCAGTGTTACATTTTCCATAGCCGGCAATCAGTATCCTACCATGACTCCATAATTCACTCTTTGATGGAGGAATAAGGAATGTGTCTTTGTTTGTTTGGGCATTTTTAATTCTCTTCTGTCAAATATTTTCCTTTCTTTACAGAGGATATGCAAGCTGCTTTGAAAAAAATGGTTTTGCGAGCACTGTTAAAACCTCAGTAGGCCTCTGTTTGTCTCTACCAGGAAGTTCAAAATCGACCTCTTTGTTTTAACCACACGTTGCTTTCTCGCCTGAGCTTACTTACAGTAGGCTTGCGCTTCTGTCAGAAACCTTCACTTCTTTAGTTTTATCAGAGTGGTGTAACTGTTTCAGAGTGCGAAACAAGATTGTTATGCTGCACTGAAGTCTTTGCCTTTCTCTGTGCCAACAAGAAGACATTTCTCTCCCAAAATGCCATCATCTTGTATAAAATACTACATCACATATAAAGAGAAAAATGTCTTCCATTGGTTGAGTTTCTCAAACTATTCAATATGAGTAAGCACTTGGCAACAGTGTAAAGAGATAATTTTCCACATACATCGCAGAGGACACTGATATATGATGTGTTTTCAGTGATGGTCAGCCCACAGGAATCTGGATTCAACTCATTTGTTCCTGCTCACTTCTGAGGGTCCTACTCATTGAGCCCCGCATACCTGCAGAGCTGGGTGACTTGGGTGGTGGAAAGCACAGCACTTGGCACTGAACCTCATCAGCTTTGCTCTGTGTTTGCCACATTGCATTAGATTTATGATCGTCGTAGTAGTAGTAAGGACTAGCAGGGGTGTTCAGAGGGGAAACAATGTTAATAATGCAAGTTGCACATTCCTCTTGTGGTGTGAGATTGTTGCAAAGACCATTTGGGCTCCAGTCAGCGTCACTACAGAGAAGCAAGGAACTAGCATGGAGCTAGCCTCTTTGTAGTTCAGGGACAGGTGAATAAAACAACCGTCACATTTGTTTAACAAGCAGACTCAGTTTTTGTTCACGTTTTGAAAAGGAAGATTTTTGACAGCAGTTGGAAAGGCTTTCCTGTAGAAACCCAAAGAAGTTCATGTCGTTTGTATGTGAAAAGGCTCCAGCGTAAGGTCAGCGTTGTTAGGAATAAGTAGAGCAGATTTGGTACAGCAAGCGCTTTAAAGAGCTATGCTTGAACCCAGCAATCAACTAATTAACTGAATTGCTCTAAACTTTGGACATATGGTCAAGAACATATTGGACCGTAGTGGTCTCGTGATGGTACTGGCTATCTATCTGTGGCCTGGCTCGCTGAGGCATTAGGAAGCTGGCAGGACCAGGTATGCATTAGGCTGACTGGGTCAAGAGGTAAGAGATTAAGTGCCATCTGCACCACCAGCCTCACCGATTAATCATTGAGATCATGTATCTTTAATGTGTTTCTTGCTTACAGAAATAGGCGGTCTGTTCCTTAACTCTGTTAAGGTCACATGTAAGCGTGCGAGTTGCGGTCATGCTGAATGCATCTAATCTATACCACTTGGTTGCTTGGATAACTCCTGCGTCCTCTTTGAGAGGGGCATGTCGTCGATCCCTCCCTGACACCTGAAGCAGTAATTCCAGGACTATTTGTGCATGTTTGTTTCCTCCCAGGTTGACTTGTTACTCGTGCACCCCTACTTCCTCCTCATTGTGCCCCTTTGTGTTTTATTAGGCTGATGTTCTGTTATTCTTAGCTGAGCAGGATGTTTATAGATCCCCGAACAGAAATATGACTGGCAAGTCCTAAGTGTTTATCTTTCTTTTCCTTCTCTCCCTCCCTTTCCCCTCTTCTCCTCCTGCTCAGGTCTTCACTGTCATCCTTCTGTCTCCACCTCTGCTGTTTTTGCATGTCTGCCTCACGCTCCTCTGAACCCCACTCAGCGATGATATTAGTTAAAGAATAACCTGAGCTGACTTTTTTTTTTCCCATCCTAAACCTTGCATATCCCTCAAGCCTCCTCGGTTTATTTCTGGATATCCGGCTATTGTTTCTGGCCAGTCGTCTCACTAGCGCAGAAAAGGTTACTTAACAGTGATTCAGACGGAAGCTTTTTAATTTTAACATTTTCAGAGCCATTGTACACCCTGCTATGATGGCAGTCTTTCTTCCTGAAACAACAAGAGGTTGTGTATATTTAGGGATGGAAAAATTGATTATTTCTATGCCCCAGGGGTTAAAGATCTCGGTCTTATATCTCATGATTCAGTCCCCCTTGTTAATAATCCCATCTTAATTTAGGCTACATAGAAACTGCAGTATGTGTATAGGTACATGTGTTACATTCAAAAGTTGACGGTACTGATTAAAGGTTCAGATACACAAAGCGGAGACCTAGAAATCCTGGGTTGTACCAGGGGTCAGTGAATGATCTGAGTGCTGTTCTAGCCTGTGGCTCTCTTAACTTTTTAATGTTAGTTCTTGTGGGTTGGTGTCATCTTGACAATTTCTCAAACAAAAACAAAGGTCAACAATAAAAATCTTCCATTCAAACATCGAGGTTGAAGCAATGCAGAGGGGATTGTCAGGACGCTGTGCTTTGAATGAGTCATGCATGGAGATAATAAGGCAGAACAGTACTTTACGCAGAAATTCCACATAATATATTCCATGTAATGGCAGATGAAGTGAAAGTGAGGGTTTGACAGATTTGTTTGTAGAGAGACTTCAGTTTTTTTCCCCTTATCAATATATATTTATTTCTTTAATAAAATATGTCTCTGTCAGAGAATTCAGCAGATCCTTAAAAAAGAAAAGTTATACCATAATACCATTTTCACCAAAGCCTACCTTTTAAAAAAATATAATTTTCATGCTTCTGATGCATCTAAAAATAAACCCTCCGTCTGAATTTCTGATTTAAAGTAGGTTAAGTGAAGCCCACACATCTTGTCCCAAAAAATAAATAAATAAGCAAGCCCATCAAACTGGATAATGTGAGCATGTGAGTGAGCTTCTTGGCATGCTCTATTTTCTTTGTCCTTTTTAGCCAGTGACCACACAAACCACAAGCCTGTGGCCGCTGACCACTAGGCACCAGGCTTTAAATAGAGAGCGTGAGAAGGCCGCTCAGCATCTTGTCTCAAGACAGCATCTATGCGAGTCTTGGGACCTGCTTTAAGCGTTACTGTGACAATGCTGGATAGTGAATGCACTGAGCTTGGATAAACAACCTCTTGCTACTTTCATCTAAAATGGAAAGTTTGGCCAAGCTTTGATGGAACTGAGTGCATCAAGTTCCTCCCCAGTCAAATACCACAGCACGCCCCCAGCACACTCTCACAATGACTGTTCTCTGGTTGCTAGCGCAAGAGCACATCACTCTGTATTGAGAAACGGCCACCTTATGCAAGCCGCATCATGAGCTCTGCAGCTTTGCAGTGCATTAGCAAAGCAGACGGACTGGATGCGTGTTGTGTTGTGGTGGAGATGTGCAGAGTATAAACAAAACTGTCAAACATCAGCAGGGAAATAGATCAACCATAACTTTCAGACCTGGGCTGCAAATAGATGGTTTGATAAGTGTTTCTCTCTCTCTCTCATTGGCATGCTTGTGTTAGTTATTATAGCCTTTGAACTTTTATCCGTTTATCTTCACTGTATACAGTCTGCGCAGTAGTATGCCATACAAAATACACGGGGATTACATTATTATTGATTAGAAACATTTGGATAATTCAACACTATAAATCTTCTTAGTGTTTTTATTTTCTCTGCAGATGCCGGGCAACTGTGCTATGATCGTCACTGTGTCTAATCACATTGCTTGTCTTCTTCTTTCAACCCTACAGCCCAGTGTTTGTGCCCAGCCGAGATATGACTGAGGTGATGATCAACAGCACCCCCATGGAGGACATGAGGCTCAGCCCCAGCAAGGACAGACTCTCCTTCCAGGTAGGACACACGTGCATGCATGACAGATAAACAGCACTTCCTTCCAAATTCCCAGCCTGTGCATTTTTATGCAGCATTGTCATTTCATATCTGCTTTTATCCATTTATTATCTTGAATCTGAGTATCATCTAATGATATAGTGATTATTTTCTTTCTTCCATCATTACGAGCGAAGCAAATATTAGAATTATTACAGATAAAAATCTGTGTTTTAAGATAAAGCAAGAATGCCCACCTAGATACTGAGATTACGATGATAAGAAAGCATTATAGCTAAATTGCACAGCCCTTGTGCTGTTTCTTTCTTTAAAATTCTAATATGTAATGGAAAGGACATTGCAGATTATAGTTGTTACAGCCTAAAAGTCTGTCTATCCGACTGACTTGTCCGAGGTCTGCACATTCAAATTATCCGAGGTCCGTCACAAAAATAAACCCTCAACAGATTAGTGTTTTTAAAAGCGGCTATCAGGTGGTCTTGACAAGTTGTAGCCAAAGGCTTTGTTTTGCTGTCAGCTGAGCAGGGTCATCTTAGAAATGAAATTATTTGAATATGCAGCTGCTTCATTATTTTACTGTCTAAAAATTAAAAGGCTTTCTGTCAATACTCTACGGGAGGGAAATTAACATGAAGATGGAATACTTATCAAAGAGGTCATCTCCTGTTAAGTTCATTTTGATCATTTAAAACTTCATTATAGTGTCAAACTGTGTGTTTGGTGCATTTATAAACCGTATAGAGCTGTGTGTGAAGACTATGACTCAGAGAGGATGTAGACTGACCTAGAGGAAAAGGCCCACTTCCCCTCCACTCAATTCACACCACAGCTGTGAGTCTGTCTGAGAGGGGCCAAGAGAAAAGGAGGGTGCCAGTGTGTCACTCCCTCACTCTTTCTATCCTTATCCTGCCCAATGTCCCAGGATCTCCTTAGAGAAGCCCTGTATGAACTGGTGATGCTCCATCAGTAGCTTCCTCTATTATGAGTTCCTAGGACTTTGACTCTAGTAACCATGGCCATGAAATCCCAGATGCTATTACAAAAGCTACTAAAATAAATATGAGCTATGATACTAGATGGTGAAAACTGAGTAGATGTTGACTTTCTGAATTATCACAAGGCAATGTCATGATTCACAACTAACCACGCTAGAAGAGCTTAAAATAGCCTACATTGTTCCTGGGTGATGTGTCTTCACTTCCTGTCATTGGAAGTGAAAGTGATTACATGTTTTAGCTAGGGGTCCGAAGGCAAGGTCACTCACTGCCCAACTCCCCTTGGTGCTGACGCACAGTGAGGATTAGCGATGCTGGCCAGAAATGCAGATCGACTCAAGCATTACACATAAATACGGATCTGCGTGCACACATAATTACATGGCATTTACTTGGCACAGTTTGTTATGCACCTGGGTTTGAAGAATGTAAAACAAAAATGACTAATGGACACGTACAACCTTTTATAACCTGGGAGATTTTCCTCGTTTGCTTTCTTAGCTCTTTTTCCTCCCTTCTCATCTGTCTCCTATGGAATTCATGGAGACTTGGACACAGCTGGATCTCCTCTATCTCTTGTCTCACTTTCTCTCCTGCCCCATCTAATGCTTTCTTTCCACTCGGCTCTATGCCCAGACAGCGACATCGCCCCCCTTTACCCCACCCCCAAATGTCTAGGAATGAAATATGCAGGTCTAAAAATATTCATCCACTTTATCCAAACAACAGCAAAAAAGAGGGGGGGGGGGGGGGGGGGGAATGCTGTTCTTGGACCAGGAGTGGCAGGCTTTTTTCCCCTGGGCCATTCCTCCTGTTTCTGAGAACAGAGAAAGTCTGAGGTTGATGTCAAATCTTGCCAGGACAGGGAATGCGTGTAATCTCTGTCAGTCTGTCTCTCATGCCCTTCAGTTCAGATCCAAATATTTTAGTGTGACACTCCACATTTATCAGCATACATGGATTTGCAGATAACGCAACAGATTTCGTGTTCTTTCCGAGGAGATTTTTGACTTTACATCCACAGAAGTGTTCAATATTCAAAAGCTGACTGTTACAGGGATAGGTTTCCTAATTATGCACAAATCATGTCGCAGTGAAATTTTACTTTTTTTAACTCTTGGTTTAAAATGTTATGATTATGCTATTGTATAATCCTCAGAGTTGCGGGTGACGCTCATAAGCGGCTATGAGCTGCTTGGCACAATTCCTTCCAAGACATTGAGATTAAACATGAGGCAGCATTTATCCTAAGTCCTGCTAGAGATGCCTCATTTACCCATACAGACCCTTGTGCAGCATCTATGCAGAAAGCTGGTATAACTGAAGGAATGTGGGTTGGGTAAGCACAGGTATGCCACTGGGATTTTAATCAACCCGTTCCTATCGCAGATGTTTAGTCTTCGCATCACTTCCTCCTTCGTTGCAGCCCTATAGTGGTGCCTGCAACACTTGCACAAGATTCAAGTTAAGTTGTAGGAATCCAAAAGTCTTGCTTACAAATAACTTTTTTGGGGGGGGATAGCTGACGCTCCACTACATTTCAGAGCCCAACTAGTATCCCCGTTCAGCTAATGACAGATGAATAACCATTTGTGTATTTTCTCTACAGATATTCCCAGACCCCTCGGATTTTGACCGTTGCTGTAAGCTCAAAGATCGCCTCCCATCCATTGTGGTTGAGCCGACAGAAGGAGAAGTTGAGAGCGGGGAGCTTCGCTGGCCTCCAGAGGAGTTTTTGGTCAGTGAGGAGGAGGAGGAGGACGAAGAGGAAGAAGAGGAACAGAATAGCAGCATTCAAAATGGACAGCCAGCACAGAACTCTCAGCACTAGAGGCTGTGTTATAGCACCCATACACTCTTTCTTCTTTCTGATGGACTGTCCCGTTTCATACACTGGTTATACTTCACATCAGCACTCCAGTTCACTCAACTGACAGATGCCGTCTCGTTTCCCATGACACCAAAAAAGAAAAACAAATCCCTCCACGCGAGAAGCAATATGCACACATAAACACACTTTTATGACATCGTAACGTATCCTCCTGGACTGCAAATCAATCAAAAACAGACTTGGAAGAGATCAGACAATGCACACCTCTAACCTTCACCTACTTCTTACCACCGTGTGTGTCTCGGCCCAGACCAGATGTCCTGTTGGACAGCGGCAGCTCAGTGCTCCATGGACAGGTCTCGCACTGCAGGATGTTACTACTGCTCTGTACCTAACTTCAAAATGGCTGGCGTCATGACCCCAGAGGCTTCCTACTTGTATGCAGAACTATTGTGGTACCCGTGGGAATTATTGTACAGTACACTGTCAATGTTTGTGTTCAGAATCTGGTTTGCTATGTTATTATTATTATTATTGTAATTGCCACTGCTGTAGACTTGTCTGTTCTGGAGAAGCTGAAACTTTGTGACTTGTCTGTTGAATGGGTTTTGTGCAAAATGTTGTTGGGAATGTTTTAGTTTTGGGAGGTTTTTTTGGGGGGGGGTGTCCTTCACTGTCAGCCACTCGCATTTAAAGAAATTTAAAAAATAAATGGGGGGGGAGAAGTGTTATGAAAATCAGAGGTGAAAAATGGTATGCATGATAAATATATGTGGGACGTCTTCATTTTCCCCAGTTATGTACCAAAGTCAAGTTATGCTATGATCCCCCTCATGACACTGGCCTCCTGAAAGCCTTATGATGGACAGTATTTTGATGATGCAGCAAAATGATCTGACTGAGAACAAAAAGTGTCACCGACAGGCTGCTGTTCAAAGAGAAAAGCTGAATAAGGATGGGAAATGTTAAATTTTGAAAAGCACTTAATAAAGCAATGCACAGACCCAATGAAGGATATGTAAATACTTGTTCCTAGTGAGCCGACTCCCGAGGCCTTGTAGTGCACTGATCGTCTTTTTTTTTTTTTTTCTTGATTTCTTTCTAACTTTTTAGAAAGACAAAGTCTGAGATTCACTCTGAGCTGTACACATTTGATTGTCTTTCCCAGTCTTCCTCTTTTGTTTTTTGTTTTGGTTTTTTTTTTTTTTTTTTTTTAAACAGCCATACTTTTGAAGCAACACCATGAAGTACAGGTTGTAGAGAATTCGCACCGTGGGCCACAGTTTGCAGAAGTAATCTTTGTTCACGTCGCTCTTGGAACTCCTGATGTTTGCCAAACGCTGTTAATATTGTTACTGGTTCTCTGGTAGTAATGTCAGTTTATTTGCCTACAGTGTTTCTGTGTTCTTCTCCACTCAGTCATCATGACTTGGTGTATGTGGGGTCAGTTTCTAACTGTTGTAGAAGCATGTCTGAGATATTGTCTTTGTATTTTCTCATTTTGTGGCATTAGGGCTGTGTACAGAACATCTCTCTCTCCTGTCACCTGCAGGTCCCACATTGTTTTTGTAAAGCTCAGGGAGATAAGCCGCCATCTTTCTCTTGTTTTTTTTTTTTGTTTGTTTTTTTTTTTTCCCTATTATTTTTGTATTTAGACCACTCTTCTCAGTGACTATTACAAAGGCTGTAAATAAACATTTGAATTTGCTATCCAGCTGTGTGAGTCTGACTTCCATGTTTACAGTACAAGTTAATGGCTGTTTTTAGAGGGGTAGTCCTCCAGCACATTTGAAGTATCTTCCAAGAGACTTTACTTCAGTGTTTACTTACATTCTCTATCTTAACCCCTACCCCCCCCCCCCCCCCCCCCCCCTCTATTCACTTCACCTGCAATGGTTAGAGAAAAGCGGTATTACTTCCTGCTTCGCATCTTTCGCATACAGAATCTCTTTCTCTCTCTCTACGAAAACAGATGCATGTATCAAATATATGTGTGTGTGTATATATAGAAGCGAGAGCAGGCCGCATGTTACTTCCTGTCTACAGCTTGCACACAGTGTTACACCTAGTATAAGCAAAACCTCATTCCTGAACACTGAACCGACTTCATTTTAAGTTCTTTAAAAATGTATTTATTTTTTAAATGGTACGTTTAAAATAAGGTGGTGCTATCCAGCAGTATAAAGAACGATGGGTTTCCCTGCCAGTTTTTTTTGAAAGACTTCACCATTTTCTGCAAAATTAAGGATAGAACGCTGTCTTACCCCGAGGAAGCAGCTCCTCAAGCACTACTCATAAACACTCTCCAGAATGAAACGAGACTAATAAAATGTGGTTGAGTGGAAAAGCTGTAACCGGGAACTGGGGGGGAGTTAAGGGACTAAGCAAAAAGCTTTCTGATCACTGTTACAATGGAAACTTCTCAGGTGATTTGCTGCCATGTGCTCTATTTGTGACCCTCGAGGTCAGCTTGGATTGCCTGGTACTGGGAATAGTTCATAAGAGTTGCTGCAGTAGGCCCTTTGGGGGCCAAGGGCCTCATATACTGGCCAAGGTGGTACTCTTGGGGCCTTAGGGTCACTTCCTGGAAATGGAACAATGAAAGGTCATTCTGTCCCGCTTCCTTCTTCCTGGAAAAAAATGGAACATAAAGAGTTATTAATACCCCCCAGCTGATAATGGTGGTCGGCTGCAGAATGTGTGTGTCTGGCCCAGGAAGCCGCCACGTCTGGTTTTGAATAGACTAGAAAATGAATGTCCTTTGTGACATTCTTAATAGCTGTTTCTTGATCTCAGTGGAAAAAGTCATGAGATCATGGAAAGAAGAAATTACAAGAAGTTAGAAAAGGATAACTACAGCCCTTGGGGAAGCTGACTGAACTTGCATCCAGCTACGCAATCATATGACGTCAGCCAGAGACCTCTGAACTCCACGGCGTCCGTCAAATATTGCTGAAGAAAGCAATATACGTCAGGTTTAATAAAGAAAGGTCCTGTGTTTCCGAGGTTAAGGGAGATATGAAAGCGGGCCCTCCAGCATCTTTCCATGGAACTTTGACATTTTAAGCAGTTCTTATTTTCAGCTCTTTTTCGTCAGTCACTTTGGAGCTGATTAACTCAGTAAAGAACCTTTGAAGTTAGACTTTTTGCAACCCTGCAAACTGTATTTGTTTTTCCCCCTTCAAACCTAACTCTGAAAACCAAACTGAGACAAGCAAATGGCAGAACAATAAAGTTATAATACCCTCATCAGGACAAGTTAAGATCTGACTGCAGAAATGTTTATCCGTAACACCCTAAAATGTTCCTTGAAACAAGTTCAAGCTGTTTCCTCATTCGTGTTTTTTTTTTTAATAATGCTGAAAAGTAAGAAAGTGAAAAGACAGGACTTAACACCATTTGCATCAGATTTTTTTGTTGTGTTGCAAAGCCACTGTGAATTAAACCTATCACTAAGGACTTCTACAGCACACCAACATTTTGCTATCTGAAAAAACAGTGAAAACTCAGCTCCAACTTACTCAGTTATGTTGTTTTTAGGTAAATTAAAGTAAATGTTTCCCAAAATGTGCATCATTTCTAAGCATACTTTTCTATTAAATTTAACTGTGGCCTGTATGAATTTAACTAGATTCATCTTATATTCAGTCAAAGTTTCTTCACACTGTAAATCTTTTTTGCTAACTGTAGCGTTTGTGGTCAGAGGTGACAGCATTCATTTTGTAAGATGACTGCTTGGTCAGAGTCACTGAGAACCCTGTGACATGGGGGGGGGGGGGGGGGGGGGGGGGGGGGAGTGTGTCTCGCACACCATTGTTGGCATGAGATGCAGTATCTTTAAAAGTGTGTGAGAGCGTGTGCGCCTGGCTGTGTATTAAAACTGCTGTCAGAGTCCTCCGAGTGAAGTCACTGATAGCTCTTCTAGCTCATTCTTGGAATTCTTTCCAATGGAAACAATCCCATCGCTGATCCCGGTGTGTCAGCAGAGTCTGACCTGCCAACCCCTGAATTCGCCTCGACTCCCAGCTATAGTCCACATTAACACTGTTTCACTATCACTCCTCTGCGCATAAACTCACAAGAACCCCTTTTTATTTCCTAAAACATATCATTAAACAAAACGCTTACCCTTGATGCAACTTTAGATTTTTCCCTTTTTGCTCCACTTTGATTGTTTTCTTGTTCTTTCGCTATCCCATACTTTTAATCTATTCTGTTGTTCCAACAACATTCCCATACTTACACAACAGTAGAAATGCTCTCTGCATTCCCACACTTCAGGTTTTGTTTCATTATAAACAGTTCCCTTGCTATTTTAGTGCTACAACCTTACTCTGTAAGCCACTGAGTTTTATTCTTTGTGTTCATGCATAACTGTGCCTCTGTGTTTGTGCGAAGCTTGCAAAGGGGTGCAGGGGCTTGAAGGTTTTATGTACAACTGTGTCTGTTATTATGAGCACCATGTGCGTAAGGGAAAGATTCTTTTCCCATGGTTCCTCAAGTGTGAGAAGAAAGTAGAGCTCTCAGGACATGAAGCAAAAACTCAGATAGTTATTTATAACCTGTCTGGAGTCGACCTACCAAGCGTAGACACATATCTGGCACTGTTTGCGAGGGAAGAGTTAGAATAAGATACATGGAGAGGGATGCAAACAAGAAGGGGGGACTAAAAGATTAAGGAGTCAGGGGGGTAAAATGAAGGATGATGAGGAGGGAGAGCATAATGACACCTGCACCTTGACATTGCTAAATCATAGGTCAAAGAACTTTCGTCTCTCTTGGTGGCCAATCTAAATAAGGCTCAGTGAGATAAGGTAAAAGGCAACCATAGTAAAAGTGACACCTGTGATTTTGTTCAGCGCCATTATTGCCCAATAAAATGTAACCAATGTACTTTCCAAATTACACTACAGCATTGATACATGTGATAAACCAATCGAGAACAAAACACCACAAATTGCTATTTGAAACAAATCCTGCATCCCTGCAAAGATAACCGGACTCAAACATGCGCAACTCTGCAAATCCGCTCTCTGAAACTCATCAGACAAGACATAATGCAACAGTTGGATGCACAGCTAAAAGCCCAGAGGACTGATGAGTCAGAGCACCCCAGGACTGAGCTCTCTGTTTAACAGTGATGCAAGGTGCATCTCAGTTTAAAGCTTTTAAAGCTTTGATCAATACAAGACCGCTGGCGTCCACTTTGTGTCGGAGTTTTGTGCGTTAATGTGCTAAGCCACAGGCTGCTGCTATTCCGTAGAGATCAGAGTGGAAAAAGTGAGGACAGAGAGACGGGGACATGGAGTTAAACAGACAGAAAATAAAAATGGAGTGACAGCGTTGTGTGTGCCTTGTTACAGATGTAGAGCTGAGACATGTAAGTTTGTAGAGGAAGAGAAGTGAAAGGGAAGAGGATTTAGATCTAACCCTCTTTGAAAAACCAAAAAAGCGCAATAGGTCATCAGAGGCAAGAATGCTATATAAAAAAACAAACCAAATGGGTTTTTTTTTCTTTCCAGTAAAACCTCATTAAAGGGCTATCAATAGATTCTATTCAAAATAAACCAAAACACAGCGTACTATGCCTAAAAAGTCACTCTCTCTCCCACATGGACTTATGTAAGCGGAAAGGCATGTTTAACTTAAATCAGTGTTGTTGCTCATGTCGAGCGCTATCAGTCAGTTTGGTCATAACTTTCGCTGTAAAAAAGAAAACAAAGGTGAATTACACTAACTACACTTACCTCCCAAGTTGTCTTTTTATCAGCAAACAAGTGTTTGTGTTTTAACTTTTCCGTGGATTAAAAATACTTGAGCTCTCAGATAAGGGGAATTCTCTTAGGGAATATGTTTGGGAGAAAATGAGCAAAATTCTTTTGCTAAATTTTCTTAAACAACCGTCATCAATCTTGTGGAGCTGCTGCTTTTTATTCGAAGGTGAGCTGCCACCAGTCTGAAAAAACACAACGTTTTTCCATCGTCCTCTGAAGTGATGGAGCTGACCCTTGAAAAGTTTATACTGATAAAGCCATGCAGTTCAATTAGTCTCTCAGATAGAGTGCATGCCACAGGGAGCAAGTCATGGAAAAGTCTTGAGTTTAACTAGGTGCACTCTCTCTTTTACGCTGTCTGTCAGTCCATCTCCACCTCACTCCCCATGCGTGCACACAGAGTAGGCTGCCGTGTGCATGCTCTGACACACTAAGACGCATCGACCGCTCTGTGCACACGCATCCCTCAATGCTGAGGTAATTTGTATTAGTAGAACAGCCCATAACTGTGGGTAAAAGAAACAAATGACATATGCAAAGATTTACACTACTTTAAAAGGCTGCGTTGGAGGACTTGAGATGTATATCATCAGTACCTGAATGACGTCTGATATATGACTAACAAGAATCCTACTGAAGAACAATTTAACATAAGTAAAAAGATTTTAAGCTCTGAAGAGAGAGAGATTTAATGTGCACAAAGGCAGTTATCTATGGAAACATATCTGTTCATATCTGAACATTGTTTGAATTTAAAGAAATTTAGGCCACTGCAAAGGCTGCATATCTTGAAAGAAAGCCTGATCCAGCTTCAACCAAGAGCCTGAAATGATTAAACTTCTGAGTGTACTCTGTACTTTCCCTGTTTAATGCTAACCAGTTTTAATGTTTAAAGGAATTGTGTTTTGATTAGTGAAATCAAAACACAGGTTTTTTTTTTTATGTTTTCCGTTGGTTATTTCTGCATAACTGTTTACTTTTCAAATGATCTGTTCTTACCCTTTGTCGCCTGTGACTGCTGCTTTGTTAATGATGCACTGACCTCTCAATGCGTTATGATGAGGACTTGTACAATAGATAATGGGCAAAATGTTTAAATATGCATTGCATGCTTTTCTATAAAATAGTTGAAGCAGCTCACCCTGGGCAAGCAGCAATAAAAAGCATTTCAGACCTTTTTATTAATTAAACCATAATACTGCTGAAATTATATATGATGAATAAGCGTAAAATGCATAAAACCATACTGTGCACAAAAAGTACTTAAGTACTTCTTTGCTGGATTTTTCTCTATTGTCAACTACTTTCTTTTTGCACAACCTACGACTTCAAAGGTGCAAACTAGTTCGACTGCTGCTAAAAATATAAGAAATGTGTCAGTGAAAGTCACTATCAGCTTGCGAAATCTACGCTGCGTTCTCTATGAGGGCTCTCCTTGGCAAAACCTGCTCCACATGGCACAGGTCTGCGGTTTTGAGACCGTCATTTTCCTTAATGAAGCTATCCTGTGCAAACAGCACCCCCCGTCGACTCCTGTCTGTAAAGACAGGTGAGAGGTAGCAAGTTGAGAGGTCGGCTTCAGCTAGCTAAACGTTATGGCTGATGCTGCAAGTTTCTGTTTTAATAGTAAGTAAATGCTTTCGTATAAAGCGAAGCTGCCTCGGCTCCGTAATTAGAGCAGCAAATACTTCACGAAACAAAGCGGGTGCGAGGCAGTTTCAGCCGGTGTTCTACCGGCGCCAGCTCTCGTGTTCTGGCGGAGCTCCTCTTGCTAATGTTTGCTAGTTAGCTAGCTGCTAGTATGTCGCAACCCAGCGTTTGGACTTACCGGAGCTAACGTGACTAGCACACCCGCACCGATCGTTGATTGTGAAGGATAAGCACGAAAGGTGGGTATGTTTAAATTGTATGTGTTTCACAAAACTCGATGCATTAGCCATCACCATTGAAAGTCTAGTAGTTTACCTTAAGGTAGCTTCTCGTTTAATAAATGTAGCAGTTAGCGTGTACGTTGGGAGATGAGCTGTTCTGTAGCCAAGTGATTTTAAAGGCAGTTTGTGGAAAGGCAAAGTGGTGCTTGTATGGTTACCCCTTCCTCATAATGTGTTCACCGTAATAGAGCACACACTGTCAGAATGTAAACATTAGCGTCTCCATTAGCCAATCCATTTGACTGCAGTATCTCCTCGTGGTTTATTGCATTAAAGGCTGCTGCTAGGTCAATATTTACGTAGCAACATTATTATTTACAGATAAAATATGGCACAATTCTTAGCTTAAACTTAAATCTAGGCTAATCGAGGCTTTCTTTCTGGCTAAAGTCCTCCTTCCTTACTCGCCCCACCCTGGTATAGTGGAAAAAGTATGGTACGATCGATGGTCCATTAGCTACTTTTATTGTTGCTTTAAAGGTGGCGTAAGTTGCTGTCAGTTGCCCTTGTATGATATTAGTTAAAAGATATCGTAGTTTGGAAACACAGGTACCCAAAGTAACTGCATATCAGTTTCCTTTTCAGGCAGCCTTAGGGGTTAATACATTTCTATAATTTCAAAACAAACCAGCATATAGATTTTATCTGAGGCGATTGAGCTTTCCCCTTATCTAAAATAAAGACTTGCTTAACATGAGATTGTTATAGTTATTGATAACACTGCTCTACAAAAAGCTCTTTTTTGTTTGCTATTGGGCACCTCACACCTGCTTTTTATCTGTTTTTTTGTTCTTGTTTTTTACACTGATTTCAGAAGTACAACCAACTTGCGTCAGGTTTTTGAGATACACATCACTTTTGAATATCAATATAGCAACACAATATCTGGAATTTCAAGCATTTCCCCTACAAAATAGTTTTAATGTGTGTATTCTGAAAATAAACCAAAACACAACACCAGACAAAGACGCTAAAGCAAATTCCTGTCAATTTAGCTCAAAATTAAACATGTTAAACAATGTTTAATACATTTGCTTTTGCGCTTGACTTAGCAAGAACCAACAGTAGTCACCCATTATGCTAGGATTGAATTTTCCCTGATATCATTTTATTCTTGATGAAGACTTTCTTCCATGCTCATCGCTGATTTGGTGGGGGGAAAAGTCGAGATGAGTACGTAAGAAGTGCATCTAAAGTGAAGTTCTGCAGTCATTAGCTGAAATGCCTTTAGCATGTTATCCATAAGCTGAGCACAATTCTGTGATTTCCAAGAAAATTCTGGACAACCTGCACGAAGGCTTCCTATGCCGCTGATCCATTTGGCTTCTGAACTCATTGTCAAGCATCATTTCACCGATTTCAGGACCTTCCTTAATTTTGGCTACATTTTTCTTGGGACCAGACTTAGGCAGCTCCTTATTCAAAGTCCTTTGTCCAATATATCCACTATCCATTCTCTGCACAAGCCCAAACCATCTCAGCCTCGCCTTTCTAACTTTCTCTCAAATCCGCTCGACCAGAGTTGTGATTAAACAGATTTATACTTCAGCCTGAATAGTTTAGTTTGTGTGGAAGCAACTCTGTTTTCTTTGATTACCTGTTTGGAAAGCGCTTTTGTAGCCTTGCATTTTTTATTTATTTTCAGTTGTTGTTTTGGGTTTTTTTTGCATGTACAAAATAGTGCAATTAATTAATTAATTTACAATGTGGCATAATGTTGCAAGCTGCTTGCCACACCTCTTAAATGTGGTGCCAAAGAAAGATGGGAAGGACAGGAGCCAAGTGGGCACAAAATAAGAGAAGCGAGCAGGACTACTTAATATGTCTTCCTCACCTGCGTGCAGGAAGTATGCTTGCAAAGAATGTGGAAGTTGATTGACAAAAAATGGTTTTGTCACTAAAGTTTAGACCAGATTTTCCATCACATCCTCTTTGACAACAGCCACCAGCTTCCTCTATTAAGCCTTCTATAGTCAATTGTGTTTTTCCAGGAGCTTTTGTCACATTTCTGATACAACAAATGTATCCTGTGTATTGATTTTATGTTTATTATCTTCCCTCGCTGCTTTCTTTTTCTGCCCTTAGAATGAATATTTTGGTCCAAGTTTTGTGTGTGTGTGTGTGTTTGGGGAAATTATTTCAGGATCATTACTATGGTGATTAAATAAATGTTAAACCAACCAAGTAGACGGGAATAAATCAAACTCACAAGCAATGCTGGCCCTGGAGTATGAAAACAAGTTTCCCTGGATGTCTTGCACAAATAGTGTTACCAGGCCTCATGTGTATATGCCAAGCAGGAAAAAAACATGTTTATATAACAATTTAATTTTCATAATTCCACTCAGTTCTCACATCACTGGCTCCAGGTGTGTCAGGCCTTTTTACTGCATGTATGAATAGCCTTGTCTAGTTGTTTCAGCAGCCACCCAAGGGTGTGTGTTTTATTTGTGTGTGTGTGTGTGTGTGAGTGGAAAGGGACGTAGCCTAATTGTGGCAATTGTGCTGAGCAAGCTTGTTGTCCTCAGCCCTCTCATGCTTCACATTTTCCGTTGTTAAAACCAGCAACCCTTAAACCCTAAATGCCAACATAATCATGCACAAACACTCTTGGATTGCTTAAATGCAACTTCTGCCACTTTGATTGGTGCCATGAGACCTGCTGTGTCATGATGCCGCAGAAGGTGTCAACAAGGGCAGGATGATGAAAGTGTTGGGGAAGGTAGTCTGAACCAGAAGCCTGTACAGTCATAACAGTAATTGAGGTGTAAGGTGAGAGCTGAAGTTCACGTAAGAGAGGAAAACACCTGCAGGAGAAAATTGCTCCCAGTAGCACGAGCTCGGAGATGCCAGTGTCAGCAAGGGACTTGCTGTGCCTCTCCGTTTAAACCTTTCATCTTCTTAATAGTAATTTACCAGCTTTAGGGCTTAACTGTAAAACTAGTAAGTCTAAGATAAGATAAGATAGAACTTTATTAATCCCTCGGGTGGGTTCCTCTGGGAAATTCGACTTCCAAAAAGCACAGCAACGACCGAAGTCTTACAGATTATAAGGGTTTCCACGCCCTTCTCTGTAATGTACACAAATCATTTGGCATGGCTTTTTCTCATCGAGCATCAGAATCAGAATCAGAATCAGAATACTTTATTGATCCCTGGGGGAAATTATTATCAAATCAGGTTTGCCAAGCATGCAAAGGTGCATTACATCAAAATATTTGACACTTAGGTTACTTGCTTACGTGCGGTTTTAGTAGGTTAAAAACTACTAATACAGGAAGGTGTGTAATGTCTCAACTTGCCCAACTTCAATAGGCTTGTTTGAGATGAGCAAGGCTTGCGTGGAGATGATCACAAGCGATCCCTTGGAATGTTTTCTGGTTAGATTTCTGTCTAGTGACTCAGTCTGAAATCATGCAGATATCAGTAAAGATAACCTCACAGTATCTAGGTGACTGTACCCTGTATTGCTTTCCACCAAAACCTCGGGGTGTGGTGGAAAATGACAGGCTCCGTCTGATCAGCAATACAAAAACATTTCTAACTCCTTTCGTTAAATTAGTCAGACTTGTTTATGTTATCTTCTTTGCAGTCTGATAGTTTTCGTCTACAGAATAAATATTATAAATGTAATTATTTTTTTATTTATTGGCACAAAAGCTTTTTTTCAGTAAAGTAAAATAGCTTTTCCTTATATACCCAAATTCAGCACGTGTTAGAAGAAAAAATGTATCTTTTTAAAAATTGCACCAAGTGAAGTGCATAAAATAGTCTTTCCCTTCATTCATTGTACCTGATCTGAATAAAACTAATAGCAAAGTGCTTGACAGCTGTGAGATCCCTCTGTATTTCCCCAGTAGTGTTTTACATACGGCACTGGTATTTCCACTTTAGAAAAATAATTGTGTGCACCCTGCCATGGAGTGTATATGGTCTTCCCACAGCTACACAAGACACTTTCAATCAAAAGATGGCCAGCATCTTTTGACCAGTATGTTAAACCTTTCCCTGAAGCCATCGTTATGCTCCGTGTTTGGTTGACCCTTGCATCTTTGCCCAAATGCGACTCTGCGTTGGTGATTTCACTGCATCATTGCTCACTTTTATGGAAGTCCGAGCTGAACAGTGATTTTCTTGACCTGCCTGCAGTTTGTGCTTTGTTTTCAGGTGGCTGAATAAGTTACCTGTGTGGTTTTGCGGTGCAGACACAACTCTACAGCACTCTTTGCATATAATTTGTTCCTGGTTAACATCACTTGACCTAAATTTGCAATATTTCCGAACAGCAAATGACGATTCAATTCAAGGGAAAAGCTCTTTACCTCCTGCCGTGCCACACATTTGAATTTGGTTATGTATCTCTCTTTTAACGCACTTTTACTAAGCCCGTCTAGTCCAGGAAACCTGAAGCTGCACAGTGCAGGGAACAGCTGTGATTGGCTCATGGAGGCATGTTAATCTAGCGACCACTTGATTTGCTTTTACTTTCTATTGGCAGAGCATACATTTTCAGTGGCACTCAATCATGTTCCTTTAATTGTGAGAAGCCAGCATCATGATTGAGATTAACATTTTATTAATTGCACAGCCCTACTGTTAAGATACGCATGGACTGTGTTAGGGCTGTTCGATATAACGATATATATATCGGATGACGATATAAAAACGTCTATCATTTCATTTTACGCTATCGTTTGTTTCGTGGTGTCGCAAAATAAACTGTTTACGGCAATATTTTTTTCATCGTTTTGATGGTCACTGTAGTGGCTATATTAATTTCTTAAAGTTCTCTCTTTCTCTTATATTTAATATAACCACACTATGGACGGATAAGCGCCTGTTTTTATGCGTTGTGGTTAGCAACAACGACGGTAACAGCATCCCGTGTCCGCTTGTATATGTTCCACATAAACCTTTCACAATAAAGCTCAAGATCCTGTTGAGACTTTTCAAAATAAACGGAATAACGTGAAAGAGCAGATTATTTACAGATGAGAATTAAAAAAAGAGCCGCCAGGTGCTAAAAAATAAACCTTAGACTCAAACGTTAGAACGGGCTTTTCCCCGCAGCACGCTGTGTAATAAATACAAAGAAAACGGCGGCCGTTACAACTTATGTCTAAAAATGTATCGCTTCATGCATCGGTTAAAACACTCGACTCCAGCCACATGACGCGCAGCTGGAAACACTTCCCGCAAGACGAGCTGCCCGAGATTCACAGAATTTACAGAAAATGTTACATTTTTGTGATTTATATCGTTATCAGGACGATAGAATTTCTTATATTGGGATATGAGATTTTGGTCATATCGCACAGCCCTAGACTGTACAAGATTGTATCGCTTCTACTTTGCTGGTGTTTTGTTTTGTGTTTTTTTTGTTTTGTTTTTTTTTTTTTTTTACATTTTTTGATGCATTTACAACAAAACAATAGGCAGACAGCTAGTGCCAGCTACTCTGAAAAAATAGAAAGCACACTGTTTTGAGGCTTGATATCTTGTTGTTTATCTCCTGAAAAAAAAAAAATGCAGAGACCTTAGATCACTGTGTAGAATTTCTTTTCAGCCCAGCTGTTTTGTAAATGTAATCTCTGCATCTCTGTCTGCAAGATAAGGAGAATGAGCCTCACAAGTCACAACAATATGTAAACTATATACTTAAGGAATGGCATGACACAGTGTTGCTCCTCCACTATGACTGCCTGACAGATCAATAATGAACTCTTGTTTTGTGTTTAGTATCAGAAGGGATAGTACCAGCTTGGCCATGACATTTATTTTTAGCAGCAAACTGGTATAATGCTTGCTTTCATCGTGATCACACTGGCTGTAGATCACCCTAGAAACTTTTGTAAGACAGGTTTAGTTCATCTTAAATTAACCAACTATTTTGTATTTGATTGATCAAAAGACATTGGTCTACACTTTGTCGTTTTTTTCGAAAGGTGATTTTTTTTTTTTCATAAATATTGAATTTTTATGTCAATGCCTTGTGCAATAACAGGTGTTTAACATTTTTCAGGCTAATTCAGCCTTTTCCCAGGCTTTGGTGGAACCATACTAAGAAATACATGGAGGTCTCCAGTCTTGGTACTAATGCTGCATTCAGTGGACACGGGGAATCCACTCTTATCTCTCCCCAGGGAAAAAAATCAAACAAACAAGCCTTATTAGCTCATCTGTTTCTTCAGTTAAGTGATGGGGGTTGTTATTCATAAAATGGCTAAAAAGCAAACCAGGAGGCAGCCAAGAAATTACATAAATCAGTTAAATCCAATGAGATTCCTGATTAGATTTTCCAACCTTCCACTTCTGATGTGCCATTAATGCAGCATAAGAAGGGGTGTAATCAGGAAAACTAAGTGAAAACACCTGTGTGAAAGTTTGCGAAGCACAAATTAACATTCAACTTTCAATTACCATTGGAAGTTGAAATGTTTACCTCTCATATCTCTGAAAAGACAAGGGCTGAATTAAGTCCCTTTTACCTTGTGTTAGAGTGATGTGATTGTTCTTGAGCGTTTTGTTGTGATTTGACACCATTACAAAGTACATACAGCATCAGGTTTCAGTTTTGTTTGCAACCATGTCAATGACAGTTTGTACGTGGGCTTATAATGACTTCAAAGGATAATTTTCCTAACACAATAAAATGTGTGGTTTATCAAATTTTCCATTGGTTCATTATCATGTAATGTTTTAATGCTTCTTGGTAGCAGGGTTAGTGGGTCAAAGGTTCATTAGCGGCCTACAAATGTTCTCCTCGTGCCTGCATGGGCTCTCACCGGGTACTCCAACTTCCCCTGACAATCCAAAGACAATGGTGAATGATTGTGTGTCTTTCTTTGGAAGCCATGCAGCAGACTGGAGAGCTATCTATGGTGTACCCCACCTCTTGTCTTATGGTAACTAGGATAGGTTCTACCCACACTCCTGACCCCACCTACACCTGAGACCCTGAATCTGATAAGCAGAGGAAAAACTTTACAATACAATAAAGTTTAAGTGTGGTTCAACCAATTTTTCCACGAGTTTATCACCTTGTGATGTTTTTAGTGCAGTCAGTGGCTCAAAGGTTCAATAACAGCCGAAGTTTATGGTGTAGTTGTTTTTGTCATTTCCATTGTGAAGTTTTTAGTCTTGCTTTTTTTAACTACCGCTTCATAAAAGCACATTTTAAAAAATGTGTATATCTCATGAATAATAACCACTACCTGGAAATTACACAAATGAGTAAGTCTCTGTGTCCCAGTCTTTCACCATACTGAATCCATTCTTCCAGTTTGGAAGTACATGTACAGTATTGTGGAAAATTTGCAGCCACTTGTCATTTCTTGATAGTTTGTTTCCAAGTAACCAGTCCTCCTTGTAATTTCTAAAGTAGTCAGATGTGGCAAAAGTACAGACATTCTGTACTTATGTGGAAATACAGATATTAGTATTAAAATATACTCTAGTAAAAGCTGAAGTACTTATTCAACGAGTGAAAAGGTATAAGTTCTGAAATGTACTCTAAGCAAGAAAGTAAAAAGTAGCTCTCTGGGAGGATATTCTACCATCTATCTTTGTGCAAAGTTAACTGAACCTTGTGCTATATTAATACAATAATAAAATAATATTGGTAGATGAAACTTTATTTCAGTCTAAATTTTAATTCTACTGAATGCACTCAGTTTGAATCAGTTATGTAGAATATGAACAAACAATTGGAGAAAATAAAGAAATTCCTCTGTTTTCTGTTGCTTACAGAACAGAGGATGACTTTACCTTTAAACTGAAAAATGAGTACAGTTGGTGGTTAAAGTGGGATTCAACGCGTGGGGTTGTAGTGGCTCAATGTGGGGAAATGAGTAATAACTCTTAATGGTACAGGCTGTGATTAGGTGATCTGGGCCACTGCAGCTCTGAGGTTTACTCGTCTTTGTGGATTTGCACAACTGAATTCAACAAGATATAAGCACATGTCTCATGAGTTGTCTTGGCATCCTCTGTGATGACAGTATATTGTGCATGTTATTTTTATACTAGGCTGTATAAGGTTGGTATGAAGGTGGAATTGAGTGAATGAATCTAAGATTCATCAGCTTAACTTCAAATTCAACTGTGCTACACTTGATGTAACCGAATTCTCACCTTGAGCACCACAGCCACTGTGCACTAGTCACACACAGTTCTTTTTCTAACTTCGCTCGGTGTTTCACTATGGGAATCGCCTCGGCGTGACCAACTACGGAAGCTCCAATGACACCACGTCTGTCTATGACAGACCTGTCGAGCCGTGCTCAGGGCTCCGCCCCCTCGTACTAACACGGCCGACCAGCTCCTCCTAACTCATTCTCGCTTTCTTCCCGTGAGAAACTACTTTGAGCTCCCTCAGCGCATCCAGGCTAACTTGATTAGCTGCTTAACAGTTCTCAGGCGTCCCGTGTAGGAGTACGTCGCCGAACGCAGTTTTTCCGGTTCCAGTTTGGATCGTGCTGAGTAAGTCCTTTGAAAGAAGTGTACTTAGAGTTGCACTGTGGAACAGCAACCGCGTCAGGCGAGCTGTCCCAGCGGTTCCTGGTTTTAGTTAGCGAGGTAGCCGACGTTGTGTGACTCGGGCTAACGCGTTACGGCGAGCTGTTCGTTCAGTGTCCGGCTAGCATTAACTTGTTAGCAGGCCACGAACCACATTAGCGTCTCACTAGCATTAGCTTGTTGGTCGACGTAGGGTTCGGTTAGCATTAAGTTGCTAACGATATTGGCTAGCGGAGTGCAGCCAACGTGTCACGACGAGCTGACTCCCGCCGCGACTAGATCGGATTTAACACCCGCTGCTAGTCCTAGCTACTTACGGGCTAACGTGTCGAGACGAGCCTGGTGTAGCCTAGTCTCACCCCTTTCCGCTAACCATGTCTACGGCTCCTACTCCCGCCAAAAGGTCGGAGCCGAAGGCTAAAGAGGCTGCATCCCGCCCGTGCCCCGCATCATGCGGTGCCACCATCTCGGGCAGGGACCCTCATCCAATGTGCATCGTCTGTATGGGTGCCAAGCATGCTCAGGCTTCACTGGCGGACCCTCAGGGATGCCCACACTGTGCTTTGATGCCAGAGAAAGTCCTGGAAAGGAGGCTGAGAGTAGCAGTAACGAACAGTCAGGACCCCTGCCTGTTGGCTGCTACTGCTACGAGCGATATCCGTCATCCGCGAGCCTCCACAAGCTGGGCGGACATGATGGAAGAAGAGTCCCCGCTCATGCCCCCATCGTTCGAGGACCTCCTCGATCAAAACGTGGGCGAGCCGGGTGGCGAGGACGCGGAGGGCGATGCCGACTCCGACCTCCTCGACCTGGAGGACATGGATGAGGAACAGGAGGATGACTCTACCTTTCCTCCCCAGCAGTCCAGGCCACCGAGTGGGGCTGAAGTTGCACCCCTGGTGGACAGCAATTTGTACGAGGTCTGTAAACGGGCTGCTGCCAAGCTAGGCATCCCATGGCCAGCCGCCCAGGATGCCGAAGGGGCAGAACATGACTTGTATGACGGCAAGAGGCTCCCACCAGCCTTGCCGCCATCAAAGCAGCTTCTGCCAGCAGTCCCAGCCTGCATGAAAGAAATGAGTCGCTATTGGTCAAGCCCTTTTAAAAGCAAGCTTCCGACCAAGGGCTGCTCTAAGCTTGAGATCCAGGGGATGGGTGAACTGGGGCTGACTGAACCCCCAGCAGTGGAGCCTTCAGTGGCGTATCACCTTCACCCTAACCGCAGGGCAATCTCAGCTTCTTCTAGCATTTCTTTGCCCAACAAGATAGATCGCCTCATGGCATCTATTTATCAAAGGACATACAAATATGCTGCACAGTCAGTGTGCTCGCTTAATGCAGTCACACTGCTATCAGCATATCAGGCAGAAATTCTGGAAGACATGGGCCGTCAGCTTGACTCGGGTTCCCCGAACCCAGCCCTCTGGGATGAAATCTGCGTGGTTAATGATCTCATTCTTCGCTCCTCCAGGGGAGCAGTCCAAGGGTGTGGTCGCGTTATGGGCCTTGCAGTCTCGGGTGAGAGAGCCTTGTGGCTAAACCTGTCAGGCCTGGGTGATGCTCAGAAGGCTGAGGTCATGGATGCAGCCTATGACCCAACCAAGGGTCTCTTTGGCCCAGCCCTGGAGAGAATGAGAGAAACAAGCACCCGCAGAAAGCAGGAGGGTGAAGCATTCAATCTCTGCTTACCCAGAAAACCTAACTCTCAGCCCCAGCAGGTGGCAAGAGCTGGCTTTGCAGCAACAGCAGCAGCTGCGAGAGGGAGACAGAGTGGGGTCAGAATGCAGAGAGGAGCAGGAGGCCAGCAGGGTGCCCACCAGGCCAAGGTAGAGAACCGAAGACCTTGGGGCAAGCATTCCTTTGCAGCAGTTGCTGCAAAGAACAAGCCGTCACACCCCGGAGAGGGGAAAAAGAAGCGGTCAGCCTAGCACACCTGCAGCATTCTGTGTCACCCCTCTTTTCTTCCCCAAAGAGAAGGAAGGTGTTAGAAGGGGTAACCAAATCACTCCAAAGTTCAGGGTCTCCGGAAGTTTCCAGTTCACCAGGAGCACCCTCTCAGTCTCCTCCTCCAGTTCAGGGAGGACAGACTTGTGGACAAATGGCGCAGTGTCACCAAACACTTCTAAACACTCTGTCTGTGTCACCAAGCACTGCCCAGAGTCACCAGACACTTCAATGTGGTTTGGGGGTAACAAAAGAAATAAAACGTGCATTTCTGCAGCCAGGCAGTTTGCCAAGGGCAGAATGTCCCCCCAGTTTCAAAATAAAAACAAAAGAAAATCACTGCAATTTGTCTTTGTTCCCAGCGGGGGGAGCTCACGCTCTTCCCGAGGGGGAGAGCCCCAACTCCTTCCGGGAGACGGGGGTGACGTCACGCTACCGCTTCTTCAGAGGCCCGCTCGCAGAGCGGCTGGAGCGGTGGCGCGCATGCGCAGTTCATCCCTGGGTCTTGTCAACCATTTCCCATGGTTACAGACTACAGTTTGCGGCAAAACCACCGAGATTCGGCGGAGTGTTAGCTTCTGTGGCCAGTCGCGATTCAGCGAATGTGCTGGAGGAGGAAATATCCTCCCTGTTACACAAACAGGCGATCGGAGCGGTTCCGAGCGAAGAAGCTCAGCAGGGCTTTTACTCCCGCTATTTCCTCATCCCGAAAAAGGACGGAACGTCGCTCCGTCCTATTCTGGATCTGCGTGTGTTAAACAAGCATTTGAGAAAGTACACGTTCAGAATGCTCACACACAAGATGCTTTGTCGCTCAATTCACACAGGCGATTGGTTTGTTACAATCGACCTATCAGACGCATATTTTTACATCGCCATTTATCCTCCACACAGGAAATATCTCAGGTTCGCTTATCAGAGCGTAGCGTACGAGTTTCAAACTATCCCATTCGGGCTATCCTTAGCTCCGAGGGTGTTCAGCAAATGTGTGGAGGCAGCGCTGTCTCCGTTAAGGAACAGCGGCATCAGAATATTTTCTTACATAGACGATTATCTAATATGCTCACGATCGTGCGAGCAGGCGATCAAAGACTCCGAGGTGGTGGTGAATCACCTCACGGAGCTTGGGTTCACTATCAACCTGGAAAAGAGCCACTTGGAACCCGCACAGTTTACAGAGTATCTGGGGCTCAGAATAGACTCCATCTCTTATTGTATCGCACTTTCAGAGCGGAGGATCGCATCCTTCACTCACTGTCTTTCCCGTTTTCAGCTGGGGAAAGTCGTGCGGTTCCGACTCTGTCTCCGCCTCCTCGGCCTCATGGCCTCGGTGATATCGGTGGTACACTTGGGGCTGCTTATGATGAGAGATTTTCAGCGGTGGGTCGCTTCTCTGCAGCTGTGCCCTCGCCGACATCTCAGTCGTGGTGTAAAAATAACGCAGCCGTGTATTGCGGCTCTCCGGCCCTGGAGGAGCCCGACAGCTCTCGCGGCGGGGGTACCGCTCGGGGCAGTATCATCCAGGGTGACGCTGACCACAGATGCATCCCTGTCAGGTTGGGGTGCAACTATGATGGGCAGAGCAGTGAATGGCGTTTGGTCACAGAGACTCACTCTGAATCACATAAATGTGCTGGAGCTCCGCGCGGTGCTCCTAGCCTTACGGCATTTTCTGCCGTATCTCCGGGGTCAACATGTTTTAGTGAAAACAGACAACTCCACTGTAGTTGCTTATATCAACCGCCAGGGCGGCACCCGTTCCCGGCAGCTACACAGGTTAGCCAGGGAAATAATTATGTGGAGCAGCACTCGGCTCCTCTCCCTTCGGGCAACTCACGTGCCAGGAATTCTGAACAGGGGGGCGGACCTCCTGTCCAGAGGAAATCCACTGTTCGGAGAATGGAGGCTTCACCCACAGGTGGTGGAGCAGATTTGGCAGAGATACGGCCGGGCTGCTGTAGATCTCTTCGCCTCGCGAGAAAACACACAGTGCCCCCTGTTTTTCTCCCTGTCAGACGCACACGCGCCACTGGGCGTGGATGCGCTGGCCCATCCTTGGCCAAAAACTCTGCTGTATGCTTTCCCTCCCCTCAGCCTGATCTCCCCAACACTGATCAGAGTGAGGGATCAGGGGCTGTCTCTGATTTTAATAGCTCCACGGTGGCCATCCAAACACTGGATAGCAGAAATCATCCAGCTTCTGGTGGACGAGCCATGGCCACTCCCCATCCGCAGGGACCTTCTGTCTCAGGCGCGTGGGGAGATATACCATCCCCATCCAGACCAGGTTGCTCTCTGGGCCTGGCCCGTGAAAGGTGGAATTTGAAGGCAGCAGGCATGCCTCCGAAGGTTATTGAAACCATTCAGAATGCCAGAGCCTCCTCCACCCGTTCCATTTACAGCAGTAAATGGCGTGTTTTTGAAGAGTGGTGCCATGAAAAGCAGATTATCCCTTTTCAGTGTTCAGTGGTGGAGCTGTTGTGTTTTCTTCAAGACTTGCTGGACAAAAGGAAAGCTTTTTCCACTATAAAGGTCTATTTAGCAGCTATTTCAGCCTGCCACGTGGGGTTTGGTGATAAACCTGCTGGGCAGCACCCCCTTGTAGGTCACTTCATGAGAGGAGCGCGTCGAACGCTCCCAGTTTCTAGACCACTGGTCCCTTTATGGGATCTGTCAGTCGTTTTAGACGCCCTCTCCCACCACCCCTTTGAGCCTATTGGGGCAGTGGGGTTGAAGTTTCTCTCTCTTAAAACCACTCTGCTGTTGGCTCTAACCACAGCCAAGCGAGTTAGTGAATTACAGGCTCTGTCTATTCACCCCTCTTGTCTACAGTTGGCCCCGGGACTCACTAAAGCACTCCTGAGGCCTAACCCAGCCTTTGTCCCTAAAGTGTTGGAAACATCATACAGGTGCCCTACAGTAGAGCTCCTAGCTTTTCACCCCCCTCCATTCTCTTCCGAGAGGGAGCAGAGGCTGAACACTTTGTGCCCTGTCCGGGCCTTGGGGACTTATGTTGACAGAACAGCTGGATTCAGGAAGTCGGATCAGCTGTTTGTTTCCTGGGCCTCCCCTCACAAGGGCAGGCCCGTATCACGCCAGAGACTAGCTCATTGGATTGTAGAGGCCTTAGCTCTGGCTTATAGCTGTAAGGGCTTGCAGGCCCCCCTGGGACTCCGAGCACACTCCACTAGGGGTGTGGCCACATCCTGGGCGTTGTTCAGAGGTGTATCAGTCCAGGATATTTGTGCGGCAGCAAGCTGGGCTACGCCGCACACGTTTGTCCGGTTTTATCGGCTGGATGTTGCACAGTCATCCCTGGCTCAGACGGTGCTGGATTCTGGTGCCTCAGGTTCGACCTGAGATCCTGGAGTAGCACTGGAGAGTAGCTTCGGGAGCTGGCGCAATCCGGGAGTGGGCCATATCTCCCATAGTGAAACACCGAGCGAAGTTAGAAAAAGAACGTTGGGTTACTTAACGTAATCCCTGGTTCTTTGATAACAGAGTGAGGTGTTTCACCAACACTTCCCTCCTTGCTTAGGCACGGAAAGAAATCTGCTTGGAATGAGTTAGGAGCTGGTCGGCCGTGTTAGTACGAGGGGGCGGAGCCCTGAGCACGGCTCGACAGGTCTGTCATAGACAGACGTGGTGTCATTGGAGCTTCCGTAGTTGGTCACGCCGAGGCGATTCCCATAGTGAAACACCTCACTCTGTTATCAAAGAACCAGGGATTACGTTAAGTAACCCAACGTTCTTTGCTTTAAATCCATCACAGTACGGCAAATCTAAATTGTTTATGCTGCACTAAGCTGCAGAGTATTTTCATGCCGCTTTTGAATAACACAAACTTGGCATACCTCAGTTTGTTTTGCAGAACGCTTCACAATATGAAAAGTCATTGCTTCACATATACAGATAACATCTGACATAAAAAAATCAGGACTTGCATGTAAGCTTTCAAGTTCCAGTTGATCAACTATCATGAGCAGTTATTACCTTTAAATAGAATTCTCTCTTCTTCCTCTCCGGTCCCGTCTTTCTCTATCTTGAGTGGTTTTAGTTCTCATTCTCTCCCCTGTGAAATATAGCAGCTGTAGCTTTTAAGGTAGAAGGCATATTGTGACAAACTGCACAGAAACAATTTGTGGGTTTGCTGATGTTTGTTGAGGTGATAGAAATTTTGCATTTTTTTACCTGCCACGTAAAAAAAGGTATTCCCTTTATACTCACTCCTCTTTCTTAGAGCTAGCTAAATACTGAAGTACCACAACTGCAAATTATGGACATCTGCACTTGTTCCAGGCCCACTTTAACTCCTAACTATGGCACACCGTTTTGCCTCTTTGATCCCTTTTTATGCAATGTCGCCTGGTGATTAATATACAAATAGGACTGGCTTTCATGTGTTGTTTAGGCTCAAATCAGTTTGCTGTTTGAAGACCTGCAGTGACGTGAAATAATAACTCCCCTTAAATGTTAAACCAAAAACCAGGAGCCTGTTTTGAAAATGTAAGGAGTAGAAAGTAAAGATATTTGTTTAAAAATGTAGGGAGTAAAAGTAAAAAGTTGTCAGAAAAATAACTACTCAATTACAGAAAATTCTAAGTAAGTAAGTATTTGTACTCATTACTTCTAACCTTTAAAAGTAGTCTTTAGGTTCTTTACTTTATACACTGGCTACTTTTTCACTCATTTCATTCCATTCTATTCCTTGGTAGACCAGTTAACACTAACTTATAAAATAATTCAAGCATAAAAAAGGTCCCTAATGCAAGGGATGAAGAAACAAGTAAAAGTGGAGTGTAACACAATTTTTGGGCCATTTTCTCCAGCTAGCGGGCAGCGCAGCACATGTTGCTTTCTATGTGAAAGGGGCTTAAGTACGCTTGGGCAAGATGCGGAACCCTAAATTGCCCCATCGGAGTAGGAATGTTAGATAGAAAGGCACATAGCTGTAGAAAAAAAGTGCTTGTGTGAATTGAATAAGGCATGTTGTATAAAGCGTTTTGAATGCTAGAGTAGAAAAGAGCAGAAAAGTACAATATATGAACCAGTCCATCCACTGTTTGCCCCATCAGAAATGGTCTCAGTGGACTGAACCAAAGATCACTAGCAATCACTGGAAAAATCGGTGGCAATCAATCTTATAGCACCTTCGTTCAAATAGTCATCAGTTTGGAGGTTAAGGAGAGAGGTACAACAGCAAGCAGCTACAGCAATCTGTTAAACATGGTGGAGGCTTTGTCATGATTTGGGTATGTAGACAAAACTGATGGGATTATGAACACTGAAAAGGACTGTCAGGTTTTCCATCATCCATCATACAGTACCATCTGGAAAGCATCTGACTAGCAATAGCTTCATTATTAAGCATGACAGTGATCCTAAGCACACACCCAATGCAGTAAAAACATACCTAGCATTCCTAATCAGTTGAGACTTTCAATGTAAGAGTATCATTTTCCAGCCTTTTTTGCTTTCAGTGTCTTAACACTCCATATATTGCCATATTGATTGCATCCAAGTTCCTGTTACAATATTTTAATTCTTCTGTTCTGTTCCTGATTATACTTGAGTGATAGTTTAAGATCTTCATTCAACAAAGCCATTTTATTAAGAATAACAGAAAGTTTCTCCAGCAGTACATTCAGTGAATAATTCCAAAACCACAACAAAACGTGATTTAGTGACTGTGCACCCACAATCTGTCACCCACAGACCAAAAGGTTCCCCCATTTACATTCCACCCTAGGAATGTCTGCCCTGGATTTTCCACTGTTTGTGGGTAAATATATTAAAAGAGCAACAGAACTGCAATCTTTGCTTTTGGCGAGACCGCTAAAAACCACATTTGTTTCATATTATCAATGTTCTTCTTCTTAGCTTCTTTCCATAGCAGAGATCCAAGTCTGGAATACAGTGACTGTCATCATCCACCCACTTAATAAAACAGTGTTTCTTTAAAACTGTTATGTTTATTCTGTATGGACTTGTACTCAGCTAATCTTGTCTTGTTCATCTCTTGCAGATGGCTGTGTCAGTGCGGGGCCTGTACTTTGTGGTGACCCTGTTTTTGGGTAGTTTCTTCGGGAGCGTCTTCATGCTGGGGCCAGTTTTACCCCTCATGTTGTTGTCTCCTGCTTGGTACCGCTGGCTCAGTGATCGAATTGTGGCTACCTGGCTCACCCTACCTGTGGTGCGTACACCAGCTTACCCTTTTCTTAACCTACTTGTGTGCGACAGATGGTCTTAAGTTACCTGTGCATAGGCTGATGAAAATATGCCTTTTCTCTTAATTTGTCAAAACTATACTTCATTTATTCCAATTATGCCTGAGAACAAGGCAAAGGTCTTGTGTATCATGACTGCAACAATTGATGATCGTATACCTGCTCGTTATCAGATGAAACACAAGGTGGTGCCATGTAAAATCACCTGTGATTGGTTATATGACCATGAACAATGGCAATAATATCCAACCAGTACCAGTATCTTATTATCTTCTCATTCTTTTGGCTCTTTTACCTCTTCCTAGTTCCGCCTCCTCCCTTTCTATGATTTTCCTGTCATCATCCTTGACCACCTTCCTATCTGTCACCCTCGCTTCCCTTTCGGTTCTTTTATGCTCCCTCCATCCTTGTCTCTCTTTTCTAGTCCTTGCTGGAGCTAGTATTTGGAGTGAAGGTGGTAATAACAGGTGATGGTTTCATTCCCGGAGAGCGGAGCGTGATCATCATGAACCACCGTACCCGCCTGGACTGGATGTTCCTTTGGTGTTGTCTGCTCAGGTACAGCTACCTTCGTCTGGAAAAGATCTGCCTCAAGGCTGCGCTTAAGGCTGTTCCTGGCTTTGGTGGGTATACAGTGGGTGCCTTGCCCTTTCCTACACACAAAGACACTCGTGTACACTTACACAAACTATAATGTAATATATGCTGAAAGAGGAGATAAAACCATTAAGACTGACTTGGCTGAATGTAAATATAAAAGAGGAACATTATGATGTAAAGTTAGAGCACTAATGTGTTATACAAGTTCAGCTCCTACTTTAAGATGTTAGCCAGTTTACCTTGATAAGCAGACATGTGACAACTTAATATTTGCTTTGCAGGTTGGGCAATGCAGGTTGCCTGCTTTGTCTTCATTCAGCGTCGTTGGGAGGAGGACAAGAAGCATTTGGAGAACATGCTGGACTACTTTTGTGACATCAGAGAGCCCTTACAGTTGCTGCTCTTCCCAGAAGGCACCGACCTTACCGGTGAAGTGTAAACCTTGCAGTGTTTAATTCATTCATGGGGCAGTCTGTCCATATTTCAGTTATTACTCTGAAAATGTGTTACCCACCAGTCGGCTTCCAGAGCTCAGCGTAGCGCTCCACCTGTTGCATGCCTTTGCGCTCGACACTGTTATGCAAACACAATTTCAGAGTGATAAGACATATCTAAATCTCTTGTCACTGCCATTTCTGCAAGAATGCTCTGATCTCTCGGTCTAAGCAAGAGTGACACTTGTGCCTAAAGGCCCTTCAGATCCCATTTGAGCCAGTCAAAGTCCTGAGTAGCATTACTGGGAGAAGCTTAACTCCCATTTACATATCATGATGTCATGTTGAGCTGAATGTAGTTACATCATAATTAGCCAGTAGGGTCTAAGTATTACTTTACAGTTGGTGTTATGTTTGCACCCTTGCGAGTGTGTTTGCAAGTAAGCCTCTTAGACTTCAAGGCTTGATTTGACGCAAGAAACAAGGGGATATATACACGGTATGTTGACTTCTTACGTGGAAGTTCATTAGTCCCACACTGCTTATCCTAGAGGCATACAGACTAAAGGATCAAGGTCAGAGCAAACTTTTTAATAAAGCTTTTAAAACTGAATTGAATAAGAGACTGTGTAGGAATGACAAACAGCTTTGTTTAAGAGAACAGGTGTGATCAACAGAGCTGTCTGTTGTCTGAGTACTCTGTCTGAATTTGCTTCTTGTTGCATAATATAACTTATGAGTCATGTTATAGTTTACATGTTCCAGCAACAAGTTCCCGAGGAATGTTTGGCTAATAAATAGTCACCTTTCCTGTGTTTATGCCCCCCCATGGATTTTTATAAATGGATAAATGTTTATCTTTAGTGGGTGTATTAATGAATCTAATCATATCCCGTAACCCATGTTGTTATTGTTACTTCTATTTTTATAATAGTACACTGGAATTTTTTGATTATGTATCCCCATGAGTTCGGCTGTTGTTATTATTAAGGCTATCTAATATGCAACAGTTAATCTTGTCCATGGTATTTTGGTTTGACAGTATAAATTTCATCGTAAAGGTACTCTAAGTTTAATAGTTTTAAAGTACAAAGTCAAAATGAATACAGACAGCTAATACTCCTAGCATCTTAAAACAATTCTTGGTTTATTTACCTTATTTTTTGTGCCTACATAAAGGTTTATGCACTCTTCTTAAAGCAGTCATATGATACAAACTTAGAGTCTTGATTGCATCCCAGTAAAAACATTTATCCTGGAGAGAATGAGTAACATGATATGTTTTTACAGAGTTTTTACTCAAGTTTTATGGTGTGTGTCTTCTGCAGAAAATACAAGGGCAAAGAGCGACGCGTTTGCTGCACAGAACAGCCTGCCGAAGTTTGAGTATGTTCTTCATCCCCGCACCACAGGATTCACCTTCATTGTGGACCGACTACGAAAAGGTCAGCTTTGAAGGACATTAACAGCTTCTGAAATCATCTACATTAAACACGTGACCGATTTACTTGTAATAGACACGTTAAGGATAGTTGGCAGCCAGACAGTGTAATGCGTTCACATGAAAATAACCAGGACACAAAGCCTGTCATGAGGACGGAAATATTTTATCTCTAAAACCAACTGAAAATGACACGCTGCTACGATGACTGTACTTATTCCACTGACGCTGTTCATACAAGGAGGGATTATACCTGTTATTCTTCAGAGTCTCAGACATATGCTTTCATCCCAATGCCAGTCATTACAGCTACCCGATATTATCATATTTCTGTGTGAGCTCAACCTGGCAGTCTTCCAAAGGTCTTAAATACCATCTCTGGTCCTGCTGTCTCACCCCCCCCACCACCCCACCAACCCTGCATGCTCAGCAGTGACACAGACTCTCCAAGCAGGTGTTGTGAAACACTGTGATATCGTCAGACTAAGCCAATTTTCATCTCCCTTTCTTTATGCCACTGACTGACATACTCATGCTGATCATGTTCTCCCTGTCCATATCCACTGTTCCCCTCTAAGCTCTATTTTTACTGTGAGAGCAGGCGCTTGCGGGTGTCATCCTGTGCTTTTGGTAATCTATTTTGTTCCCCCTGTGTATACAAGGGCACTGTAGATCAGTGATGACGGTAGTTTTAAAACGGCGAGTTACTGGATAATTGGAGGTGTCTGAGTAACTGGGCCAGTGAACTAGTGTGGTTTTGTAAGAGAGATAATAATTCTCCCTGCAGTGGCTTGTCTTCATGTCTAAAAGATTTACTGTTTGTGGTTCTGGATCGGAAGTAGAGTTTTTCACACTTCTAAATGAATTTGCTTTCATCTTTTTAAAATAGTAAGTCGTGTTATTCTCCCATTCATCATTTTAAATTGTACTTGTTTTTTACTTTTTTCCTAGGTGATAATTTGGATGCCGTCCATGACATTACAGTCGCCTACCCTAAGAACATCCCACAGACAGAACGCCACCTCATATCCGGCCATTTCCCACGTGAGATCCATTTCCATGTCCGGCGCTATCCAGTGTCTGCACTTCCCACCTCTTCCTCTGACTTAGAATCTTGGTGTCGGGAGCGCTGGGCTGAAAAGGAGGTCCGGTTACGGGACTTTTACTCAGGGCAGCCCCGCGCCTTTGACAGGGATGGCATTGCACGAGTACCACCCTGTAAGTCAGAGCTGCGAGTTACTCTGATCAAAGCGGCCTCGCTGCTGTATTGGAGCAGCTTCATTGCTCTGTGTTTCACTGGCCTGTGGCTCTGGGCTCCTTTCAGGCTTTACTTCCTGATCATGGTTGGAGTGTACATAGCTCAGCACAAGCGCTTTGGAGGGCTTGAGATGCTGGAGATGGCCTGCCATCGATACTGGAAGTCGATGTCTGCTGATGTCAGTGAGAACAATAAATTGCTAGATGGAAAAATGAAGTGAGGAAATACAGTTGCGAATGAACAATGACGTGTTACCACCTGTACTCAGCAAAGACTGAGGACTCATTTGTCTACACTTGTTCAGTCCAGTGAGCTAAAGGATCCCATGGTGGGACCTAGTGCTCCATGCCTTAGAAAGACAAAAATAAGTGCACCCACGATGGTATGCATGGCTTCAGTGGAAAGAGCTTTCTGGGGGGGGGGGGAAGGAATGTTAACCATATTAAACTGTGTTGGGTTTAGGGAATTCATCGTAAATGATGTATCACTTGCCCTTTCTGTGACTTTTCTTGTGTAATCACTGTTATTTAGCTTGCCGTCTGTCCATTTTTATCCGTTTCATGTAGTAGGTGTTTATCATGGTTTGTTGTTTGGGACCTCGGTATGGACCTGTGTCAGAAAATACTGCTGTTGGTATTTGTCATACTTGTTAGATATTCATATTTTTGAAATGTATTTTATTGTATGCTGTAATAATTTTTTTAAATCATGAATGGAGCAGAGCCATAGTACAGAACGTGTATGTATGATGATTTGACTTCTGCTAATATTCACATTAGCAGTATAAGCTGGATTGTTTAAATCAATCAGCTTCTGTTAGAAGTGTTCAGCAAGGGGGAAAAAAGGACAGATGTAATTCCCAGAGAGTTATTAAGGCACATATGAGTAAAACTGTTTACGTTTAGTGGGTATAATTACCCTTTTAGCCTATATGGTGGTTTCACTGTATATGTCTCAATTGCTCAAGTCAATATGACAATGCAGCTTTTCCATGTAAACCCAGCAGTGAGAAAAGCAAATGTCAACTTTAAAAACAAAAAGCAATCAAAAGCAAGTAGTCTGTCATGTGAGGAAGCGGTAGATCTACATGTCAGTGGCAGGGTTGCCTGTAGCTATATTGAGGCAGCACTTGTATTATTATCAAAATTAAAGATCTGACTGATAAGTCTGGCTTACTGTAGAAGCAGATGGGCTTTGTGCCCTTTCTGGGGATGAAGAGACACCTTGTAGAGACGGGATGTGTGTGGTGCTGGGGTGGAAGAATGTCCTGTTGGGACAACGTTACCCCTCAATGTGCAGGGTGGCACAGAGAACCAGACTTGGAGTGGAAAACTGGCCCTGAACTCAACCTAATCCAAAAAAGCCCTGTAATGCCCACCACTGCTGGTATCCCTCTCCAGAGGACTGGCATTGATGCGCCGGCTAAACTCAATTAGCAAATGACAGCTGAGAAAGCGACTCCAGTTGTGCCAAAAAAGGAGTGAAATTGAAAGAAGATTGAAGCAGTTCTTCAGCTGCATGTTTCACCTCTTGTTCTCTTTGCCTTTGCTCTCTGTTCAAACTCAATTACATTTTTACTTGAGTGAGTAAAGAAGCTTTTTGTGTTTGGAGGTCTACAGCAGTTTCTGTAACACTGTGAAATGTGTGATCTAGCTGACGACTTCAATCCACTTTTGAAGTACTAATTGTCTGGCACACAACAGAGTCGACAATGGGGTCTTTTTTTGTTTTGTTTGGTTTATGCAAATCCGAAGCTCCTCGAGTTTATGTCAAAAGGGGCTGTTTCTAGTCACTGTGATATAGTTTTGTTAACAACTCGATCATCAGCATGTTTGTTTACCAAATATGGTACTATATAAATGTTTTGTTTTTTCAAACCACTTAAAACTCCCAAACCAGCTGGAAATCTGTCTCTTTCACCTGTGCCGTTTTGTGTTGCTCATTTTTACATTTACTTGTCGATGCTGGACCTCTTTAAAAATCACTGTCCTCAGGTAAACGCAGTGGACACTGTTATGAGTCAGTCTTTTAAATGAAGAGATATATATCTAAATAAATATGCTGTATCGACTCACTGATGTCTCCCGTCATCTTTTGTTTTTTTAAGTTTAGGAAATGTTGACTCCCAACTTAAGTAGTAACGGCGCTTTTGGTGCCCCAGTGTCATGTGATCGGCAGTTTCATTCATTGCATTTTTTTTCCACTGCAGTCCTTTAATCTTGCATGTCCTGTAACAACTACTGTATTGCAGTGGATGACTCAACAAGACCTTGAATGCTCATGTTGCACAACACTAAGGATGGAAGACCGTCCTGCCTTGTGTGTTTTGTGCGCATACACAAACACTCATATACATGTCACAAATATACATGTCACACACATTCTAGTCTACCATAGACAACCAAAAAGGTCAGGAGCTTTGAAGGTGAAGTGCAGTCGCCATAGTAACTAATGTTGACTCCCTTGTCTCCTGGCAACAGTATGTGGAGTGATGTCAGTGGAAAGCATGCCATTTTCTCCCAGTGACAGAATGATGTCACTCCTTTTGTGTGTGTGAAGAGAGAGCTGGAAAGAAAAGTTTATTTCTATATTATACATATCTGCTCTCCTGTGGGCACGGGAGAGCGGGCAGACACATCCAGTCGAATTAAAGACAAAAAGTGAGGACATACTAAATTAGCTGTCCGCAGATGATGAATCATTGGACAATTACAGATGCATTTATCCACCCACTTTTTCTCTTGCCCCACCCCCTCACCCCTCGCTTTTCCACCTCTTCATCTGAATGTATCTTCGTCTGTATCTGAATATAACTTCAAAATTGCCCTGATGGGTTTGACAGTGGGTGGAAGGAAGATGGATGATTCGCATAGGCTATCATCTACCTTTTTTCTCTCAATTAGATTAGCTTCCAAAAGTCGGACTCTTTTATTAGAACAGTACTTTGATGGATATGTAGGAGGCATCTGGGGTCAAAGTTTTCAGGAAACTCAGTATCCCAAATTTCTCCCCTAGAGCACTTGTACAAATAGAAATACAGCCATCTTACATAAAGATTGTCACATCTAGACTATCTAGTTGCATGCAGGCTAATAGGATCAAGACAGTGTAATTATCCTTATCTAGCCGGATAGCTTTTTCAATAACGACTGCAGCAGACAATCCAGAGGTTAGGCACAGCCGAAGTCACTGAATTATAAAGTAGCACTGTGACTTCTCTGGAGCTAGGAGTCTCACTTTTGCCTCTGGTTCTATCCAGCTTTTAAATGGGTGTAAATAGCTGTGGAAACCATAAAGCCTCGCACATCCATCAAAAAATGGAGAACAAGCAACTACGATGGGTACGAAAATAGCCGTGATCAGAAAAGTATATTGTGTTCAGCTAACTTAATATTTGTTTGAGCTGGGTTTAGTGCATTGTGCCTGCAGGAGTGACTGCAGAAAAGCAGACCTGTTGTTGATTCCACCACAGTGACACAGACCATTACAGACACACCAACAAAGAAGCCCTCCTACAGGAGCTGAGCTATAAATAACTCTACAGCGGAGATGCAATATTAGTGGGTGGATCAGAAGTTAGTCGTCACTTCCTATTTATAAAGCAAATGCAGTCAAATTTTACATCGTGGGTGATTCATACTGAGTGGTGAATAGCTGGGATTAAAATGGGACTTGTTTTGATGTGGTCCATTCTTGATTTCCTTTTTAAATGACATTTTCTCTAACGGTTAAGTAAATATTTTCAAGTGTCAGACATCTAATCAAATATATCATTTTTGAGTTCTCTTATTTGTTTTTATCTGCTTCAGGGAATAACATCTCTAATATGTCTTGCCAGACTGCAGTGAAGCTCTACAGATCTTGCCAAGCAGGTTTACGTCAGAGGCAGGCAAGGGATTCAGCATCACCCTACCAAGGAAAACATCTTTAACCTGGTTCTCTGTATTCTGCTGCCACCTAGCGGAGAAATGCTTAGGTTTTGATCATGATGGCACCTACCAAATCCTGGTATTTTCATGTCCCAATGTGTCTTTCATTTTCAGAAATGTTAACGTAAGAAGGTTTTGCCAATTGATAGCAACTACAACCACACCTGCCTTCTATTAAGAGCATTAATACATTAAAATATTCAGTGAATACTGTCATAAGGTTTAAACCCAGGTACTACATCTTTATTTAGAAATCACATCAGAGAAAATCTAGCCATAGCCATAGAGGAAAACAAGTATCATATTAATCCCCCAAACAAGAAAATATGTCATAACATAAACATAATCGATCAATAAAACAATAATCAGATAATATAAAGTAAAAACAATTGCTATCAATAAAATGCTAAACGTGAACAACAAAATGATGATATTCAATTGTGGCCACTAGCTGTACACTGCACTGACTTTGGAACATGAGTGGTTTCAGTGTCCTGGATATTTTTTTTTGTCTTCTGGAAATTAAAACTTGCACCGTCAAGCATGACCTTGCAAAAAACAAGCAAAACATTAAGTGTCATTAGTGAAGGCTGGACCATTCTGGTAACGCCCAAAGCATAAACAAGGTAACATCAGGGCTGGGTGGCTGTGCTCCAACCCAGTCCCAAATTAACCTCAAATGTCAAGTAAATTATTTTATTTTACAGTTTGACAATATAAAATGCAGGCTCTGGCCTACTCCAACAGCAAGGGCTTGACTTTGAAGATAAATACTCAAAGCTTGCCTGGCTTTGTGTTCTAAGAAGCGATTCATCTTATGACCAAACATGCCCCAAGCCTAGGATTATAAAGAGGATGTGTCACAAACCTGAAAGTAGCTCAGCAGCATTTGCATTGATATGTTTAACGGTTTAAATACATGTACGATGGTCAAATACAGTACTGAACATATTTTTAGATTCAAGAAAATGCTGTTTGATGAATGCCCACTGCATTGTGTTTTTAGTTATTCCTTCAAAACCTGTACACTTGTCCCACACAATCACTGAGCGACTTTCAAATTTGACCTATTCTCTAAAAATCCTTTCCTTTAAGCTGCCACGCAGTCAGAGAATGTCTCCATCATTTTTCAGACGCACTGTGTCACACTGAAGGCGAACGGCTGAAAGGAACATGCTCCTGACAAGTCACTAAAGTGGCATGCTGCTCTTCACACGCAGAGGCACAGAATCCATGGTAAGCTAAACACAGGTGGAACTGAAGTAAACAGGTTGTCTACTCTGTTCATTTGAAATACGTCATGTGTTTAAAATAATGAGCCTAATCTAAAGAAAACTACTGTTCAGGCACAACAATGAATACTTAAATATGACATCAATCTGTGCAGTCCTCACTGTATCAGTGGGATGAGAACACAATTACATCCACTACACTGCAAGCGAAGAAAAGGTAACTGACACATAATCAACTATCATGATATTGAATGCATTCAGTGCAACCAGTAACAGATACATTGGGTCAACATTCACAATACGGAAACACAAATACCACTAAACCAGTATGTTCGGCTCATTTAACAGCGGTATGGAGCACTGGCTGGTCGCTTTGCCCATGCCTGGATAATGATCATACTAAGCTCCACTAGCTCCTGTTACACAAACAAATAAAACAGCTAGCAAATATTCTTTAAAATGTGACTGATCTGCGTATTATCATGAATGTATTTTAATTACCATGAAAGTGTGGCACATGCCTTGTAGATCAGTGATGACAACTGTGTGTGAGACAGTGCTTAAATGCTTTAGCGAACTCTCTAAGAGCATTTCCAGCTGTTTCAATTGACTGCCCTGTGATACATCAATCAAAAGGTATTTTGGGGAAGTCTATTCAGCAAGAATAGATCAAGCACACCAATCTTTTAGTCAGCAAAGATCTAAGATCATTGGCCAGAGAGAGAAGGGGAGTGGGAGGGTGAAGCCAGAACTTCACTGACCACTAAGTCTGCAGGTGGTGGTGTGCAGCACAGAGGCAAAGGGGGCAAAGGAGAAGGAAAGGAGGGCACAGGACTGAGCCTTCCCACTCAACCTAATACCACTTCAAGGACTCAGGAGTTATCTGAGGGGACATGCTCTTCAAAGCCCTCACTCTCCCTAACCAATGCCCTCTCCAGGATGACCCGGCCCTCCTTGTACCGCTGACTGTCCTCAGTAGCAAACTCATAGATCCAACCCAGCTTGCTGTTGCAATTCTTGCAGCTGACGTCCCTCACCATGTGTCTGCCGGTGAGCATCACTCTGTCCTGCACCTCACTGTACTGGAGGTTCACCACCTATAGGGAGGAGTTTAAGTTAAAGTATAACTAATGAATGCCTGTATTTCATTTGGTTTAGAGAAACATGTCACAGATGGTGTGTTCATGGCTAATTTCACTGTACCTTATTGAAGAGGAAAGCTCTGCCTGTGGCTCCTGTGAATCGTGTGGAGATTAGCTCAGACCTATTAGTCAGGATTGTGTCACAGTTGGCACAAGAGAAGAGACGTGTTCCGCCGATGTGGTCCAAGAAGATGCGCCCCATTGTCTGTTTACCGGGATTGACTAAATTAAGGCTAAAACATGAGAAAATTAAATAGTACGCTATGTATTCTAAGACTGTATTCTGGACTGATTGTAAACAGTATGAAGAAAGTGACCCCTTATAAAATAATACCCTTTAGCTGGCCAAAGTAATAATGCATATCAGTCTCTAACTTTTTTCTGGCATGTTCCACAACACAGAATTGTTTTTTAATCAATCATTAACAATACAAGTTGAATACACATATATAAAGGAGTCATTCAATCTCTGTTCATCAAATAAAAATAAATACATTAAAACTTGGGTTTTTTAAAGATTTGTTTGTTTAGGAATATGTGGAAAACTATCTGAGCTCAGTCACTCACTTATCATAGCTGTTTTACAAGTTAAGAAAGAAAGAAACTTGAAATATCCAAAATAATTGTACCAAATAAAAAAAGAGGGTTGTTCTCAGAGATATTAAGGCATAAGCATAATTTAAGCATGATTATGGAAAAACAAACAAACAAACAAAAAAACAGTTTCTGTTATTATCACAAAAATCTATTATGCGTTCTCTCTATATGGACTGGGGAAGATGAATGCACTAGCTTACGATTCTTAACTATGTTTTGAATTGTACACATAATACAATACTTTGGTAAAATTGATAGCACAGCCACTGAAAGAGTATCAGTAAAAACATGAATGTTTCTACTGATACTGAGAAAAAGTACTGTTTTCTCAGTTCCCTTAAAACACAAATATAATCCTTAATAATAATAATAATAATAATCGAGATAAACAAAAAGAAGGAGCAAAGAGACAAAAAGCCACAAAAAATAGAATCAAATGGCTTTTTCAACTTGCTTATTGTTACTTTGATTACAAACAGCTGCCTTTGCCCATTTGTCTAATTTATTATCAAAAATACTGTCCTTTATATAACTGCTTACAGAAGCTTAATACATCCGTCTATGTTTTAAAAAATTCCTATAAATAGGATAAAAACATTTTCATTTCATTAATTTTTCATTCGTCTTTTCTATTCTCATCTCAGGTCAGGCTTTGTAAGAACCGGGATCAGTGGCACATCATCCCAGCCCTCTGAAAAATGCTCATCAATTCCCATTATTTTGTATAAAATTTGGTTTCTTTTGTTTGTTTGTCAGTGGAACATGTGGAAACTAAGGTGTAAATAATCTTAACAAAGAGCACTCCAGTCGCCTTGGCACAGTTTCTCCCTGTTTCAACACTTTAGTCGTTACAACCACAGAAGTACTTCTTGTTCCTGGATGCCTTGTTATGAGTAATACTGGCTGTAGATGGCAGCTGGGCTTTGCATGGTGTCGATGCAATTATGAATAATGGAAAACAAACGAAGCAGAGATTTTCCCAGCTACCTAAAGAGAATACTTCAGAGGATTTTCATTGGGATTTTAGATAACCTAACCGACTGGTTTCGTAAAAATGCACCGAGCCAGCGTGTGAATGGAAGCTAACGCCAGGTTAGCCATTCAGCTAACAGAGTCAACAAGCGACCACAAAACAGATAATTCTACTAAACTCCAAATGACGGCTGCCTACCTTTTCAAATTCGGTCTGGTGACACAAAATGTCGTGCCCAGCGATGGTGTCACCGACTTTTTAAAGTAAATTTCAGTCGCACATCTGCTGTTTATACCGTTGTCGTCGTCGTGGCTTTGTTTTTCTTTTTCAGCTGTTCCTGTCCTCTGAGCTGAGCTCCAAACTAGTATCAACATCCGGTTTGTGACGTAGCTCCCTCTGCAGCAGCGACATACGGGTTTTCCGCCAGGTGTCAGCATATAACATCTATTCTCAACTTCTGAAAAATATGCTCCGTTCTCATTAAAATCGTTAAAAAATAATACTGAAGCTTATTTTTTTAAAAAAAACAAACATAATATCTGGATATAACAAAAATTTTAATATACCAAATAAATAAAGAAAAGCTAAACTACAGTAACTCTGATCTGCGGGCAGTAATAATATAATAATAATGGATTGGATTTATATAGTGCTTTTCAAGGCACCCAAAGCGCTTTACAATGCCACTATTCATTCACTCTCACATTCACACACTGGTGGAGGCAAGCTACGGTTGTAGCCACAGCTGCCCTGGGGCAGACTGACAGAAGCGAGGCTGCCATATCGCGCCATCGGCCCCTCTGGCCTCCACCAGTAGGCGGTAGGTGAAGTGTCTTGCCCAAGGACACAACGACCAGGACAGAGAGCCCAGGGATCGAACCGGCGACCTTCCGGTTACAGATACGCTTCCCAACCCCCTGAGCCACGGTCGCCCCAGCCCCCAGCAGTCTATCCTTCAAGCTCGGTTCCTCTACCAGAGGCCTGGAAGGTTGAGGGTCATGCACTGTATCTTAGCTGTACCTAGGACTGCGCTCGCCTAGCTTGGGAGTCGCCGCACCTAGTGCTCCTATTACCATGGGGACCACTGTTACCTTCACCCTCCACATCTTCTTGAGCTCTTCTCTGAGCACTTGGTACTTCTCAGGCTTCTTGTGCTCCTTCTTCCTGATGTCTCTATCACTCAGAATCGCTACATCTATCAATATGGCTGTCTTCTTCTATTTGTCTACCACCACTATGTCACGGTGAGTGGGATGAGCCATGTGGAGGAAATGAAGGAGGATCCAAACGCAGGCAGTAGTGGAGAAGTGAGGGTGGTTTATTGAGCACAAAATAAGGACAAACAGCAAATGGAGCTCGAACTAAACTATACTGGGAAACAACTAAACTATAGCGCAGAAACCAGAACATGAACATGAAGCAGGGCGAGCAGAGGCAGACGATGGTAGACAGCAGGGTGAACACACGAGTGAGACACGGTGGTTACACAGACGGACCAGCAACTACAATGACGGAGGACACGACTTAAATACACACAGAGAAACACGGGAATTACACACAGGTGGTGGACACAGCTGGGAACAATCAGTAAGATGAGACAGAGGTAAAACTGAACACACTCACATGAGACGCAGACCTTCACAATAAAACATCACACGCAGGCTCGACATCGAGAGACAGACAGGAAATGACATATGAAACTAAACCCACATCTTAAACCCAGATAAACAGAAACATGGAACTCTAATAATAGACATCATAATCATCACCATAACACG